>NW_017728918.1:42565963-42601940 GCF_001723895.1 Crocodylus porosus
CTACCTGGCTGGACTCATTTGAGTCCAGTCTTTTTCTCCCACCCAGGCGGGGGTTGGGCTTAAAGATCTACAAGGTCCCTTCCAACCCTACTTCTATGATTTTGTGATTCTATGACTTTCTCTGGCATTGCTTTTATTGTTGTTTTTTGTAGTTTTCTATTTTTTAGCTTTTTGTTGTTTTGAGAGTTTGGGAATTTAAAGTAACAATACATAAAGGAATCTCTCTTGAGTTTGTGTCTCTGAACCCTATTATACAGTTCAGTACTCTCCAAGCACTGAAAAGCAATTTACTAATCAATTGTATATCTGTTATTAGATTGCCAGAATTACTGGATTTTACCAGTGCATTTGCATTGCCAGGTCTAACAGGCATCTGATAACACTCTATTCTCTGTCTCCACGTATCCGCCCATTGCAACCTAAAATCTGCAGCTTTCCCAGACAGCATGTGCACCCTGACCATCCATAGTTTTTTACAAGTTAGATGGATGATGCTCTTGAGACTGAGAAGCTTTCTTTGTCTGAAGTGTAACTAATTACTGTCCATAAGGGGGCTGGGATTTCAACCTAATTCTTGAACAGGGCCAATCTGAATGACTGCAAAAAGCTCAGTGTATCTACATGTCAGGTTAATTTCCTGTTTGTAACTGAGTCCCTCCTTTGACTACTTTGGCCACTCACTCAACCTTATGGTTTAGGAATTATACTGCTGAAGTTGCCTGCTATAAAAAGTTTAAATAGCAATGCTAACTACAGTAATTTCATCAGCAGTGCTGATGAATTTGCACCTCAAATTCAAATTCCTTTCCCCCTGCATGTTTTCTTCCAGTCAACATAGACTTGAAGGGGTGCTGATTCAGGTTGTTTGAAACAATTGATAGTGCACTGTGGTATGTCTAATCACTCCATTCATAGAGGTTAAGGTTTTCCCTTCTGTTGCAGACCTTTAAGCAACTAATCCATAGTCTGAGACTGTCTTCCAAATCGTTTGTTAGTAGCCTCTGTTCATCCAGTTTTATAATGGCAGATCACATGTTTTCTTCGGCAACTTGAGTACTGACACTGTGATGATGCAGAAAGAATCATTTCATTCACATCCCATGCTGGCTTTCAGCTAAAGCTATATAAACCCCAGAAAGCACGAGGTTCTTGTATATAAAGTATGCTAAAACTTGTCATGCATATGCATGTATTCTGCTCTCTGCGCTGAGCAGTCTTGATTTACTGTATGAAGTGGTTATGAATCAAATAAGGAAAAATGCAGTGAACTTTTAAAAACCCCAAATACCATAATACCAAATAATATATTAATACCATATATGAATATGTACAGCCATTGAAATTATTAATGTTTAAATTCTGGAGTTATGAATGTTCCCTCTTTTCTGCTTTATGACACAAAGCATGTGTCTGTAGTTGAGGTGGAAGTTGACAGAGAATAGTAATCACACAAATAATACTGATTATTGTTCTTGATAACGTACAAGGAAATGCTAATGCAATTGTCCCCCACACTCTCCAATCCAGGGGCAGCAGTATTGATCAAATAACATTCTGGGGTGACATTATGTTCTGCTTTCCCTGTCAGCCTTGTGTTTTTTTAATTTTCTCTGACGGCAAGCAACACTTGAAGGTTCTTGCATTCAACTTATTTCCTCATTGCTTGTTAGTTGGGGACAACTTCACTTCACCCTGCATAATAATAAAATACACGTCAGAGCAGCATACGTGGCAAGGTAATGTCCAGGAAGGACACAGTTTTGAAAGTAACTGCACCTCTTCAGAAAATAAAGATTAAAGCTGTTTATGAAAGTTATGCTATTTGGCTCAAGGAGAAGTTTATGGTGGAAGTGTATGAAGTGGGTACATAAGCAGGAATTTATTTTAATGAGACATTAATCTTGGAAATTGTCCACCAGTCATTTTCAGTCACCTGTTAGATGCACACCTAAAGAAAGCAAGACAGTTTAAAGGTGAAAATGTCAGTCACAAATAGGAAATGGCTTCCCATGTTTGCTTTGACCAGCCATATATATAAATCAAGACACAGTTTGAGTAGGCAAGGAAAAGTCTGTTTTGAATGCTTGAGGCAGTTATGTAAAGCATGGGCCACTACAGATGTTGCCTTTTACACTTCACAGATAGTAAATTCTCAAGATCATTTTTTTCTTATAAATTGGCACAAGAAAAAGTCTGCTCCTGATGTGGCTGAGTTCATTATGTTATACAGTTAAATATTTGTTTCATCTTGAAAACAAGAAGTTTGCAGTTGTAGGATGATTGGTAATGGTATCAGCCTTTACAATATGGTCTGAGCATGTAGGGGAATACAGTTTCAAAGCATTTCACTGAGATGCATCTACCTGACTTATATTAATAAATTACATAGTTAATTTTATATTGCTTGGAAAATTTATAGTTTAACATCCACTGTTGTCTCAAAATATAGAAAGTATTTTCTTTTTGTGTCCTGCCAGTACTCTTTTGTTTTATGAATATGTAACTGATATATGGAATGAGAACTTTTAATATATAAGTGAAAACAGATGCATTACTTAAGCAAAGAATGTGCTTCTTAGATTCAAGAGTCAGCATCATCACTTGGATACTGCAAAATACCAAACAGTCAACTATATTTGTCCCTATGTATTACACAAAGGTTGGTTAGACTTGGAAATATTGAAGACATTCCTGTTAATATTCAGGGTAGTGTAAACTATTTCATAATATCATAGATGCTAGTATTACAGAAATGGTATAGGAAAATATGCAAGTGTTATGTACTCATTCTTATATAGCCAAAACCCAATAACTTGTTTTGCTCAGAGAAGAAACATTGGCTAATTGAGGTAATTAGGAATTACACAGAGGGATTTTACTTACAGAGAAGACAAGGAACCATTGTTTAATATTGCCACAAAGGGCTGCACTTCTTCTAGTACAGCAGCACCCAATAATTACCCACCTTAGGTTCAGTATTGGCTGAACTTAGTTCTTCTTTTGATCTTGAACTGAACTCTCCAGGTCAGCCTGCTTCCTAGGATTCCATTTTGTTCAGGAGACAAACTATACAAAATAAATTATCTACCTGTGATGTGCTACAGTTAAATAACATATTGTCACAAACTGCTTCTAATAGCATAGGCTAGGAAGACACAGTACATTTCTTATAGATCCCTCTGGATGGAAGAATCTCCTGTGTTATGGTAGCAAGGTACAAAGTCATGATTTAAAGAAAATATACAAGTATTTTAGTGTCTTTTCTCAACCTGATATATAAGAAACTCCCATGATTCAAAGAAACATACCTACCATTAACTTAAACAAAACTTCATGTATTCATTAACTTTAAGAATATGGGGGTTGTGTAACAACATTTGCAAATTCATTTTCCTTAACAAAATCCAAAGTAGTACTAGCTTGCAGGCAACTTTTGCAGGGTTTCTCAGCTGTTTCCTTTCTGTCTTCCTCTGCCCTTAATTAGTTTAAAGTCTAAATGCCTACAGGGTTTTTTTTCTTTCTCCCTTTCATAAAATTAAGGTAAATAAATCCGATTTTACAGTATGTAAACTGGTCTCTGGGGTGGAAAAAAGGGAAATTACCTTTAAATACAGTGCTACACCATTTAATTTAGGTGTTTCTTGACTTTTTTTGCCTTCACTGTAGCATCATTTATTTTCTCTTCACTGGAGTAGGTGGAAGAGTGATTTAATCTGGTATGGCATCTAAATTCTTGTTCACAATTTCCTTGTTAAATGATCACTTTAAATGGGCACTTTAAAGATCTCTGTTTATAATAGTACCATGAATTGACAGTACAGTTGTAAGCAAAGAGGTTGTGCCATGGAAGTAACAGGCAGCATATTAATTTGTGGCAACTACGGACCAAGTACAGATCAGAAGAGAATCTGACCCTATTAACTAATTTTCTTACCATTGTGTTTGTATCTATTAACTAGAGACAGTGTACCTTTCCCAGGCTTTTCTATCCATACATCCCAGTGTTCATTCAGAAACACATTTCCTTTGGTTGCTGGATTAAAGGGGGGAAATGTGAAATGTTTTGGGACGTGCAGTACACTTGGAACTCATGACATTAATTTACATAAAAAAACTTTTGAAATTATTTTAGATCTTGTTACCCTTGCTTCAGAACAGACAGGTGCTACCTGTTTGCTGGGATTTCCTAAAGAAATAAGTTTTCTGAAAACAAATGTCACATTTTTTAAATGAAGGTACGTTTAAATGTTCAATGTTAGTTCTAAGTAGTTGAGCAATCAAGCTTTATCTTGTCTAACTTGGGCTGATCTTACACCCTATAATATATATCTTTATTGAACTCTGAATGTGAAAATTTGTATTGTGAGTGATAAAATGAAGGAAAAAAACAAGCGTTAAGCTTGGTAACAATTTTCAGGATTACTGTTTGCTTTTTGTTAGCAGATCAGTTGTCACTAGCAAAGTAAATCTCAGCATAAGCTGACTTTCTAAGGTGTTCTTTGTAGACATAGTCGATAGGATAAAGAACAGGTGTTAAAGCAATGAAAAGGTAAACAGTCATTTTACCGGATGATTCACTGGTAAATGTAGAAAGAAGCAGGCCATTCTAAAACAAACGTTTACTGCTGTGGAAATATTTGCACAACTGACAGCAATAAATACATCATATTTGTCTCATAAGAAAAATCTGTCTTTTGAATTCTTGATGAATGTGTTAATTTGCTTATCCTGCTCTTAGTGACTGACAGCTTGACTAAGGATGGTGGAATTTGCTTACAGGTTTTGGTTTACCTAGTGTCACCTAAGTAAGCAAACACAGAATAGTAACTGGCATTTAGCACAGAATTCTTTGTACATTTGCTGTTTATTTTAGGAAATGGCTTACCAGCTGTGTTGATTGGGCTTTTTTTTTTTTTTGCATATATATCATCTTGCTTTGCACATTGTTAGTGTTGATCTTAATGTTCCAATGGTAAGCATTGCTTAGATAATAGCTAGGGATGTAAATATGCTTGCAGAAAAAATGTTTTTCTTCATACAGATGAAGCTAAAACAAAAGAGGGGTTGAACTTTCAAGCCAAAAATATTCAAGCCAAATTTGAAAATTCAGGTGCCTACAAATAAGCATCCTAAAAGAAGACTCATTATTTAGCACCTAAATATGGCTAGGGTAGTGCATTGAAGCGCTAAAGTGCAAATTTAGGGATTAAGTTCTAAGGCTACCTTTCAAATATGTAATTATACATTTTCGTGTGCCCAGGAATGTGGTTGTTATATTTTACACATGCAAATACACTAGCTGATTTTACAGAACTGTGTGTATATACACAAATGTGTGTGTGTACACCTAGATACAGAGGTCGTATACTCAGACTGTATACTGTCACACAGTATATACTCAGATAAAGTGAATCTGAATGAAGGAATGTTATTTCACACTGATGATTCATTATGACTTTTAAATATAAGAATAAAGAAAGCAACTTATGTTTAAAAAGTTGAGTTACCTTCCTTTAGAATTCAGAACGATTTTTATAGTGTCATTGCAGCACAAGGAATACTACCTGCATCATTACATTATGATTATTATGTCAGTTGCTGAGTTCAGTCATCAGAGTACTTGTTCCTAAGAACATAAGCATGATTGTGTGTAAGATGTTGGATTTGAGCTAGACTGTGCAATTAAGTTATGCTTCCTTCTATTCGTATTAGTATTTCTGTAAAAAGGTAACTCATTTGTATAGAAAAATAAGTATTTTATTAGTGTCGTATTAAATTGTTTTCCCACCCCTCATGTGGAAATGTATCAGTGTTGCCATTTTTAGGATATATCTATGCTGTTTTAGCTCAGAGATTGCATTGAAGCTATTGCCAGGGAAGAAAGATGCCTTGTGGTAGCTGCAACAAAAAGTTTCCCGTTCCCTCCCCCACTACCACCCCCCAAACAGCCCTTTGTTAACTGTACTTGAGTGGAAATGTTAAAGGATGCAAACAACTTCCGTTAGTAGAGATTCTTGAAATTCTGTCATTTCACTAAGTTAATTTCACAAGTCGGATCCTGAAAATACTGTTTCACAAAATTCTTCCTAATCATGGTTCACATGTAAATCTCTGTTCAGTGTTTGCACAACATGTGCCCAAGTAAGCTAACTTTATACAGTTTTTAAATAGAGATAAGCTAGTTGCTGTCAGTTGTTTGTAAATAAGTAGCTGATCAAGTTTTTCCTGTTTCTGATAGTGTTTTTGCTTATGAGTTGTCAAATATGCCAGAAAGCCTCTCTCTGTGTGTGTGTGTGTGTGTGTGTGTGTGTGTGTGTGTGTGTGTGTGTCTGCTAATAATTATTTTAATTAAAACGGAGTTGTTGAAACAAGCTAAGCAGCATACATGTAGGGGGTTTTTTTTTCAGAACAATGTAACTATATTTCTTTTACTAAAGTAACATTTCTGCCTGATTTTAAAGTTAACTTTTGGCTGAACAGCTTCATTCAGAAATTTTCTCTACACCATGCATTACTTGGTGTCATTTTTGTGAATTTACAAACTACTAGAGCAGAAAAAGAAGAGGCAGTACAAGTATATAAAGATATACATATAATATACACTTATATAATATCTTAAAAATAGGAATTATATAGTCCTACCTTCATTAGCCACTGAGTGTTGTTTTCCATGATGTTTTCAAGTAGTTGCAGTCTTTGTACTGAGTCATCATAGTCTAGTGGCGCATCCCTCTGTACTGCATTCGACACATAGGAGCTAGAAGGTGAGCGGCAGTTGTCCATCTCAGGCAAAAGAAAGGTATAACTGCATGACCCATGCTGAACCTGATACTGCTTTTTGCCTACAGTCTCTGTGCTTTTACGAAAGGAAGTATACCCTGAAGCTAAGAAAAGATTGCAGCTCAAAATACAGTAAACAACCAGCCGCATTTTAATTCCTATATGGTAACCCAGTATATCTAAAATACTTTAATATGTTTAACAAGAGCTCAGGTTATACAGTTAACCTGCCCTGAAATTCAGTGCTGTGCTGTCATGTGCAAAGAAGTCTGAAAAAGGGCTGAGTTTTCGGTATCCTAGTTGCAAACTTGAAAAGTGCTGTCTTCTCTCCAGTCGTTCCCTAATCTGTCAGATACGAGCAGGCAAAGCAGTTCCGTCTCAACTGCTAGATGTGTTAGTTTCAAAAACAAGCTTTAGTTTTTCTTCTGCTTGTCTTTTAGCCTTTTTTACAGTATCTGAATCAATCACTTTCCTTTCCTTTTATGATAAGTTGATAAGAGTACCCAGACATGTGTAGCTTGACTGCTCCTCCCTCCTGGCTTATCCGTTATCTTCCTGTGGGGGGTGTCATTTGCAAAGCAGCAGGAAAGTCAGAACATTCTGCTGGATACTGTATAGTCTGCTACATAAAACCTCTGGAAAAAATTGATCAATTGGAGGACCCCTGTGAATTTCTTAAGCACAGCTCTAATTAAGAATTTCCTAGACAGAGAAATCAGTTCCGATAGCCTCCAACTATGTTTCCAGAGTGAGCTTGTAAATTATTTGTAGAGGTGATTTTTAAAAAAACAGTTACGAAAGTTCCTTTGTTTGTTCCTCTTGAAGAAAAATTCTTTTGAAATAGCTCTCAGATCAGCACAGCTTGGTTTATGTTTAATACTTCGTATAAATAAAGAGGAAAGTGCTTTTCTAATCAGACAGAGGCAGGTTTCAGCTTGCTGTTTCAGAAAGAAATAATGCCTCTTTTTAAGTGCTGAATGCGCCATTCAACATGCTATGCTCTTATATGCCCCACTGTACCCTGGAATTGAATGTGCTTTGATTTCAATAAACTTTCTAATAAATGAATGGCAATGCTAAACATTAGGCCTTTATATAAATAGTTAATCATTTTTTAAATTTTTTTAATAAAATCAGAAGTCAGGCAGGCTGAAAAAGGAGGAATAACTTTTCAGTGGCAAGAAGAATTCCCAGTATGTAGCATGGGAGCATTGGATTTTCTTTATTATACAATCATATTAAACCAATATTTTGCCCAGGTACAATATTTGACATATACCTGTCAAAAATAGGGTTAAAAGCTCCCAAAGCAAGTATCGTAATTGTACAATGCAGCACACAGAAAGGAGAGGGAGCCTCCTGTACAATGCAGTGATCAGTTTTCCTCCAAAACCATGAGATCGCTAACCAGCTAAAAGAGCCTGGGAAAGAGTTTGATTTCACTGAAATCTTGGAAAAAATGAGCTCTCAATTGTAGAAAATGTTTTCTGGAAACCATCATGCTGGGAAAGTGATTTGTGAGGCAAAATTGCCCAGTGCTTCCCTGGATCTGGACATGAGGACTGGACTTCCCTATTTAAAGAAATGTATATTATACTTAAATTTAAGAAAATATCTCTGTTATAAAGGTGCTACATTAACATGAACTGGAAACCAAAATCTCTCTCTTATCCATAGCAACACTTCAACGTATATGCCCTATGGACTTCCCTAGGCAATTTTTTTCTAAGCGATTTTGTACTACTTTCTACATATACTTATTGTATAATGAGGCTGTCAAAATAAATGAGAGGAATTAAAACCCCTACAAGGTTTAAAACCCCTCTAAGTGGTCAGAATTTTTTAGTGCACTCCATATTTTTAGGATTTCCTTTTAGATAAGAGTCTCCAGAGCTTTAATCTAGAAACTCTGATAGAGACAAAATATGCTTGACTTCTATCAGTTCCAAGGCATGCAAATCAAATATATCTCATATATTTCTGGGGAGGGTTCATCTACCATTGATCATTTTTGAATAAGAGGATATAGAAATATCTAAAGCTAAGGACATGGTCAAGGATATTTTTTGTAAAATCATTCTAGTACTGGTACATTTTTTTTTGGCAGAGAGAGAAAATGCATATTTTATCTGTCCATAGGCAGACAACATTCTTTGGGTAAATGTGATCTTTTTTATTAGACCAACTGAATACTTGGAGAAATTGTTCTTTGCAAGCTTTCGGGCACAAACACCCTTCTTCAGGCATAGGGAGAGTCTGCTTTTTATCTGTCCAGCTTGCTTTTGCCCTAACAAATTAAGTAAATATAAGAGATACCCTGAGGCTTTTTTGAAAAACCCCTAAATTTTTCTGAAGTTTGGCTTCTACTTTTTAATCTGTTGGTTCCTTTGAAAGGACATTTCCTTCTATCTATACACAGTCTCCTTTTCTAGAGAAAAGTTTATTGTGGTACCCTTCAGTGAGTCTGTATGATCAGATTTAGTGTTTTAGGTTTTATACATATCCTAGGTTTCTAACTAGAGAAATTTAGATATATTAGGACATTTCCACTCTTCATAAATTGTTTGGATTGAAGATGAAATAATCTGAATAAATGTTTCACCTTTCATCTTTAAAGGAAGTACCTACACTTTCATAGCCTGGCTCCGCCTTTTTCATTTTCTCTAGCAGTATATCCAAAACAAGGTAGGATCATAGTTTGAAAATACTGGGGAAGAAAACATTTTCATTAAGTTCTTCTGATTTTGCTCTGACACAAGAAATGTATTTAGCAAGAATAAAGAGGAAAGATTATCATCTTCCTTTCTTAGATTTTTTTATGCAAATTATTTTCTCTCTTTAGTTAGGCATTGAAATGAAAGATGTAAGTGAAAAGTGTGACCTCTTAAGGGCTTTTAGTGTAATTGGGGGAGCTGTTTATTGTGAGAGCCATTATCTCAAGAGAGGGGCCCTGAGAAGCTGTCAGACACGATGGGCAAAGATTTACACTTTCCTGAGAGTATTTTTAAGATTTTGCCAAACAAAACCCTTGTCACCTGTTAGCGCTAAGATTAGTTACATTGTTATGTGCCAATGCCGACTTCATCCCTGATATCATCTTTGCATTTCAATTTTACTGATTTTTTGCAGAGAAGAGAGGGGCTGGAGCCATGTCTTTTAAGGGTTGAACCTGATTCTTTTTCATCAGGAACTGCAGATGTGTGACCTTGAGAGTCCTTCAGAGGGTAGGACCAGGAGCAAGACTGGATTTAATAATACTTGGTACATCTTGATCCTCTACCAGGAGAGAAATCTGGTTGTCTTGAGTACTGCAAAGATCAACCAGGATAGAATTTCTATTCAGTATAGCATTAACATGTGTCCAGTTGCTATAGTGGATGCAGAAGCTTCAGGAGAGGTGATAGTATGCAGAGATCTTGCCCAGGAGTGCTGGCTGGTATCTGTTGGAAATAGTGGCCCCTTCTGAAATCTGTTGCTGCATACACTGTAGGGCATAACATTCTCTTTGGAGAAACACTCCAGTGGTCCCACTCAAAGAAGGATGGCTTTTTTCATCTGTGCTACTTGCAGTAGTAATGACTCAAATGTCCCTTTCAGCCAAACTAGCAAGGCCTTTGCTATATCACCATCTGGATCAGGCAGACATAATCTCTGTTCCATTGTAGGGATCTTTCCCCCCACATACAAAGCCAAAATAAAATATTCAAAAAACATTCTTCTTGCCAGCAAAATAATTACAACATCCCTTTAACCCTATTTTGGAAGTTGGTGCTGCATTTGGCGCATCTTTTTGTATGTTGTTTATACTTTTTGCTCTTGTCATCCCTTTGGGACTAGCTTTCCCAGCTGTAGAGGAGGAAGTGGTCTGCTGTGCCCCAGGGGAACCATAGGAGCCAGAGTTCAAAGAGGATGAAAGCGGGAAGAATCTGAATTTAGAAAGCTAGTGTGAAAAGTAATGAAAGTTTAAATACATTTTTGTCCTCAAAAGCTCAAAGGAGGTTGGAGTACTGCCTTCTTACTGAACCTCTGAGGCGTTAGATAAGTCTGGCATCCTTTTTGGAGGGCAGGACTTACTCCATAACTACTGAATGACATTGACCTCTTGTCAACAGTGCAAGGGAGCATCTCTTTGTTAGATTGTCAGACATGTTAAAAATAGGAAAAAATTGAATGACTTGGCATGGGGCTTTGTACAGACCAGTACAAATTTCAGTAAAAATGTTTCAGATCAGTTATAGTTTCCTTTGGATACTTTTGTTTGTATTTTTCATTTTTGGTCTTCTTAGGTGCTTTGTAGATGAAGGAATCTATTTAAGTATATGGTGCAGTATATTCCCCAGACTGCAATAGTGAAGTTTAGTCTGTGATTTCCTGATTGCTTTTTTGTTACATATATAGAGTTTGACATAAAATAGCAAATACTAGCCCAGTATACTTAAAGTACAAATTAAATCTTTCCTTTAAAAAAAGAAAAAGGCATTCATTCTATGAAAATCACCTTACAAAAGCATTGAAATGTATATTTTGTCAAAACTAAGCTTTTAAAGCTTTTTGCCAGATGTGCTTCAGGCAATTTCCTTTCCTGAGAGAGAGTAATTTCCCTTACTTAACCAAACCTGTTTTTATTTCATGCCATATATGAATAAGTTGCTTTAAGAGAGAGATGCCTGGATACCACTCACCCTATCTTTCCAGTTATCATTTTACTTACAGCTGCACAGCTTCTGTTTGACAGGCAAATACAGAGGCATTTCTGTAAAATCTTTGATACTAAAGCAAGAGTAAAAGTTTGTAAAGTAATGTTAGAAAATGTTGATTGTCTTAAGTCTGCAGATTTTTTTCACATATTTATATGAGCTGCTTGTTTTCTAGATAGGCTGATTCTCATTTTAAAGGGTTTTTTAGGGTTTTGCAGTGAAACCAAATATGAAGCAAAGTAAGAACGAGGCTTCTTTATGATACTGTTTTTAACACTTTTTAAAAATTGCTGTTATATAAGAACACTAAACTTCAAGATCAAGTGTTAGATGAGAGTAAAATATCTAAAATCCTGTAATAAGCTTTTAAACCATAAACCCTTCTACATATAACTGATGTCTAAATGCCAGACATTTTGTCACTCTTTTATTAAGACCTCACCTTTGGATTCCTGGGTCCTTTTAAATTGCTAGTTGATAATAATTCCATGTGCTGACTCCAAAATATTTTCTTTTGGAATGATTCTCAGGAACAAAATGCCAACAAGGACAAGATTTATAAAATTTCAGGAGTAAGAAAAATGACCAGGGTTTTTAAATCTAATGGACTGAAAAACAGTACGCTAAAAAACATGCCATCTACTCTGTGGTCTCATTTCTCCCTGCAAGAGTAAGGAATGCTTTTTTTTATAATGAGCTGAAATGGATTAATATATTTCCCTCGTGACCTGTAACTGAAGCAAAGCCAGCTTTTCCATCTTTTCTGTGTAATAACTTTGTATCCATTTATCTAGTTTATTGCCATGCCCATCACTTTAGTATCTGACTTTCTCCATGTAAGATCTATATCTACATCAGTTATTATGAATTGTATTAAACTCATTATGTAAACTAATGACATTCTTAAAATAGGTGTGTTGCAAGCTGCCTTTTTATGTGCCTTTTTGTGACAAAAAATACTTCCTTTAAATATCCTCACTGTGGGAAGTAATTTAGAAATGTATGTTGTTCCAATCCCTAACCCTAGGGATTTAATTAGTAGAAACGATCAATTACAAATAAGAAATCTTTTTCTTCTGGCCTCATCTCCCTGACTTGCATGTTCTCAGTTACTGGAATTGATTTACTTTTTACCTTCTCCTTTTTATCTGTGCAAGACCTTAACTGATTTTTATTACAGATCTGAATGATCTCCTTTCTTTGTCCTCTCTGTTTTCATTTTTGTACATAATATTGATATTTCTTATCTTTCTATTTCTTAATCTTTCTGTCTCACTGTATTCTTTTTATACATCTAATTTTCCACAACAACTTGACTTCTTACTGTCTGGTTATTTCTTCTCTATGTACAGATAGGCTCCACCTCAAAGAAGAGGTCCTTTGACCTGTATCTGCCTTCATTTTCTTTTATTTTTAAGCTTATTAATGTACTATTTACATCCCTTGCCTTTCCTACATCCCCTTTATTTTGTCTTCTTTTTATTCCCTTGTACCTCCTCTTACCCACCTTACTAGTAACCTCTTTTTAAGGGTTATGGGTAAAAAACTAAGTGTTGTCTGATCAACATTTTGGATGCCCTACCTATGCCCTGCATGACTTATTTTTGACATCTCACTTACCCTCAACTTCCAGAATGCATCTGCGCCTGGTTCTCTCATCTTTTTTTTTTATCTCTTTAGCATCTTTTTTGTTAGTTTTCCTTTTACAGGAAGGCATGATCTTTTGTTCCACATTTATGGTATCAACTCTTTCTTGTGAGATGACAAATCTATTTGTTTGAATATCCAGCCTCTATTTCAGCCTGCCTGTCTGGATGTCTCACCATAAGTTTAAACTTACTACGGCCAAACTGACCTATGTATTTTTCTTTCTAAACCGTTTCCCAGTCCTCTGTTCTCTACCATAGTTGACACCGTCCAGTTCACTTCCAGTTGTATCCTGGGGTTTATTTCTGACTTCTTCCTCTCTGTGTCCAAATCCTGTTACTTTATCTTTCTTCTCTTTAACTTCTGTTATGTCCTTTGTATCCTATTCTTAACACCCTGATGCAGACTGTTATCATTGACTTCTTTCAGCACTATAACCACATCATTTCAGCCCCCCCTTGTGCTATGCAAAACGCAGCAGCTTAGATCAGCCTGGTTGCTTACAAAGCTGATTGTCAGCTTCAAGCAACCTCTGCCTCCATCAGTTCAAGTCCAAGTTTCTTGTCCTAACAGTAAATATTAAACTACTTTCAAAACTTTCATAACTGCTCTCCTCTGCTTATTTCTCTGTGCCTTATTTTAGTATCCTTTTCCTCCCAGCTCACTCCTTCTGTTCCTCCAGTGATGTGAGCTTTATTTGCCCATTGGTAGCTTCTCAGAAAGGTTTGGTTTTTTTGGCTTTATCCATGCTGCTCCCTTTGAGTATGTACAGGCGTTACATTTAGATGGACCTAATCAGGGTTAGGTTGATCTAAAAGCTCAATTGTACAGGTGTGCAGTGGGCTTAAATCACCCCCAAAATGGTGCACCCAAGTATGTGCACTAACTTAGATCGAGATTCCATTAACCTGATCCAAGAAAGGGTTAACCAGATCTTCACAACTCCTGCACATGTTCACAGCACAACCCCAGAGTTGGAAAAGCCCAGCTGCTCACCCCAGTCCTGGGGCAGTGCTATTCCTCACCCCCTGCCTTCCCCTAAACCTGACTAGGCTATTTTTAGCTCCCCAATATACTCCCTGACTGAGCAACCCCCTCCACTTCTCTCCCCACCATGGACCTGCCACATACCAAACCCCCTCGTAGGCCATCTTAGTGTAAGCCGCCTACATGTACACTGGGTGTGATGAACACTTGTTCACACCCTTTATGAATTTATTTAAACATCTGCTATGACTGTTTGGTGTTTAGAGTCCCTCTTATGTCCCAATTATGACAACTACTGGAAGCTTATTAGCTACTAACTAGTCGGTATACTTAAGTGTGACTTAACCTTATTACCAGTATGTAATAAGTAATTTTGGCCATTCTGTTAAAATTTACTCCCACTTTTTCCTTTTCTTAATTTCTTCTTGCCTTCAGTTTGAGTACATTGACTAGAAAACTGCCCCTTCTTCTTTTTTTTTTTTTATCTAAAAAGTGTTAATACCTTCTTAAAACACATATTTATGTGTATTTATGTTATTCTAATTGAACTTGTTAGGTTAGGCAATAATAATAAAATGCATATACGGGTTTTCCTTGCTTTATCTGGGATCTGTATGTGCAAATTTGCTCTTACACAATGGCCACTCTATGCGATTGGTGCGGTAGGAGTGACGTGCACCAAAATATAGTCTCCTGTGTGGATCTGTGCACCTCGCTAGTTGTCTGCAGCATGTTTCTGTAATTGCCATCCCCATTATGACAGTACCCTGTGCTTGTGTTTACCGTCTGCTGCTGGTGAGTACCAAAATTGTCTTGTAAAAGTAATAGAAATGGGTCTGAGGGTCAGTACAGTCAAGGTCTTGGAATGTATCCCTATTTGTTACATTATAAACTGAGTTCCTTTTATGCAAATTTAAGTTATGTGCCATTTGCCAGGAACACATCCACAGCATAAAGCAAGGGAAACCTTTATGTGCATTGGAGCGTCTACTTTTCTGCTCCCACTACCCAATTTTTAAAATAGTATGTCAATAGAAAATTGAGATGCTCACAAAACACACATTCTTTGGGTTAGATATCTGAAAAGAGTCCCCTTATTTGAATCTGATATGGATAGCTGAATACCTTTGACAATAAAGATTGCTATGTTCTGTATGTATCTTATTCTGGCAAAATGCAGTGTAGGACTCCTACAGATAATCATGCATTTAACAGCAATTCCAAGTTTCCTAAAATAGTTAGACCCCCCCCCCCCCTGCACACACACACACATATTACTTTTATGCAATGTTTACACCCAGTTAAGACACTGTGGATGTGTCTACAGAAGGTGCCTTAATATGCCTTAGCCTAGTTTCGTGCAGTTAGTGTTGGGTTTAGTTCCGGGTCAGCCATGACACTAGGGGGCTGGCCTGAGTCTAGTCCCAGGGCTCCTGGCTGGGATCTTCTCCTTCTCTGGGGCTGGGTTGCCTTTCTGGAAGCTGCTAGCTGTGGGCTATAAAAGCCAGCAGCTATTTTGTGCCCTGGGGTACACTGCAGAGGCAGCTTGAGAGAACCCGTCATCTGCACAGGAATACTGCAGGTCCTGTGTAATCCCCTTGGACAGGGCACAGGCAATCTGTGCCAGTCCTGTCCCCTAGCCAGAGCTACTGCTTGGCCTCGGGTGAGTGCTGTAAAGGTCTCCAGCCTGCTGCACCTCCTGCCCAGCCCTGAAGTCTCCCCAAGGTGCTGGCTGGCTCTCTCTGGCAGCAAGGCCAGCACCTGCTCCCTGCTGCTGCACACCTGCAGCAATGTCTCCTGTGTTTGCAGGTCCTGTGGGCCATTACTTCTCCTGTGTGGTTCCCAGTCCCTGGCTGTGCCCCTGTCCTGAGCACTGCTGGCCACTGGCCAGGGCCAGCCACACAGGGACAGCCATGCGAGAGCCCAGGGAGCTGGCATGGGAAGCACCACCACCATAGCATTTTGTCATCCTCTCCATCGAGGCCCAGCCCCTCCCAAATGCACACACCTGAGCCTTTCCCCTGGGTCCCCAACTGGAACCCAGAGGAGGTTGGTGACTTCATCGTACCCTGGAGCAATGTGGAGGTGCAAAGGCGGTTCACATGGGGTGGCTACTCAAACATCCATATTTATGAGGCCCTGTCAGGCACCATGCAAGAGCAAGGGCCCTCGTGGATGGTGCAGCAGTGCTGCATAAATGTCAAGGCTGTGCAACCACAGTGGGTGGCTGTAACCGACTGCAATCATCAGTTCAGTTGTGCCCACAAAAATATGCCCTTCGTGTGGGAGCTGACCAGGATTTTGGCATTCCAGGAGCCAGGCTGCACCCCTTCAGCAGGTTCAGCCTGCCCAAGCCCCTGACCCACCCTAATACCTCCAGTGTTCAGGCTGCCTCTGCAATGTACCCCAGGCCCCTGCCTTGTCCACCTTCTTGACTGCTGCATCCACTGGCAACTCAGGGAGCCCAGGCCAGCAGCTGCCTCAAGAGCTGTACAGCCCCAGACCCCACCACTGAGGAGCGGCCAACCATGTCACCAGCACTGCTAGCTCCTTCTGAGTGTGGGAGCCTGGCCGGCCACCAGCCTGCCGCTTACCACAGGCTGAGGGTACTGGGCACAGCCGTTCACCATAGTTTATGGGAAGCCTGCGCCGAGCTGCCAGCCTCACCAGCCCTGGCCACATGCTAAGTTCAGCACTGGGGGCAGGGCCCTCCCAGCCCCACCTCCCCACCTGGCTCACCTGCACTCCTCTGGCCCTATGTCCATTTTCCCCTCTCCTCCTCAACACATCATGCAGAGAGGCAGGACACAGTGCCAAACTTTGAGCAGCCCACACCCATGCAGCTGGGTTTACATGGGCCTTTTACACCCCAAAAAAGATATCAGTTTTGGTGGCAATGTCCTCCTCAGCAGCAGGGGGCAGGAATGTGTAGCATTGCCAAAGGTAGCCCTCCAGGTGGCAGCAGAGGTTGCAGGGCAACTTGGATTTGCCCCCTGCACCATTGTAGCTCAGGGACCTGAACCAGGAGTGCAGGTGTGCCCAGGGCACCAGGAGGATCAGCAGCAGCAGGACATAGTGGCTTGGGCACCCATCAGCCCATGCAAACAGGTCATCATGCACTGCCTAGGGCACACAAAGCAGGGGCACAGCTTGGGGTGTGGAACCCTGGGACACCTCCATGGAGTGGCCCCCAGCAGGGAGGTGGGGGTGTACAGCCAGCCCTGAGCCCCAGTTGTCTAGGTACCCCATGCATCCCGAGCCCAGGTGCAATGAGCTGGGCAACAGAGCAGCACAGCGCTTGGCCTACAGGAGGAGAGGGAGGGCAGCAGAGCCTAGAGGCATGGCAGCAGGTGCTACCAGGAGTCTAGCCTGTCCCACCCTGGGGACGGGACAGGGGAAGCAGGCCTTCAGCTAGCACCCAGCAGCCCACTGGCCCCAGGGGAGCGTGCAGGGATGGGGGCTTCAGCTTGGGCCTGGGTCTGCCTGGCCTGACTTAGCATGGTTCTTGGGAACCCATGCATGTCCAACCATGAGGCTGGGCAGCACATGGACCCTGGTACAGAGCATCTTATCTTTTGAAATACAGTATAATCGTAGCTTACACAGGGGTTACATTCCCAGGTCAGCATGCATAGTTGAAATCACGTATAGCTGAAATTGCCGGGCTCGGTGCCAAGCAGCCACCGCCGCTGCTGGGCTCAGACAAGGCGGCCAGCTGAGCGTCAGTCCCCTAACCCCCCCGCAGCCATGCCGGCATATGCAGGCACATGCAGGCAATACCACACGGCGCTGCACTACGCGCTGTTTCCCAGCCGGCACCCAGCGGCCAGCCCCAGCAGCCGAGCGTGTAAAGCCCAATTCTCGTAAGTTAAATACGTGTAAATTGCGACTGTATTGTATTGGAAACTCTCACAAAAGGCTTCTGTTTCTTGGCTCTGCAAGACCAACGTGGATGTAGGGAAGAGCCCACCGGCCCCAGCAAGGATTTGGGCTCTAGGTTACCTCCACCCAGTGCTGGAACCCACCACATGCACTGGCTATGCCAGCAATGGGCACACAATCAGACCTGCCTGCTCCACTGGTTGGTGGAACTGGCCGAGGGCAGGAGGTGTGGATGGAGGACGTTACCTAGGCAAAGGCATTTGGCCTGAGTTTCTGACTCTGAAGTAGGAGCTCTGGCAGCTTCTGCATGAGCAGATTGCCATTAAGTGCAGGGCAGTGGACACTGAGCATTGGGTCCTGGACACTGTCCTGGGCCTAGCGGTTGCATCCATGTCCCCCGTTCCCACCCCCGTTCCCAGCCCTACAGGCCTTCCAGCAGCTGGCCCCTGCCCAGGATCCCCTGCCACCCTCCAGGGGACACTGGTGCTGCCCTTGGGCAGCCAGAAGAGGAGCCGCCCACCCCAGAGCAGCACCAGCTGCCATTGCCTGGGGACAAGCCTGCTGCAGTTACCACAGCCCCCATACCCACAGGGGGATGGCCCAAAGCTGGGGTGCTGGTTGCTTGCCCCCCGGGCTCTGCCCTTTAGGCTCCTCCAGCCCACAGCCCCCCACTGTAAGTCAGTAAAGGACTGAGACTCTTGTATATAGTTTGCATTTGGGAAGCATATTTTTTTATTGTTGGAGGATGGGGAGGGTGAAGGAGGGGCTCTGTTTATTGGAGAGGGAAAGGACAAGGGGTTCTGTGTTGAGGGGGGAAGGGGAAGGGAGGGGTGGGTATTGTGAGGGGAATAAGGCCTTTTCTTTCAACCATATGTGTGTTCTGAGAGTGGTTCTGGGGGTGAGCAGGTGGTAAGGGGTGAGTGGGCGGCAGGGAAGGTGGGCAAGAGGGGGGAATGCTGGAGGAGGTGGTCCACCACGGCATCCTGCACCCAGTGCCCTGGCTGCAGCTGGCAGGTGCGCAGCTCACCTGGAGCCTTGCTAGAGGGGACCCTCCTCTGGCACTACCGCTGCAGGTCGTTCAGGCCACTTCCTCCCGATGTGCCTTGTCTGCCCAGGGCTCCCTGAACACATCTCTCCGGGCCTTGCAAACATTGTGTAGCAGACACACTGCAACAATGACCATGGGGAAGTTGTTTTTAGCCACCTCAAGGCGGGCCATGAGGGACCACCAATGGCCTTTGAGGTGCCCAGGGCATTGATTAAAATGGGCCTGGTGGGGGTCCAGGTGCCCACTGTAGGGTCTCATGAGCCATGTGAGTAGTGGCTAGGCTAGGTTCCCAATGAGAAGGGGTGGAATGATGACATGGACCAACAGGATGGCCAAGGCAGCCAGGAGGATCAGGAGACCCTGTTCCTGGGTGCCAGGGCCAGAGGCTGGGGCAGCCATGGCTGAGAAGTTAAGCTGGGGCAGGAGCAGAGCATCACATGCTGCCTGGGCCCGTGCCACGCTGCTTCTTTCAACATAGGAAGTTTATGCCCAGACTGCACAGAGCAGGGCTCTGTTTTAAAGGTGGCTGCCAAGTGCTCGCAGCTGGGTCCGGCGGCTGGAGCTGTGTTGGGTGGCCACAGGGGGATATGGCATTAACTTTAGTGCTAGTTTCCTGCACATGTAGACACCTGCCAAAAATCAATTACTGTACATTAAGCTAATGCTCAGTAAATTTAATCATGACTAATTGCATGTGTAGACACATCCTATATAATGACAAAAACATAGAACATTTTTATGGTGCCTTAAATTGAATGTACGGCAGCTTCAGCCCAGAGACTGCACCAGGGTCAGTTTGACACCCCAGTGTAATCTCTGGATCCAAGCCAACAATCAGCTGATTGTCATTCCCAGGGCCAGACCTGCAGGCATTTGGCTTTCAGCTACTTTCAAAATTTAATATAATTGTCCTTCTCTGCTTATTTCTCTATGCCTCATAATCCCAGGCTCCCCTTCCAGCGGTAAGTAGAAAGGGCATGGTTTTGTGGTCAGGAATCAAATCCCATGGCAGCCTTAATTGATTGTATGCCAGGGGCCTTGGTATCAGACTTCTAATGGATAAAAGTTGTTCTAATAACATCCTTTAAATGTTTTGCTTAAAAAAATAATATTATTGACTAGTCCTTGGAAATTTATAATCATAAATTGGGTTCTTTTGAAAAACTATAGAAATGAATGTTCCTTTTCTGTATTCACTTACACCATGTTTATGTGCTCTAGCTGAAAACTGAATCGTTTCTGATAGAAATTTCATGCCATTATTCTATATCTTGTTAGGTTTAAACTTAAAACTTCCTGTGAGATTTTGACTTTTGTTATGATTTTTAAAAAAAAAGATTAGGAAGCAGTCCAGTAGCTATCTGAAAATAGGAAAATTGTTATGCAAATATAAAACAAAATGTACATTTTGTAAATTGTTCAAAGCAATGTATTTTTAAAATGTCGTAAGCATTTGCTTGTATTGTTAAAATGTTGTAAGCACTTGACAGTAATCCAGTGTTCCAAATCCCTTCTAATTTAGCTTCTTCTCTGCTAAGCAACTATTTGTATGGTAGTGGAAGATTCTCTCTTCTAGTAATGGCATACTTTATTATTAATGGCAACATGCTGTACTTACCAAGAACATATTATTTCAACTTAAGATTCAGAACTCAAAGAAAAACTGATGTCAAAGAGAGAATGGCAAGGAAGCGAGAAATTGTGTAAGAGGAATAAACAAAAGTTTCAGAGAGAGAAGTCATTTATGGCAACAGTAAGGTACCTAGTTCCTGACATCTGTTTCCCTCAAGAAAAAAGTACAGCACATGTGTTAACCTTTCTTTGGAGAGTGCAGCTGGAATATTTGTAGAGAGATGGTTACATGTATTCACAGTTGTGAAGGTGTATTTAAATATATTTACAGCAACTAGAGCCACAGTAAACTAATCTTGTCTTCAAGAAAAATGATTCTTTGTCTTCTCTGAATGAACAAGCATAGTCAGGTGACTCAAGTTAAAATGGTACCTGAAATTTTGCATAATGCCCTGTGTATATCAGCAACTAACGATTACTCTTAAGGCATGTTAGGAATTAAATTATAATACTAACAAGTTAGAGAGAAACATGATTTCTTTTACTATTTGTTTTAAGCCCTTCTGTAAACATTCTCCCACTGTGTTAAGGACTGAAATAAATAAAATGGTGGGAGTAACTGAAAAGGATAGAGTGGAGAGACAATGTGTACCTCAGGAATCTTTTGATGTGTGCTTCTCGGGGCAAACAGATGTCACTATTAGCATTCTCTGGACCTGTAATAGAAGAAGGTGCTTGGCAATGATAAAATAGAGTGCATTTAATTCAATTAAAAAAAATACTTTTTAGCACAGTTAATCTGCAGTTTATATTCCCATGACAGCTAGATTCGCTTTGTTCTGAAATCCATTCAGATCTCAAATCTGAACAGCCTCACGTCTAGTCAGTAATGATGCTGGCTGGATGGGAGAAATCCAAGAAATAGTTAATCACAAAATGAAGTAATAACTATTTCAGTAAGGCATCCTTTTTTTTAAAGTAGCAGGGGAGAAGTGGGCAAGCATAGCTATATTAGACAAAAATAATATCTAAGACTTTAAAACACTTGTATCTTAACAGCCTTTGTGAAATGGAAACAAGAGGATCACTTTTGGTACCCTTCGTACCAGGAGATGGACCTACACCCAGCCTTTTCCCAGCCGAAGTTAAATTCATACTAATATAGGAATGAGAAATGATATCAACTGAATCTATCTTAACTTCCAATCAATCAGAACGTGATTATTAAAACTCTTGTAATTATATATTCTCACATGATTTGGAGTCAGTTCCCTGAGTTAAATCATGTAATCAGGGAACACTTAAATTCCTCTTTAAAGTTACTCTCCAAGGATTCACCTTTAAAATTAAGTAATACATTATCATTAGTCACTAGATTAATCAGACTTTAAGGGCTAATGACTGGCACTGTTCCTTAACTTCAGTAATTGTAGAACTAATTCCAATTTGATGATCATCTGATACTAGTGTATGAATTTATGCCGTTCTTTCCAAATCCCCTAATTAAATATCTTATTTTTTTATACAAAGATCATGTGATAAAATTGAAAAGTTACTCATTTTAATCTTAAATCCTTGAGAAAATGAAACAGCATGTAGGAAAGTCTTCTGAAGCAGCCTTCTGAGAAACTTGTCCACCTCAAAAAACCTGAAAGCTTTAGAAAAATGCTAGTACTTTGTCCATTAGGTCTTAGATGAGCCAAAATGCTTAAAAAATAGATTTACCTTCAATGTAATTTTGTTTGCCTTCATTGTTTTCATTAGGCTGTTTGACACACTACCATTTTTTACCCTAGAAGATGGTGGGGTGAGTCTGTTATGGTATTCAGTCTACACAGGAAAATGGATTTTTGAGTGCACAAAGTGATAAATTCAGGTTTGGATCACTGAGAAAATAATATGGTTGTTCTATACATAGAGCGTGGTTAAGTGGATCAAAGTGTATCACTGTAGATCTCAAGGCAGGTGTTTGAGCCTTGCTCTGCATTTCTATCAGGAGCTGCTCCCCTTTAACCTGGCCAGGTTCTGCGTTTGGAGGTAATCAAAGTGACATGGTCACCTCACTGCTTTGTGTGCTGTTGGCTGTAGACAGTGGTGTATCAGCAGGCTTATGAGACTCCAGGTGGTATTTGGCCCTTCACTAGAGGGCTAAATACAGACAGTCAAAAAGCCTGAGGCTGAATCAGTTCAATCTAGGCAGCTTCCTCTAAGCTGCATAGGTTGAACTGGTAATCAACTGAACTGACATTCAGTTCTCAGTTGGGAAAGGCAGGCCAGTAGGCAGGGGATGCTGTAGCACATCTCCCAGCGTGTAGCCTGCCAGCACAGCCAAGTGTCCCCAAGTCCCTGCTGTCCCCCCGCAGGGGTTAAGGAGACCCCTGTCCAGGTTCTGGCCTTGGGGGAGCCTCCCCCTCAGGAAGTTTCCCACAGTCTGGGTTCCCCAGCCCAGGCAACCCTGGGAAGCTGAGGGGAATTCCCCCCTACCCCCTGCTCTTCCCAGCTACTGATTGCTTCATCAGCTGCCTCAGGAGGGAGGAAGAAGCAGTCCTCTAGACGGGGTGCCTGCCCATGCAGCCCAGTATGGGGGCACCGAGGAGCCCCCACCCCAACCCAGGGTCCTCCAGCCTGAGGCAGGCCCAGGGAGCTGAGGGGAATTCTTTCCCCCCCCCCCCAACCCCTTGCCTAGGTGCTCCAAGTCTCAGGGATAGCCCAGGGCATTGGTGACACGTAGGGGGTGCACATGGACCCCCTGAGATTGGCAGTGAACCCTCTGAGAGAAGCACCGCTGACACTGCTGGTGGTGCCTGCAGGCAGTTGCCACTCACCACGCCCCACTACCGACACCATCAGCAATGTCTGCGGGTGAGCACGGATTGCTGCTGGCTGCTGAATGAACACTCACAGCAGCTAAGGCAAAATTGGCTGTGGAGAAGCAGGAGAATTTCCCTCCACTGCCTGAAGCTGGTTGAGACTTGCAGAGGCTGAGCATTTGGGAGAGGAAGAGTTCTCCTCAGCTCCCTGGGACTGCCTTGGGCTGGGGGACCCTGGGCTGGGGTGGGGGAAAAACTCCCCTGGGTAGGGTGGGCTGGGGGTCTGTTCCCCTGCCTCCTGTTCCTATGGGCTGATGGACACAGGCAGGAAGCAGGCTAAGGAGCAGAGTGGCAAGGCAGTCCCTGCTCCACTGAAGCAGGCAGCATAGCCTAGGGCTGCAGGCATCCTGGGATGTTGGGGGACTGTGAGTTAACTTGAACCAGGAAGGGATCTGGGATGGAAGTTCCATAAACCTGTTTTACCTAAATGAGTTAAACCTGATACTGAATCCAACCAGGTTTATCTTAAACCAGTTTTGGTCATTTTGAAAGCGGTTTATGTGCACTGAACTTCTGTTACAGGTTTAAACCAGTTTCTTATCACTTAAGCCAGTTTATGTGTAACTTATGTCCCAAGCCAAGAAGACCAACCAAGGACCCCCACTGTAAGCCAGCAGTATTCAGTGCAAGGCAGGACAGGCAAGATTGAGGCTACATCAAGTAATGATGATGAAGTTGTAGAAGTGATGCAATTTACCAGGCTGCCTGGGGAGGGCGCAGTCATTTAAATAGGCTCCAGGGCTGCCTAAGTTATGTTGGGACCTTTTCAGCGCCCAGACTTGAAGCCTTCTTAGCTACTCAACTTCCTTCCAGTTGTACCTCCTAGCACACATCTCCACTATTCCATTACACTTCTTGAAATTGGCATCAAGACACATGCTGCATCTACCTGCTCCCTTTCTTTTCGGCACCACTACCTGAAAATGTAGTGTGAGGCTTCCCTGAGGGCATTTTCCACCAACAGTCTTGAGATCTTTCTCCAGCCTGTGTGAGAGTAATAGTAGGACACCCTCACTGTAGCTTCACTCATTTTCAGGTTTGGGATATGTGGAAGAGAAGCAAGTGGGTAATGAGGCATGCTTCTTGGTGGCACTCTCAAGAGTATTGCAGAAGTGACATAGACCTGCCATTAGAGGCATAGACATGCATTCTAGAGTTGAACAAAGGGAATAGTTAGGAATCATGACCTAAATTTTAATCTTCTTCATTTCATACCAGGTATCAAGAAATATTTCCTAGAAACAAGGTAGGTTACACTGAAGTAGCTTCCCATGTGTAATAGCCTCCCATAGCTGTGAAATATCTTCCTCTCCATGGGATCTTCAAAGTGGTGTTTCGTTACTCTTAGAACATTAAACACTATCAACACTGAATTTCATTCTAATAATGGAATGATTGGGAAATGTTATAGGCATTATATGTTCAGCAATATTCTAAAAACTATAATATCACGTTATCTTGGACAGTAGGGTAAAATTAATACATCAACTCTTCAGTTGCTTTTTTGTCTTAAAATATAAAAATATTATTATTTAGGCGTGTCAACATTATTAACTGATGTAGAGCATGTACCCAACAATAAGCAACATGAACATAAAAACCCTCACAATGACGCTTTAAAAAAAATAAACAGGGAACTTTCTTTTATACACGCTTAATTTCTACTATTTGTTTATTTTCAACTAGATTCATAGATTGTAAGGGGCTGGAAGGGACCTCGGAAGGTCATGGGGTCCAGCCCCCTGCACTAGGCAGGAAAGACAAACTGGGGTGAAGTGATCCCAGCAAGGTGACCGTCCAGTCTCCTCTTGAAGATTTCCAGGGAGCTTATTCCATAGTCTGGACACCCTGACTGTGAAGAAGTTTTTCATAATGTTGATTCTGAAATGATCTTCCAAGAATTTGTGGCCCCTACTCCTGGTTTTCCCCAAGAGTGCTCTGGTGAACAGCTGTTCACTGAGACCTTGATGTACTCCTCTAATATAGTGATAAGCTTCTACCAAGTCCCCTATCAACCTTCTCTTTTTTAGGCTGAAGAGGTCCAAGTCCCTCAGCCTTTCCTCGTATGGCTTGTCATATGCTCTGATCATATGAGTGGCTCTTCTCTGGACTTTCTCAAGCTTTTCCACATCTCTGTTGAAGTGCAGTGCCCAGAATTTGACACAGTACTCCAGCTGCAGCCTCACCAATTCTGAGTAAAGCAGAAGAATCACTTCCTTGGTGTCGCTGAATATTCATCAATTGATGCATGCCAGAGTATTTTTTGCCCTGCTGGCTAAAGCATCGTATTGCCAGGTCATATTCATACTGTGGCCTATTATTAGCCCCCAGGTCCCTTTCATTCATGGTTCTGGTCAGCTTGGCACTGCCAAGCCTATAGGTGTGTAGAGGGTTGTTTGAAGTTCATCCAGTCCTGCTGACTTTCATGTCTAATTTTTTTCATAGATCACACACCAGTTTTACAGCAGTAGCAGGAAGGCAGTCATTCCTACCCTGCTCATTCTGCACCCTACCTGGCATGATTTTCCCCTTGGCCCAGTGAAATAGCAAGGCAAAGTAGTCATTCAGGAGTTCAGTTTTCTCCTGAGTGCTGGTAACCAGCTGTCCTGAGTTGCTGAGCAATGGCCCCACACTATCATTTGTCTTTCTCTTGTTCCCTACATATGTAAAGAAGGATTTCTTGTTGTCCTTGATTCCCATTGTTAATTTAAGTTCAATCACTGCTTTAGCCTTTCTAATCTGTTCCCTGCAAGTGTGAGCCATTGTTGTATAGTTGTGTAGCCCTTGGGGCCTGCCCTGAACTCCCACTGTTTATAAGTCTCTTTTTTCTTTCTTAAGCGGACTGTGATTTCCCTGTTTAGCCAAAAGGGTTTCCCACCCCTTTGCTGCCTTTTCTCCACATGGGAATGGGCTTTGTGCTTCAAGGATTGTGTCCTTAAGGAACGACCACTCTTCATGTACACCTCTCACCTTCAGTCTCTGGTCCCACAGCACTTTCCCTACTAGAGACCCAAGCTTGTTGAATTTTGCATGTTGAAGTCCAAAACTTCTACGCTGCTACCTGATTTGCCTGCCTTGTGATGGCTAGTGAATATGATAGTTTCATGGTCACTGTCACCCAGACTGCCCTCTATATTTAAGTCAGTCATAGAGTGACAGAGTATTTAAGTTCACTATTTGAAAGCATGTATTTCTCACAAAGCCGAAGTCTTATATCTTATGTGTTTCATTAGTCATTCCACCTCAAAAACTGGGGAAAATTTTGGCCTGGTTTATGTAGCAAGCTGTTGGTTTGATGCCAGGACATCAAAATGCTGAACAAAAATAGTTCTAACTTTTCTGCTCATCATGAAACTATTACTTAAAATATAGATAGAATACATATAATGGTACATAGCATTGGAGCTTTGTATTAGAGGGGTTTTCTTGTAATAGTTGAAGCTGTTTTTTGAGATATACAGTAATGGCCACGGTAAGAGTCTCAAAAAAGATAGTTTATTAATACATGCATTATTATTCTTCATTACAGTAATTTCCATATGTCCTCCCTAAGCCGCTTAACAACAGCTCAGCATCCTGTATATTGTTAGCAATCTGTATAAGATGCGCGTGCGCACGCACGCACACACACACACACATAGATATACATATATATATATATAAAAGAAAAAAGGTAAACATCTAAAACATTGCCAGATATGCACTAGACTAATTTAAAAAACTAGAATTAAATTAAAAAATAACAAGCTGCTCTGAAAACTATGTTATTAAAGACTACAACACTAGCTTTCCTGCTTGCCATTCATTCAAATGTGGCCCAGACCGCAGACAAAGTTTGATGGCTCTGTTCCAGATGATTTTGCAAGACTGTCACAAAAAGCGGAGAAAAAATGCCATATCAGTTTCAGTTTGTACTCACCAGCATAAACTGCCCATTTCTGGAAAGTAACAGAGTGCTTGGTTCATTCAGGTTGAAGGAGGGGGAAAGCAGGGGCTGAATACCAAACTAGAGGAAAATTAAGCAAAGGGGAACTGAGAAGAGAGGAGCGAGATGAAAATAAAGGGAAATGGATGATGGAGGGAGACTTGATAAGAAAGAGGATGAGAGAGGATTTATGTA
Organism: Crocodylus porosus; assembly: GCF_001723895.1. Lineage (NCBI taxonomy): Eukaryota > Metazoa > Chordata > Crocodylia > Crocodylidae > Crocodylus > Crocodylus porosus. Next base: position 42,593,567 of record NW_017728918.1, read on the forward strand.
GTTATTCAATGAAAGGTAGAAGACAAGAAAATACAAATGGCAGTTCTCTAGTATTTGTTTCATGATTCTACTTTCGTAGGAGTCCATATATAAAAATATATGCATGCATACCTAGTACACTTAGGTTTACTAGTAAATTAATGATAGGTAAAATTTGGAAGTGCTTTATTCCCATTTTCAAAAGCAAAAAGTACCAATTTCTCAAAGGTATTTGGGCAGCAATTGGGTTCTCCAGAGGTGCCAATACTGCTTAGATATCAGATTTCCATTGGAATCTATAGAGGCTTAGGAACTTCTAAAAGTGTCACTAGAGGTGGACAAATTGGAGAGAGTCCAGCAGTGGGCTGTGAAAATTGTTATGCCAGGGGAACATAACTTATGAAAATAGACTGAGGGAACTGGGCTTATTTAGTCTGGAGAAGAGAGCACTGAGGGGGAATTTAACAGCAGCTTTCAACTACCTGAATAGTTGTTACAAAGAAGATGGAGCTATACCAAGAGTGTACTTAATGAGTTTTGATGAGCTATCAAGGGTCATACACACACAATCTTTTAGAAGATGTCAATTTAGCAAATTATAGATAAAAAACAAATCATACTAAAAATCAAACATCTACTATAACATATTTTATTTGAAAAAAAATTTTTTTTTGTCCTGAATTGTTTTTTGAGTAACATATTCAAAGGCGATTGCATAATAGCTCAAACTAAAGTCTTATTCTTATATATTGCGTGTGTGGGGAAGCATGTGTGTGTGTGTGTGTCAGGGGGGAGGGGAGAACTGCCTGGGAGCTAAGTCCCAGGAGCCTGCCAGGGGTAAGAGAAAGAGAAAGGGCAGGGGGTGTGTGCAACACAGCTCTCCTGGGCAGTATGGTGCAGGTGTGGTCCACATCTGCCCCCACATCACTCCACATAGGGGTAAGCCCCACCCGCTCTTACCCGGTATAGCCAGCACTGCCCCCTGGCTCTGAGCCCATCTCTGGCCAATGTACAAAGGTTCCCACTCCCAGCTGCTCCCAGTACAGCCAAAGCCACCCAGGTACTGTTTGGCTCCCCCCACCTCCAGTGGCTCCTCCTCCTCCTGCCCCTGCTGCGCTGCTCTGGGTGGAGGGAAAGTTTCAGCCAGGCAGTTCCTGCCCAGATGTAAAGGGCGGATGGAATGGGTGAAAGACAGCTGGGAGTTGGAGCCAGAGCTGGAGCCCGATGCACTATGGCAGGAGCTGCCTGGCTACAGCTTCCCACTCCTTCCACCTGGAGTGGTGCAGCAGGACCAGGAGGAGGAGGCAGTGGAGGCAGAGGGAGCCAAGCAGCAGTTGGGTAGCTGCAGCCACACTGGAAGAAGCCCCAGCAGGAAGCTGTGTGCATTGGCTGGGGCCCGTGGGTATGAGTGCAAGTGTGGCATGGGCCACCCCGGGCAGGGCATGCAGAGCACCACGGGCCATATTTTATCTACCCCTGAACTAGACTGTTGTCAGTAGTGGGTGATGACGGAACAAGTAGCTATACTCTCAATTAGCAGCAGGGGAAATTTAGGTTAGACATTAGGAACAACTTTCTCACTAGGTGGATAGTAAAGCACTGGAACAGGTTACCATGAGTAGTTGTGGAATCTCCATCTTCAGAGGTTTTTAAGACCCAGGCAGACAAAGCCTTACCTGGGATGAGATAGTTGGAGATGGTCCTGCTTTGAGCAGGGGGTTGGACTAGATGATCTCCTGAGGTCCCTTCAATGAAGATTACTATGAAAAATGTTATCTACAACTGTAACAAAATTATTGTTCTTTTACAGCAAAAAGACAAAGCCTTACAATCACGTGACATATACCAGTGTTACCAACTCTTATGATGATATATTTTTTTATCTCAGATTTTGGACTCAGGAGATTAAGCGAGAATCTCAGCTTTCACTTTTAAAAGTCTATCGTCATCTTAGTTGCAATTAAAGCATGAAAATGAGACTCTGAGAGTTTCCAATACAAATAAACAGAACCCAGAAATCACTGTAACATCTCACCAGTGATTAGTGGGGGCTGAATCATAACTTTTTAATGTATGTGGTTAGCACTACCGAGTGTAGCTCCCTCCATATACCAGGGTGGATTTGATTTAAATCAAATCAATTTAAATCATGATTTAAATCACAATTTAAATCACCGGTCAGGAAGCTTCAATTTAATCATTTTTTTTCTACAAAAAGTTCATTCCTGTTGTTTGATATCCTTTATTCATTTAACTTCTTGAAACTTTACACTTTTAGAGAAAAGGGCTGAATTTTGTGTACAAAAACTTGCAGGAAGACAATAGGGCTGTTGGATGTTAGATGTAACAAGGATGTTATCTCTGGAAACAACAAACTCTCCCTATGCATTTGTGCCTGAAAGTCTACAAAGAACAATTTTTCCAAATATTTAGTTGGTCTAATAAAAGCTATTACATCTACCCAAAGAACCTTGCCTGCCTATGATCTCTGGAGACACAAACCAACAGTTTGAGAAATGAAACTAAGCATCACAGAGATGCTTAATAGAATCATCTGGACTGAGCACTGAGTCCCATTGGATAGAGTGGTTTTCTTTAATTTTTACTAATCTATGGAGGAGTCCCTGGGAACCCCATAAGATTGGGCCTGTAATATAGTTCATGGCCTGTTGTGAGCTACGTATAAAACTTTTAAAAAGGTTACATGAATATATTGTCTCAAATAATGTATAATTAGATGTCATAATCCTTATTCCTTGATGTTATCTTTGAGCTTTAACATATCTTAAATTGAAACTATCTTTATATCATTTTATTTTTTCAAAGTAAACATCTTAGCAAAAAACATCAAAAAATACAATTAAATAAAAAAATATGATTTAAATAAAAAATCTGGTTTTTTTAATTGTTGATTTTTAATCCACCCTGCCATAAACCCAATAGGCAAAGTGACCCTTTTGTTAGAATTTTAGATTAGCTGATGTAAAATCTAGAGGTGCACTGATGCATCAGTCCATATTGTATCGGCACTGACAAAAGGAAAATTTGTATCAGTGGCCAGTAATGTGACTGATAAATGCCGCGCGCATGCATGAAGCTACAGCATGTATGAGGCCAGTCCAGCAGCTTGGAGAGCAGCATCTAGCTGGTAAATCTGTTGGAGGCAAGGGGTATGGTGGAGGGAGGGCAGATCAAGGCTCTCATGGTGATGGAGGGAGTGGGGCTGGGGCAGGTGCTGCTTAGGCAGGACAGGGTACAGGACAGAGCTGCAAGTGGGGGCAGCTCCTGCCACTACGTGCACCCATAGGGGAGGCGTGGCGGGGCACATACCTCCTGGGTATGTGCATGGGCTGAGGGCTGGCTGCTGCTGCAGGCTGTGGCCAGGGGCAGCACCAGGCTCTTCTCGTTGTGGGGGAGGGAGGAGAGGAAACTAGGTCAGGGCTGCACTTGGGGCAGGCAGCAGCAGCGCTGGAGGGGGGCTATGAGGTGGGCTACAGCCACCAAAGAATTCACTGTATTTCCCCCTTAGCTCCCCTCAGCGTCGCCACCCAGAACACAGCCCTGGCCCAGCCCCCTCCCCCCTCTCGCTAGGAAGAACCCAGTGTCACCCCCATTCCCAGTCTGGAGCAGCAGCCCACCCTTTTTCTGCTCACAGATCCAGGGGGCACATGCCCCCCCATGCCTCTCCCAGGGGTGCACATAGCGGCGGGAGCTACCCACCCCCAAAACAAGCCGCCCACAGCTCTGTCCTGCACCCCACCTTGGCTGGGCAGCGCCTGCTCTTGCCTCAGCCCCACTCCCTCCCTCACTGCAGGAGCCTCAATCTCCTCCCTCAACCCCTTCCCCTCAACAGGCTTACCAGCCAGCAGCTGCTCTCCAAGCTGCAGGGCTGCATATTAGCAATCAGATCAGTAGCAGGCAATATGGCTTGTTAATAATCAGCCTTCAGTATCAGCCCAAAAAATCTTTATCAGAGCACCCCTATAAAAATCTAATAAATTTCTGTGGCTCTGTTGCAAACCACCTGGTAAATTATCACCCACCTTTGATATCTACACTGATCACATTACAAGCAGAAGCATTCAGCACCATAAATTTCCTGTTGCATTGTGGACCTTTGAGTTTAAGAGAACTAAAATAAGCAAGTGTAACTTCCTAATGTCATGAACATAAACTCTAGAATATTCTCTATTATGCTTAAAACCCAAGCTAAAGCAGCTGTTAGTCAGCTTTAAATTCAATTTCAGATATAGCCCAAGTCTTCTGTGTACTTATTGTAGTGGGTAGTGTTTTCATAAAATTTAATTCTTGAACATATTGGCCAAAACATTTTTCAGAAGAGATATTTGTTTTCTTTAGGTATTAAGTATACATCTTGCCTTTTTCAAACTATTTTTCCATAGGGTTACCATACGCCCAGGTTTTCCTGGACATGTCCTCTTTTTTGGCCCCTTGTGCTCCATCTGAGCAGGCTTCTTAAAATGCAAGCAAATGTCTGAGTTTTTGCTTTGCCTCTGCTTTTGCTCGGGTCTAGGGGCAGTGGGGAAGCTGTTGGGAGATCACATGCTCTCCGCTCAGGTCCTGGTACCTGCTGTGTGTGTGTGCATGTGTGTGCATGCGCAAGCAAGCTGCTTGGGCTGGGGAGGCAGGGTCTGTGGGTCAGAAGTGCAGAGCACTAGCAGCATTGGGAGGCAGGGGGCTGCAGGTCGGGAGTGAGGGGCACCAGCAGGGCTGGCAGGAAGTAGGAGGCTTGCGAGTCAGAAGTACAGGGCACTGGCAGGGCTGGGGGGCAGGGGGCTGTGAGTTAGGAGTGAAGGTCACCAGAGGGAAGTGGGTATGGAGTGAGGTGCACCAGCAGGATTGAGGGGTGAGGAAGGGGCTGTGGGTTAGAAGTGAGAGATACTGTGGGGCTGTGGGTTAGAAGTGAGAGGCAGGGCTGGGGGGCCAGGAGGCTGCAGGTCGGGAGTGAGGGGCACTGGGGGGGAACAAGGAGCCATAGGTCGGGATGAGCACCAGCCAGCAGGGCTGGGGGGTGGTAAAGGGGCTATGGGTCAGGAATGAGGGGCACTGTCAGGGCTGGGGGAACAAGGGGGCATATCATTGTCCCCCCACAATCATACTTCTTCTTCCCCAATGTATTTACTAATGTATTTACTATTAGTGCTAATGTATTTACTGTTGTTGATGAGAAACAAGTGCCTTTCAATAAAAGCTGCATCCAAGTGTTTGTGTGATATGAAGGTTGGTACCATCAAAATCATCAGATAGATCTAGTGTCTTGCTAGCAGGGGTGCAATGTGATCCCAGAGTTACATATACTGCAACTGTCCTATTGGTTTCCTGTTTTATGGAATAGTTTGGGTGAACACCACAGGATAGCTAAAATTTACTATAGTTGCCACAGCAAGAAATGTCATGGCATATGACCCAATGTGAATGCAGCTGTTTCTGAGCTTTTCAGCTCATATTTGCACATGCAGTAGAAATCCAGAAGAGTCACTGCTATCATTAAGTACAATGCCTAGGTGGCAAAGGCAAAGAGTATTTTATTTTTTATATTGGAACAAAAGGCATGGGCTGACTGATAATTGTCTCAAAATCCTACAAGGCACATTTTGCCTTTCCAGATTTATTATGCTTTTGCTTTGCTCTGTCTTATGTTGATGACACATGGAATATTCCTTACATTCATTCATTTCATTGCCGCAGGAACAAAAAATAATCATTCAAGTAGCCACAATGAGGAATGTGAATGCTAATTACTACTATTTTTTTTAAATAAAGACAAATGGTTGAAACTGGTATTAACTTTATCCTTTATTACCCATTAAGATGTGAGAACTTGAAGCCAATAAAAACACTACATCCTGCTTCCATGCCAGGAATGTTGGCTCAGGGTTGATGAAGGAAGAGACATAGTTTTTATGGCGTGTATCCTTTAAATATTTGCAAAGATACCTTGAGTTGAAGGGACATTTTTACCATACAGATGCTTTTAAATCTGCTTAAGATGAATGTAGTTTATCCAGGCAATAAAACAACCAGACAAATAATAATCCCTGAAACCTGTCAAACTGTATGTATGCTTTGTGTTACTGCTTAGAAAGCTGCTTTGGTCAGGCTGCCCAAGTTCCTGTGTAGTTTCTGTCTCTGATGTACTGCATTTGTGTGTATGAGAGGAAAAAGAACATACAGGATCTACCACTACTAGTTGCTATAGAGAACTCTATTTCAGCTTGTTAAAGGAAGTATTTTTCAGTAATGAATGTTCAAGGTTTTCATTACATTTTCTATATTTTGTATAATTAATATTGTTTGCTGTACATGCATTTATTAAGCTTCTACTATTCTCTGCTGTTTCCCTAATGGGCTCATGTCATCATACTGTGGTCTTTTCTTTCTCTCATAAAATTCAATACAAGGTTTTCCCTACCTTAGTAATATACTACATTTCTGGAGGTGCAGCTTTCGTATTTTGTTAGGAATGTGTCTACGAGATGAGAACTCCCTCCATCTTCTTTTCTGTAAGGAATATGGTCTGGGAGAAAAAAGCCTGTAAGTGTTTGATGTGGATGGTTGATAAGTCTCAATAGGTGGATGTGGGATTGTTGAAGAGTAGAAAAGTTCCCATCAATCTAGTTCTCTTGGAATATGCTCTGGGGAGAGAGGGAGAAAAGTACCTTTCATTTATTTGGCTGTTTCTAGCTGTTTCTAGCACTATTTACATGAAATGGCTCTTTCTCCCCATCTGAAACAATAACAGATACCACCAATTTGTGTGTTCCCTGTAAGTGACTTTGAATTAAGCTAATGTGGAAGAGAAAGGAGCCAATAAAGGACCTGAACCTTTTTGTAAAGGCACAAACTGGCTCATGTCAGCATTTTCAGCACTACCCCAATATTTTCTTGTGAATAATTAGTAAATTTCTCTTCCCAAAGTTGATTTTTTTCTTACCAGTTTGCTTAGCAATAAATGGTCTTAGATGAAAGGATCACTAGAGCTGATGCATACTAAACTTAACTTAATGTTATCTGACAATACTTCATGATGATCACACAGAAAGAGCTTGCTAAGAGTCAGAATCAGAGGTACAAATCTTGCTGTCAGTTATACCGCTAGAAATCCGGAGTAATCCAAAGTTATTGGTGTTACTTTAAATTTGCAAGTTACAGGACCCAATATTATTGCTGCCAGTTTTTCTTGCGAGAAAAAATGTCAGGTTTTATATTATTTTGTCAGTCACAGGTATTTTACGAATTTGGCCCTTTATAGTGATAACGCATTTTGCACTTGTATTTATTGTCTGACCTGCAACTTTATAATTCCACTATATTATTTTGGGTTTGAGACCATTGAGATTACATAAAAATGTACAGACATAGGTTCATTTTTCCTCTCTCATGAAGAGGCTAAGAGAAATTGTGCCTTGTGCTTTTGCCATTGTTCTGGTTCTGCTGTACTATTTCACTTTCCCTCCTGTTTGAAACTAGCTCTGGTGCTTTGCTTTGCTAGCTGATTGTGGTCCCATGCTACCTGCTCACACAGTACCTGTGATAACTCCCAGTAACAATTCTAAGTACCTTGTAGCTTTACAGAAACCTTTCAGCTGGTAAAAACTGTTGAGAATTTGTTTGTTATAGCTATTCTGTGTTTTTAATAGAAACTTATATTGCCTTTGTGTAGTGTCTGTTAGAAGGACAGACGGGAAACCTCAGGTTTAAGCCCTCCACTAGTTCTTAAACTGGAGGGATGACCTAAGGCTACTGATAGACGCGGAGGGGAAAAAACACACTTTACCGAAAGAGGCAGCATATTAGTTGGACCCAACTATAGGCAGCATCTATATAGATAGGCCACTTCAGCATGGCTTGCTGGCACATTTATCTAAAGCTGATTCAGTCACTCCCCAGGGGAGTGTCCAAGCTATACAAATGTTGGGCAAGCTATATCCAGCTAATGGTATGCCTCTTCTGGGAATGGGCTGCACTTGGTGTGGGAGCTCACACCAAGTGCTGAGCTGAAAATAAAGCACCGTTTTCTTTTTTCCACGGCTAAAAGCAACCTGAGTGGCCATCATGAGCCAGTTAGTACTATATAGGCATAAGAAGTAGACCTTCTCTTCACAGCTAATTAATAGCAAAAACTGTATATCGAGTTACTCATAAGTACTGTTGTAGTCTTTATAGTGCAAGGGCTGTTTTCTCTCAAAGCATGCTATGTAATTGTATCAGTGGAAGTTGTCCCCAGGTATGGGTGGCAGTAAGGAATGAAACTTTGTTCTATCTCGCTCACAAGTGGTATGAACACCGATAAATGTAAGGTTCTCCACCTTGGGAGGAAAAACCTGCAGCACCCTTATAGGCTCGGCAGTGCTACGTTGGTTAGCACTACAGA
>NW_017728918.1:42602505-42617491 GCF_001723895.1 Crocodylus porosus
TGACTTCCTGCCCTTTGGGCAGGGGGCTGGACTCGATGATCTCCCGAGGTCCCTTCCAGCCCTAATGTCTATGAAATCTATGAAATATGTTGTGCCTGATTTAGGTGTAGGTAGCTTACTTTAAGCTGCCTACCCTTAGACTGGGAGCAGACATGTGCAGGAGCTGCTGCTCCCTGGAGCGTCAAGGGCATGTATCACCACTTGTGGGAGCCGTATAAGGAAACTAGAGTAAGTAACTCAGGGTGGAGAGAAGGACAGGTGAATCTGTGTGGGGAGGAGATCTTAGGGGTCTGTGCAGGAAGGGATGCGCTAAAAATAGCCCATTTAGGGTTCGGAGAGTTGAATTATTCCAGGGTTGTGGAGAGCAGCTGGGCTTTCCCAGCTGTGCTGTGCTGTGAATGTGTGCAGGTATTCAGTAGATCACATTAACCTTTTCCTAGACTAGCTTAACTTGAATCCAGTCTCACTCTTAGTGCAGCTGCTCAGGTGAACTAACTTAGATCATACCATTTCTATGTCTGATTTAACCCTTCTGAAACCCTCTGAAGAGATGGGCATTTAGACTGACCTAATCTGGGTTAGGTCGATCTAAATGTAATGGATGTACATGCCTGAGGATATTTGCAGAAAGCTAAGTTTTTCATGAAAGCAATGTATGATGGAAAACCTCTTGGCTCCTGCATATGACTGACTTTGTGGCAGTTAAACCACTGGAGCCCCAGAGGGGCTGTACAGCTAAAACCACAGAAATCCTACTTTGTCTCACTTGATCCCTTCATTTGTTATTGTAGAAGGACATTGTTTATGTAGATTTTATTGTATAATAGTAAATTTGGCTTGTATGCAACATTTATCTCTCTTCATTAAAATATTAGCTGCTCAAAAAATGTATGTTCTGCATGAGTTACAGAAATGCAGCAGGAACACTTTACCTACAGCAGTAAAGTTGGTTTTATCAAGCAACTTTGTTATGAAGAGAAAAAATGTGTGGAATATGTGGCCTTATCATTATCACATGTCAAAGGCAGACTTCAAAGTTCCTTTAACATGCTCGGTTACATACATTTAACAGTAGCTTTAGATGGAACAGCTGGAGAAGCTACAATCTGATGGAGCTTTGTGGGGGACTATTTTTAGCTATCTTAAATCTCAAAAGGGAAAAATCCTAGTTCCACAGTTTTAGTGAAGACAGCTGTTGAGAAGTCCTTGTTGGCTTTTGTTTATCATAAATGTAGTACACTATATCCAGGCTATAAAATTAGTTATAAATCTATTTCACTTATAACACTGAAACGTAATGGTTCCAGAAAAAGTGAATCCTAATACTTTTAATTAAAACGCACCTTTATATGATTCCCCCATTCCTTTAATTCATTATTTTTTTAATAAAATCATATAGCTACATTCCAGCCTTAGATAATTCTATGGAGGGTGTCATAGGAGATAGATTACTCAACATAATATCCTGTTCATATGCTTTCCCTCTGAGGCAGGGGCGGACAAATCTGGCCTGCAGGATGGGTCAGGCGTGTAGCAGACTCCAGTGACAGCACAGGCCTGAGCTGGAGAAGAGCCATGATCTGCTGCCCCCAGGCCAGATCCACCATTTTTCCCACCCCTGCTCTAAACCATCTGCTCCTGTCACTGTCAGACAAAGGATAGTGGGCTAGATGGACCATTGGTCTGCGCAGTATGGCAGTTCTTATCTTTAGCTACATTCTTGCCAGTCCGTGCAATGTAGGCTGCACACATCCATATGGGGGTACCCAATGCAGTATCTGGCTTTATATTTTTACAACAAACAAAGTTTTTTTGTCAAAATGCTGTTCTCAATAACACCTGTGCAAGAGTTCACTTCAGGGTACTCACTAACAGAACAGTATAGCTCCTCCTTTTGGGCTGCCTCGAGCCTATGACTGTTCTGCCCCAATTCTGCTCTACCAATATAGATTTAGAATAATTTAGAGTCCAGTTTGGGGTCCATTTGCTTGGATACCTGTGCCTAGGGCATGTTTCACTGAAACTAGGGGAGCTCTGCAGGTATCCATGTTACTGCATCCTGGCATATGATCAGGACCTGTTTTTGTTGTTGTTGTTGTTTGCTGATTTGTTTGTTTAAAATTAAAATATAAGCACTTTAATGCAAAACTTGCTCTAAGAAAAGCATTTTCTTTAATTCCTGAGACCCAGACCCTATTCCAGTCACTTGAATATACGTCCTCTTTTGTTGTAAAATGTTTCCATAAGATAGTGGCAAAACAGAACTGCAGAGTGAATTGATTTGTTTTGCATTGTATTTGATTTATTGTGTATGTGTGTATATGTATGTATACATGCATACAGTCATAGTGATAGTTTCTATTCTTGTTCTTAACTCATTGTGATTTATGATGTGATAATGAAATTCTGTTGAAGGCTTTTCCAAAGACAAGAACATGTTCAGTTGTCATGCCGTTTGTTACAATGATTTATGTTCTCTATACTGAAGTTATTTATCAGAACTGTTAAGCAGACAATCCAAATTAATAATTTTCAAAACAATATTATTATTTAATTTGCATATCGGAAACCCAGGAGCCACAGTCAAAGATAGGGTCCCATTTTGCTTGTCATTGTATGCACTTCTTGGTGTTGTTTGTTGTTTATATTATTCTAGTGCCAAGGACTAAAATCTTATTGTGTTGCATACTATAAAACACAGAACAAAAGAATCTCTGACCCAAACAGCTTGCAATTTAGTGAAGGCAAACATCTTTTTCTAACACCATGGCACCTTCCAGTCAGAAAGACTAACACTCTTTTCATGTTATATTGCCATTTATTGAGTCACTGAAACTGAAAAGGGAGGGTATGACAATCCTTTTCTACCCTGTTTGAGTCCATGGAAAACCATTAAGGCATTTATTTTGTAACATGCCTGTATCTTTTCATTAAGACTGAATCATGAAAAGTGGTGATGAGGAGAACTAACCTACCTTTTAACTGTAACCAGGTTTTTGGGAATCAAGCATAGAATCAAGTGTAGAATACAATTACACTCAGACACATAGGTACAAATAAAGCTTCTATTTGTTGGGAGTGGCTAATAATCTAGATATTTTTTTCCAAGGGTGACAGTATACAGTAAAGTGCTGTTTGGTCAGAGAAAAGCAGAATTGTGTTTGGAATCTACTTGGCTTTTAAAGTTGAGTTCTAGATAACCATGAGAAAAAATGAAAATAACTCAGTTTTTGTTTGTTTTGTTTGCCATTCTCTTCTCCTGAGTTTTCATCATTAATTAGCCCATGATTGGCAAACAGTAAATGTGATGTTGTTTTAAGTGTCTGCAGCAAAACTTCCTTGTGCCAGGATGCTGTTGGATTTTTTTTTTATGCAGATTATCCTGGGGAAGTTAGCATATTGATAGAAAATCTCTGAAAACACACAAGTGGTGCTAGTAATCCAGAGATGGTTCTGGTTTGATCAGCTTAAATCAGTGCCATAGCTTGGAGGAGGAGATTTCTATGCTACTGACGGTGCCGTTATTTGGGTCAAGATGCTTAGCTCAGTTTATCATCACCTTTTTAACAGAGACTGGGCAAAAGTTGGTGTGACAGGAGTATTTCTATTGGAGCCTCTCTATTGGTGACTCTGCCTTCCTGTTATGGCCAACCGCCTGCTTACTCACCTGCCATGCCTTGATCTTAATTGATTAATGAATTGATGTAATTAGTGGGAGGATGCCCATGTTATTCACCCCGGTGCCAGGGGGCGCTATCTGTGGCTCCTTTTCCTCCCTTATACTGCAGCCCAAGCCTCGCAGATGACACTGACATGGTTTGGTCTGGGGCCTTGTTATGATTTGGCCTTTCCCTCGTCTCCCCCTTGGGCTTTCCACTGCCCTAGCTCATTCCTTGCCTTCCTGGTGCTCTACTGCCCCCTCTCTGTGAGGCTTCTTGCCATCCCCTCTCTTGGGGCCTCTCACTGTCCCCCCCCACTCTGGGACCTCTCGCTGTCCCCCCCCCCGCTCTGGGGCCTCTTTCTGGGGCTGGGGTCAGTGCACCCCAAAATGCCACGGCCTCTCTGGTGCCAGGGTCCCCACGCTACCGTGGAGCCCCTATGAATCCTCCTCCAACCCCTCATAGCCTCACCCGGTCCTCCAGTTGTAAACAGCGAACACGAAAACACAAAGCCCTGGGCTATAACACAAAAACCTAAACCGTCTGGCCAAAACCCCATTCAGTCCCTACCAGGGGAATACTCCAACCCATAGCAGCAATCAGGGGCTGCTCGTGCAGTCAGGTTTCTCCCCTCTGTCTGCACTGGCCAAGCTCCTCCTCCCTTGGCTGCCAGTGGGGGACTGCCCTCCTGCCCTCACTCCTGGGTTTTATATGTATCAGGCCCTGCCTCTCCTGTCAGCTGACTCCCCAGCAGTTGTCCTAGCAACCAGCACCTGTGACTCTGGCTGTCCTGCTAACTAGCAGCTGGGCTTCCCCCTCCTCACTGCTAGGGGTCTCTCCCGAGCTGTTTCTGCTCTCGGGCGCAGGGCACCTGAGTGTGCGACAGTTGGTGAAATCGTTTATGTTAAGTCCAAGATTCTCAAGGACTCACCAGACTGTCACATGCTTCAGGGTGCCTTGTACACTCTCTCTCCAGGAAAGGCGGTGTTGACTACTTCTGCTCAAACACGCTCAATATTGTCTGTTACCTTTCACCAGTCAATAATGATAGAGATCTTTATCCCAGGTTATGGCAGACATACAGTACCTAATATCTGTGCCTAGGGAATTGAAAAAAATTCAAACAAAGCCGTTAGTGATTCTAACAACTCTTGACTGACAAATTGTCTTGAAAGAGTCAGCAAAGTAGAAGCGGTGTTCCGTCTTTTGCAGACAAACAGTTTAACACAGTAGAATTTACACAAATAGCATGCCTCTGATGATTATTTTTGGTTTATGTTCTAATTTGTTACCTGAGTTTTTTTAACCTGATAAAGAACAGCATGGGATAGTGAACATCTTTCCAGCCAATTGGGTAGATACCAAGTTAAGTGTGCTTGCACTCCTTTTTCTCAGCTTTATGTTTTTGGGTTTCTTCTAAACATGCTAGCTGAGAAAATGTTTATCACCCCCCTGTGGGGTATTGAGTCTGGGAATGAGCACAAAGACATTGTTCAGACAAATAATGTAGTCCTTTGCTTGTCAAAACTAATACCAATAAAATTAAGGAACAAAAATAATGCAGAAACCATGTCTTGTTCTTTACCACATCATTATGAACAGAAGCATAAGAACATTAAAAAGATCCTTATTACTTTGATCAACAAGATAGAACATGTGGAGACAAACAAGGGATCACTTCCAACTGGAAGGGAATTATTTTCAAAAAGACTTGTAATAAATGGTTTAATTGGGTGTGATAATAGACAAGATTTACTGTACAGAATAATCTGCTATTTTTTAATACAGTCCCATTACCCTAGAAATACCTGTTAGTTCATGTCACACAGCTGTTTTGTTTCCTATTTTGATTTTATTGAAAACAATGAGAAATCAGTTTTAATTTTGTTCTTACTACAAGTATCCCACTGAAAGCTATAACCTGTATTTCATCATAGAGAAACTTAGGTTGAATCAAATCATGCTTTAACACAATTAAACTGAATGAAAGAAATTAACTAATAAAGATGTTCTACTGAGCATTTGCTCTTACTGTGATGAATGATGCTTGTTTTTCTCTGCTCTTTAATTAGAATGTTTCTACATTTGCCAAAGAAAATGTTGGATTGCAGACAAAAACTGAAATTATAGGAACCGGGCTTGATGTAATAGCTTATTTGTAAAGGAAACACAACTTGTTTGGTATTTTATTGAAACAGGAAGTTCAGAACCTTAGAACACACAAGTACAACAAATTCTCAGGTGCTAGTTGAGTCATCTGTTGTTGGAAGTAGTCTCATAGTAGGTTTCCCCTTGATTTGCTTTTAATCTTCAGTTAAAAAGGGGAAGGAAATTACATACAAATTCAGTTTTAGATTATTCGTAAAACTCCATGTTGCTAGCAATATTGATTAAATAATGCAACAAAACAGGTGTCAGTCTATGTCATCCTGATATACATATGCATGCATATATTTCATGTTGGCTCTAATGCCGTGTTAATGAACATAATCAACTTCTGATGGATATAAAAATCTGTTGCAGCATGCAATTTTTTCAAACAATGTTAATGCAGAAATGTTAAAAATATTCTGCCTTTATTCACCCCCTTACCTGAACTCAAATAGGCAGCTGGTCATAATTTATATAACTAGCTGGCATAAGTTTCAGCTGCCATCTAGTAGTAAATTGATAAAGTAGCCACTTGAGTTTAATTTGGGGATTATTTATTTAGTTGTGAATTGTTTATTTAACAACAGGCCTTCAGCAGTGATGAGTACAGAGATGCTGTGTATTTTTGTTCAATTCATAGAACTGTAAATTTTTTAAAAGGCTCTCGGGAACTTTTTGTGCATCCTCCATGGCAAACTTAGAAGCTTCTTCTCTTCTCTTCAAGCTCTGTTCTGCGCTTGCCTGCCTTGAGTAATAAAGACTTTATTGAACATCCTGCCATCAGTAGTGTTTCTTTGCTTAGTCCCAGGAGTATCTGCAGAATGATACAGTGATGATCTCCCCTTTCCTTTGCCCTTGTAGCAGCTTCATACTCAATCCCCAAAGGCAAACTGGAGACTGAACAGTGCATAGCAGTGACCAAAAGGCTACTAAAACAGTGATTATAGTAATCATTGGCATTTTCAGAACTTCTACAGCTTACTGTTTTTCATGTCAATCTGTATTTTAAAGGGAAGGTGACCTCAAACAAATACAAGATGACACATAAGCAAGTATAAGCAGAGGAAATCCTTCAATTATTTATCTATCTATCAAGTTTTTATCTATGTATCTATTTACAAAATGCAGTTTCTCTTTTCAGTCTGATAAGCAGCCCAGATATTTGAGTGCAGGTCCTCTGAGCTGTCTTTTTATGATGTCATCTTCCTATATAAACAAGACTTGCCATCATCTCAAAATAGTTTCAGGCTTAGACTGCACACTAATAGTTCTGACTCTCTTTCCAGGTAAGTGAATCACTATTCTAGTATACATTTTGTTCAGTCTTAACCTGCATTCCTATCATGCCTACCAAATTCCCACTGATTTTTAATGAGAAGAACAAAAAAGGGAGCCCTAGATTTTAAATAAATACATGGAGTCTTTACAGGAAATATCTTCAGCTAGGTAACAAGAATATCTAAAATGTATGATCTAGTAATAATGACCTGACAAAGGGTGTCACTATTTATGCCCGAGAGCTTGCAGAGAACTTTTTTCCAGTTGGTTTACTAAAAGATAGCACATCTACCAAAGAATCTTGCCTGCCTTGTAATAATGGTAGATTTATGCAAAACGAGAACCTTGGACCTCAAGAAGACATATTACAATCCAGAACTAGTAGTTGGGCTGCCATGCATAGACAAGTAAAAAAAAAAAAAATTAAAAGGAAAGAATCCATGAGGACAGTCTGTTCTTAAAGGGCACGTTATCTGTTCTTAAAGGGCATGTTACTGGAGAGTGATTACAACACAGGAAAGATTTTTTTAAAAACTGTAAGAGATTAATGTGGCTGTATAAGGAATCTTTTTAGGTGACTGAAAATTGAGAGAGACATACAGGCAGAAATGTGTCCTGTAGTTTACAGCAGGGGCTGCAGTTACAGTGATTGATGCTTCAGGGGAGCCTGCACCCTTGCTTGCAGCCTCAGTGGCTGCTTCATTTCAGTCTTCACAAACCAAATGAAACTGCAGAAGAGCAACAAGCTGCAGAGAATGAGGGGAAATACATATTGTCATCAGAAAATATTTTATTAATCTGAATGAAATTTAGTCAGCACTGCTTGACAGAAGTCATGCCAGGCTGCTGAAGGAACTAGCTGAAAAATGGGGGTGGGACTTACGAACTGGTCACACCAGATTTCCATACCTGGAGCGTTACTAGAGCAATTATAAAGCAGTCAGTTTTTAAATACCTGGAGGCCAAGAGGGATGAACAGCAGCAGCCATCATGAATCTGATAGGAACCAACATTAAGAACATAAATGCCCATTACTGAGTCAGACCAGAGGTCCATGAAGCCCAGTACCCTGCTTAGGCCCACTGCCCTCTGCACAACAAGTACAACCTGCCTCGCACAGTAACAGAAATGGTTGTTGAGGGAGAGGTGATTAAGGTATGCCCAGAATTTTCCATTCCATGGTCTCCTGAAATTGCAGCTTCCAGCATTCAGAGGTGTAGATGTTCTGATGCAGAGGCTGCGTCCATATTTACCTTGTTCAGTACTCCCTGATGGACCTTTCCTCCAAGACTTTCTCCAGTCTCCTTCTGAACTGGGTTATGCTACCAGCCCTCACTGTATGAAAAAGACGTTCCTTTTCTTAATTTTAATTGCTAATTTTAAACCTATCTAATAATTCTATTTTATGTCCCCTAGTTTGTGTCCCCTAGTTTATGTCCCCTAGAGAGTGAATTATAAATCTCTGTTTACCTTCTCTGCACCATTTATCATGTCCCCTCTCAATAGGGTGGCCATTGTGGAGGACAGTCCGGTTGTCCTCTGTCCTCTATTTATACAAAACCAGATTGAAATAGGTGAATACATAATTTGTTGGATAACTGCAAGCAAAATAAAACTATGAATGGATTAATGTCAATAGTAGGAGATTTCAAGTGGGGCCTCATGAGTCCAGTGCTTACCCACAGGTTTTTCTAGGTCCAGTGCTGTTTCACATTCTACTAATGACCTGGATGCAGAAATGAAGAGCATGCAGATGACCCAAAACAGAGAGGCTGCAAGCACTTTGGAGGATAGGATTAAAAAGCTAAGATGCTTTGATAAATTAGAGAACTGGGCTATAATAAAACAAAATGAAATTCAGAAGAGACAATACCATGGGCTGCATACAGAGGAGAGAAAGCATATATAACTGGCTAAGCAGTAGTGCTGCTGAGAAGGAGCTGAGGATTACGTTCAATCACAAATTCAATATAAGCCAGCAGGGATACTGTCGCAAGGAAAGTAAGTGCAGTTTTGGGTAATGCTTATAGAAGCATCATGAGGGGGGTGTGCTGGTACTGTACTTGTTGTACCCTGGGCAAACCTGATGCGAGAGTGGGGATGGTGGGTGCTGCTAAGCACCAAAGGGGTGGGTGGTCTGAGGGGGATGCATTCAGGAGTCTTACCAAGGATTCCAAAACAGTCCCCAGCAGCAGCTGTTGCTGCACTGTAGTCTGCCTGTTCCAGCTGTTGCTCTTACAACAACAGCACAGTTTTTGGTTTCCATCCCCACCTGGCTGCTGCTGTCAGAGCAAGTCCATAGGGCTACTTTTGCTGCTGGGGCACATTCTCTGTGGGGGTGGGGAGCCATTCTAGTGTGCTTCCTAAGTTGGTGCCTGATGCTGATGTATCACTGTACTTAATTACAGTACTGATTGGTGTTGGTTGATTCTCATGTGGCATACTTTGTTCAGTTTTGGGCACCTTATACAGAGGAACACGAGAGGCAAGCAACAAAGTGCTAACAGGGCTGAAAATAAGTTGCATAAGGAAAAGTTGAAAGAATGAGGTATGTTTAGTCTGGCAAAATAGAGGAGGACATGATAGCAGTTTTCAAATATTTGAAAGGCTGCCATAAAGGGGTGGGGGGGGAGAGAAATTGTTCTGTCTTGCCACAGAGCTGGACAAGAGGCAATGGGCTTAAACGGCAGCAAAGCAGATTTAGATCAAATTTCACGACCACCTTCCTAGCTCTAAGAAAAGTAGGACAATGGAACAATCTGCTTGGGGAATTTGTGGAATCTCCTTCACTGGAGGTTTTCAAGAGAAGGTTGATAGGCATATATCTGGTTTAGAACAAGCAATCCTGTATCATTGTCAAGAGCTAGGCTAGAATCCCCTTCAGGTCCTTTTCAACCCAATGTTTCTATTATTCTTAAGAAATTGATTTATGTAATATTGAACATTTTTTCCTCCGTGAGCCAGCCCACTGGCCAGAAAATAATTCTGATAGGTTTTGTGTAAGACTTATTCCATTTCTGTAATATAAATTTATTGCCACCTTTATTACTCATCTCCTGAACTGGATACCTACCTGCTCATTATTTATATACAGTGTTTGCTAGGTACCTTGGCAGTCTTTAATCTCCACTTTTAGGCTTGAAAATACTTTAGCTCCCACTCGAGTGCTTAAGTTTACTTCTGTTCTAGTTAAATTAAGTACTCCTTATCTCATAGTTCAGCATAATCCTTAAGAAGAAAAAACCTTGGTCCACCTTTCTACATTTTTTAAGGTTTATTTTTGCATTATTGAGGGTTTGTTTAATTTATTCAGGGTTCAGAAATATCCATTCTATAAGCCACTGTTTCATTTAACCTGCAGATTCTGTGAACATGGGAACACGGACATCATGAGATTCCTTATGTTTCCTTTCAAAAAATTGTGGAAAATCTTATTAAGAAGGAAAAATATATTATTGGAAGTACTGGAAAATACTGTGCTGCTGTTGTTTTCAAATGTGAATGAAAATACTCCTTTATAAATACCCAACATGCATATAAACTCCCAGATCAGTTGCAAGATTTCTTTTTCTTTTTTGCAGTATATCATGCATAAACTGCATTTTTTTCTTGTATTCACAATACCTCCCAGGACAGGATTTTGATTTCTTTTTATCCTGTCAGTATCTGATGAGATTACAAACACCTAAAGTAGTGAGAAGAGCACAATTCTCCAGCTTTGCTTCAGGGTTCTATAAGCAAGGTGGCCAACCTGTGGCATGAGTGCCACCAGTGTCATGGGCAACCTTGGTGTGTGACACAAGTCCCAATCAGGGAGGGGACAGGCAGTACAGTGGCAGATAGGGTGGGGAACAGAAAGTAGAGCAGCAGATCAGTCAGGGGGAAAATGATGGAATGGTACTTGCAGGATGGGGTAGGGGAGAAGGAGAGGAGGTTGTGGATCTAATTTGTTGCACCCTCTGCTCTAAAGCATCAACTTGAAATCCCTTCAGTTCAAAAAATGAATGAAATGTATTTTCAAGTACCAGACCTTTCTTCCCTTTGCAGCCTTAGAATCAGTTTTTTCTGTTTTCATAATGGGCGTTACTTTATGAAATACCCTTATAAAATGCCCCAAAATGATTTCTTCCATAATATTCCATTTACTTTTGATATATTAGACTGTGAACAATTATGCTCTTACAATAGTAGTAATCCTGTGCTCTTGCAATAGTAGTACATGGATAGTCTTCATGTAAAAAAGGTTTCAGTGGATGCTCCTTTTTAAATGCTTGTTGAGGAAGAGCTGTCACAGGGCATCTTTCTTGATATGGTTGACATTTAAAAATGTGTCCAGTAAAAAGCATGTCATTAAATATTTTCTTTCAAAGAACAATATTTTACTCTGCCCAGCATGTGCTTGACACATCAGTCTGCTGCTAACTTAAGCACAGGGCTAAATGACTTTAAGCACCTCTTGCTCTTGCTTCTCACATGTCTTATGGGATTTCTCTCCCTTAAGTAGTAGCAATAATTTAAAGTGGACCCAGCAGGAGGGATGGCATAAACCCACAAGTAAACCTTGATGCCATGAAGTATTAATCATGACAATTTTCGACCAAAAATAAAATAATAATCAGGATCTCTGAGGTGGTAAATAAATGTCCTACATCTCCTATGTGTTAAATTTTTGCAATTAGGATACAGTCTTCAGCAACTAGACCCAGTACAGTGATGTTAACTAGTATACTTAAACAATTATGCAATGTTAATTTAGGAATGGCTTTAAAGTCTTTTTAATGTGTTTTTAGGCGATGTTAGACATTAACAAAAAAGTCTTTAAAACCATTTTTTACTATTTGTCTTTAGAGTGTCTTTAAATGCCTTTTGCCTTTAAATGTCTTTAAAACCATCTATTTTTACTTTGATGACTGTGGGCACATCTACATGTGTTTTTACACACACCTTAACTTAATGCACATTTGCCTAATGTGCATTAAGGTGATCTAGGTGCACATTTACAAGCGCACACACTAAACCACATTAATGCAGTGGGTGAACCAACTTGGGACTAGTCCCAAGTCAGTTGACATGCACAGCATTAATGCACCTTAGCTCGTCTACACATGCGTTAAGGCGCTTTAGCTATTTACACCTTACATGTTTTTGCAGGTATCAAATTTAGGCACAGATAGCCTAAAATTGCCATTTTTAAGGCACATTAAGGGTGCACACATGTAAACTCGCACCCTTAATGCACATTTAAAATGACTAATGTGCCTTAAAAAGGCACATGTAGATGTGCCCTATGTGTCCTTTGTCAGCCACTGAGTGCATTAATTTTGGGGCAAGTGAAACTGGTGATGGCAGTGATTTTCAGTTCAAATATAATGGGAACTCTGATCCTTGCGTTGCAGATGGTAGGTATTGGTTCCAATTAGAGTTGTTTCATTAATAACATGCCAGGTCCTTAATGGAAGTGTTTTTTCCAATCTTAATAAAGACATATATTGATAATGGTGAAATCTTTTACACTGATCTATTTAAATGGGTACATCATAATCTCCATTAATGTAACAGAAAAGAACCAGGCTAGATTATCCTAACATAATTTGCTGGTGCCTGTATTTTTAAAGAAAAGCCATGCCCTTTCTGTTTGTCTCAGTGAAGCATATCAACAAAAAAAAGAGAAGAGTCAATCTGAAGAAATTTGAAGAAAAAAGAACAAGCTGTGTACAAGCTTTGACATATTTCATGAAGCTGTTGAAAACCAAAGTATGAAGGCCAGATTTATGAGGGGTTTTTTTTAAAGTTATTTGTAGATTCCCAAGACGACTATGTTCCCATCACTTAATGTAGCCTTTAAAACTCAAATGATACTTAAAAATATTCAAGTTTGGAACACATTGAGTTACTGTTGGGCGTCTTAATGGCATTCAGTTGAAATTAAAGGTGGAAGGAAGAATGTATATTCTGCTTTGGCTTAAATAATTAGAGCTTGTTTTCTATAGAACAGAAGGACTAGCTTATGCATACTTTTGTGATGATCAAACTAGGAATTACTCTTTTAAATATAATAATACTTTTATGATGGACTAATACAATTATTTGGGGAGAGTGTCTTCTGGGAACATCTGCGTAACCCTTCACATTTGCCTGGCTTTTCCTTTCAACAAGCCCACTGATCTTGTTATTACTGGAATTAGAAACCTTTTTCTTTATCAAAGTATTATTCATCTTTGCTTTGCCAGGTATAGCAAATCTGTTGACAGCACTGGATTTATCATTTACTCTGAAAGGCCAGTAGAAGCATTTCCCCCTGCCTCCCAGACCCAAAAGCAAATGTCATTCTTGGAGTCTGCTGCAAAATATTCTGTGTCATTAAAAATGTCATGCGTCGTCCCAAAACAACAACTGAAATGAAAAATCTAGGATAATTAAAACTCTACCCTAATTATTAATATAATTCTTTTCTGCAACCATTGCTTCCTTAGTTAGTATCTTGATTTATATGTAACATTTACCCATGTAGAATATAAGGTCCTTTTACTTCAGTTACACCATTTCATTAGCCAGTACAGCACCTCTGTTTAAAAGCTGCTTTTAAAGAACCAAGGTAATGAGGGGTTTAGATGCCATGTGCCTTAAATGCCAGTATGTGCATCTTGTTCCCTAGCATTTTCCTTTGAATCAATACCTCTTGTAGCACTCACTTTTTATGCTTTCATCTGTGATAGCTTCCTTTTTGCCACATATGTTCAGTAGTACTTTACTCAAGCTGCCCTCTTGAAATCAGAACTACTAGAAATCAATAGAACTACTCAGTGTGTGTCAAGTGGTGTGAGTTGAGAGGATGTGGTTAGGTGAAATGCTGTATGCAAAAAATGGGAAATGGTAATGTGGAGGAGGGGGAAGATATCCAAAAACACGAACAACCCCTATTATTGTCATACAGAGGACAGACTGTGAGAATAATGAGGTTAGGGCACAAACGTTAACTACATATATAGGTAGAGTTGCATCCAGAAAGTGAGTTCTGGATGGAAAGCTGCCCCCCACACTTTTTGATTGGACTGCCCCCTGGGAGTCTCCGGGGTCTCACTCCCCTACCCTTTCTGCTCAAAGAAATAACCCTTCCCTGCTTCTGCCCCTATCTTTGTCCCTCCTCCACTTGCCTTTCCCCACTGTTGAGTGGGTGGAGAAGAACCAGAGCCATTCCTGCCTGTTGCCCAGGACCTCAGCTCAGCTGGGGATGGGGACAATGGTACCAGGGATAGACGGGGACTCCCCTTCCCCACAATGTGACTGGACAGGATGGAGGAAACTCTCAAGCCATCCTTTTGCCACTGTTCTCTCTCCAGCTGAGCCTAGCTGGCTCTAGAACTCTCCATCTCCCAAACATGGGAATGCAACAGGGGCGCACAGGGGAGTGAGTGGGAGAAAGGAAAGAGGGGGACGGGGCCACCTGTGAGCAAGAAGAAGGGAAAGGGTATTTTACCTGCTTTAACACTATAAAAATTCCCCAGATGTTCCCACAATGTGGTTTGCCCACACTGGTGGGGCAGAGGAGGCTGGGAGCAAGGGGGTGCAGCCACCCTTGCAGTGGGGGTTGCTGCTTCTGCACCCCCTTTTGGGAAATCCTGGAACCACCTCTGTATATAGATTATTTCAGGTTGATTTATCAGTTAAGAATCCAAATTCAATACATTCCATACCTTCATCCTAACCTGCTGTGACTTCATCTCCCTCTGCGTTCTCTCACATCTGCCATGTTTCATAGTTTCATAGTTTCTAGGGTCGGAAGGGACCTGAGTAGATCATCTAGTCTGACCCCCTGCCATGGCAGGAAAGAGTACTGCTTCTCTTGGAAGCTGGTTCCAGACCCAAGCCACCCTGACTGTGAAGTAGCGCCTCCTGAT
>NW_017728918.1:42618200-42625156 GCF_001723895.1 Crocodylus porosus
CACCAGAGCACCACGAGTGCTCATAAAGCCGTGCCAGGGGTCCTGCAATGACCTCAGCCAATTCCTTTAGAACTCTAGGGTGGAGATCGTCCGGACCGGCTGACTTGAATACATCCAGTCCCTCCAGAAGCTCCCTAACTAGTTCCTCACTAATCCTTGGCCCAGGTGTGCCTGCCCTGGGGCCCGAGGGGGTCCCAGCAGGGAGGTTCTGGTCTCTACTTAGGAAGATGGAGGCAAAGAAATTGTTAAACATGTTAGCTTTGTCATCTGGTGTGACAACCAAATTTCCCAACGTGTCCTGCAGGGACCCCGCATTACCCGGAACCTTCTTTTTACCCCCTGTGTATTTAAAGAAGGACTTCTTATTGTCCTTAATCTGGGAAGCTATCCCTAATTCCATCTCTGCCTTGGCCTTCCTGACTGCCCCCCTACATCCCCGAGCGACTGCAGTATAGTTGTCCCTGGTGATGTCCCCTTCTTTCCATTGGGTGTACGCTACCCTTTTTGCAAGGAGACATTCCCGGATGCTCTTGGTCAGCCATGGAGGCTTGTGTGCCCTCCTGCTCCCTTTGATCCTCGTTGGGAGTACCTGCCTTTGGGCTTGGAGGATCGTCTCCTTAAGAAGCGACCACTCTCCTTGGACACCTGGCTCCCCTCCCCTCTAGGACCTCAGCGCTTCCCCAACTATTCTCCTTAGCTCATTGAAGTTTGCCTTCCTGAAATCTAGGGCTGCTGCCTTATTGCAGGCCTTTGCCACCTTGCACTGGATGGTGAATTCCAGCAGGCGATGATCACTGTCACCCAGGTGGTCAAGCACCCGCAGGCCCCTCACCAGGTCATCACCCGTGGCCAGCATTAGGTCCAACAAGGCGTCTCCCCTGGTGGGGGTGTGCACCTCCTGGGTTAGATGGAGGTCCTGCACTCTGTCTAAGAATCTATGTGAGTGGTCAGACCTGGCTGACTGCTCTTCCCAGCAGATGTCCGGGAAGTTCAGGTCCCCCATGACTACCACATCCTTAGACTTCACTCCCTCAGTGAGCTGACCTAAGAATTCCTGGTCAAGCTCTTCCCCTTGGTTGGGAGGTCTGTAGTAGACTCCCACCGTTAAGTCTCTTTCCCCTCAACTGCCTTGTACTTTAACCCAAAGCACCTCAGAGTGCCCTTCCTCTGACTCCTTGCTAATGTGTATTCCTCCTTGATATAGAGTGCCATGCCCCCACCTCTCCTTTCTATCCTGTCCCTCCTGTACAGCCTATAGCCCTCGACATTCACCACCCAGTCATCCGTTGAGTCCCACCACGTTTCAGTGATCCCCACTATGTCCAGGCTGGTGTCAGCTAGCAGGAGGGTGAGTTCCTCCTGCTTGTTTCCCATACTACGAGCATTTGTGTAGAGGCATTTGAGGCCTCCTGTGGATGTGTGTACTGACCCCCTAGTCCCAGTGTTGCCCTGGCCCCTGTCGCTTACCTGTTTATTTGCTTCGCTCGTTGGTCTAGGCTGGGCTGTAGTTGTGGGTGCTGTTTGGTCTGGCAGTCTGATGTTTCCTCCGCCCTCAACTTCCCGTTCCCCTCCCCTGTTACTTACAGCCATGTTCTAGTTTTGGTCAGGATATGAGCAGAAGGAAAGGTACCCTTGAAAACTTTGGTAGAAGGGAGGGGGAACTGCTCATTGAATCTTACTCTCAAACACTTCTGGGGAAGCAGAAACGTTGAAATATTTAAGTAGCTTGATCTGCAGTCCTGTTGAAAGTAAATGCAATTCAGGTCTGGAGAAAATCTCATTAGTTTTTGAATTATGGTAGTGTGTGTGGCAAGACCTCTCTCAGTGTGATTTGTTTTGTTTCATCTGGTTTACCATGGATGCAGTTATGTCAGGATAGTCTCACATAAAGCTGTTTGTCTGTCTTTTCCTTTTTTCTTGTGGGTAGGTTAGAATTGTGACAAGAACCATATTAGTTGAATTATGTTTGCATTTTGAAGGCTCTGATTCCAAGCTTTACACTACTGAAGTGTAGCTGAAGAGTGGTCAAGCATCTTGCTACAAAACCAGAAGTGAGTTGAGCCTTGTTCTGGATCCCCACCAAATGCTACTCCTGGTCTATCCAGCTATAAATGGGTACCTGGTCCTTTGGGCTGGGAAGGCAAAGTCAGGCAGGTGTGATGCCTACTCACTATTTCCTTGCTGTTGGCTACAAAATCTTTTATCTCAACCCCAGTAGCCTACACTACCAAGCTAGAAAAGGAACTCTGACCTTAACGTACATGGGAATAGTCCCAGTGAGGTTAGTAGTACCAGTCACATGCCTAGAGTTAAACAAGTAAATTACTATTTGCAAGATCAAGGCCTTAATTTGCAAATTCATTGAGTTAATCTTTTTCTGATACGTATACATCCTCTGTTCAAGTAATTTGTGGATAGTGAAAGCAATTTTCTTTTAATTTTATGAAATAATGCTTTGATGCTGAAACCAAATGAGAAAATATTCTAATATTATAAAAGCCTGTCTGTCTGTCCATAATGGTTTATTCATGCTCTGATTGGCTGACAAACAGCCAATCAGAGCACGAAGAAGCGTTCTAACAGAAGGCAGCCCACTGCCATGATGGTGGGGACACAGGGGATGGAGTCCTGCTCCCAGGAGGCAGCAGCAGCAGCAACAGCGCAGATTGAAGGGGGGGCAAGGCCAGTAGGGCTGGCCTTACCCTGCCCTGCAGGTAATGTGTCTAGGCCCACTTCCCCCCCCACAACGCAGTGGGGGGGAGTGGGCCTGAGTGGGGAAAAAGCTGGCCCACCACAGCGGGGGACAGGAACAGCTGGCCCGCCATGGTAGGGGGGTGCTGGCCCTGACACAACTACGGCAGTAGCTGGGAGAGGGAAGGAGCAGGCCGCCTCCCCCCCACTTAGGCCTGTGCCCAGTCCCCCGAGCCTGCTTCAGCCCCAAATCCACTCCTCCCGTCTCCAAGCAGGCCCAACGCAGTGTGGGGGAGGAGCAGGCACACTGTGGTGTTGGCAGTAACGGTTGGGCCAGAGGAGGAATGGACCCGGGCCCAACATGGGTGGGGAATGAGTGCGAGAAAAGGTGGCCCGCAGCAGGAGGGGAGGGGACAGCAAGCCCAGGCTGGCCTAACCCAACATGTCAGCTGTAGGGGGAAGGGAGGAGCAAGCCTCCTCCCCCTGTTGGGCCCAGGCTCATTCCTCCCCCACCCCCACTCTCCCACTTTGGCCCCAAGCCTGCTCCTCCCATCCCCCCACCACTGCTGGGTCAGCCTGGGCCCACTGCTCCCCCTTGCCCTCCCACCATAGCGGCCTGGCTTCTCCCCACCCTTGGGCCCAGTCCTCCCCTGCATCAGGCCCAGGCCTGCTCCTCCCTTCACCCTGCTGCTGCAGCAGGGAGTGGGCCCAAACCTCAAGCAGCAGGAGGGAAGGGGGAGTGGGCCCAGACGTGGGGGGCAGGCTCTGTCCCTGCCCACTCTCCCCCCCACATCATTTTTGACGGACAATTGGCTAGTAGAGAAATAAAAATTAGAAAGCAAATTTGGGTAGTAGTTTTGAGCAAATCAAAAGGTATTATGACGAATGTGACTTTAACTTGTAGTGTGTGTTTATATACTGTATGTGTATATACTTTAAATAAAAACCTTACAATTGGTGTCATACTGATGCTCTTATCCTTAGTACAGAAAAAAAGTGTTGTTTAAACCTTTTTTTTAATGTATGGTTGCCATATGCTTCTGTTACATGGTATTTAAAAATAGTTCTAGTTTTTTTGGGGAAAATGAATTAAGCTAAAAATAAGTAAAATTTTTGCTTTTTCCTGCAAAAATATTGTTGTGCAGGGAGACGTGATCCAAGCTTCTTCAAGTATAATTTTGAACGTCTGCCAAACAGTAGATTTATTTGCCAAATGTTTTCATATAGTATTCCCAATGGGACTCTATCTTTCAGAGAATACATTGGTGAAATTAGCTTTTCTTATCAGTCTGTGGGATTTGAGAGAAGCAGGCTCGTCTGCCAACACATAGTGGAAAGAAACAATATTAGTAAAAACTTTAGCATTCTAGTTTTCTTTCCTCCTCACCCTTATTTTCACTTGCTTGAAAAACTATTGAGGAGAAAAGGGGACAATGTATTGAAGGACCGTCCAGGTAATCTAGACTTGGCCATGTACTAGCTGCCTTTGATGTTTCTCTTGATGTTTTCAACAGGAGAAACTGGCCCAAATGTTCATACAAGCAGCCAGACACTCACCACTTCCAGCTGTGATGCACACACATGTTGGATTCACACATGTGCAGTGTCTTCTTATGCATGCACATTGGGACATTGAATTGGCTGCACCAGGCATGTTGAAAGCATGCTAATATGTTACCTATTTGAATGGTTATGCTTCTGGGACTGGCAAAATGGAAGCCCATTTGCAACTGGATTGTATCTGTAACCTACAGAAAAGTAGCATTCTAGTTAATATCCTGGAATGTAGATACAATATTTTTAATACTTTGCAGGAACATGATAGGCAGAATTGAACATGCATGACCATGACAGACTAAAGAGTATCTGCACCAATATGAAAAGTCCTTGCTGCTCACAAAAGGGTGAGCTTTGTAGCTATTAAGATAGATCAGTGGAGCGTAACCTTTTAGTGTAGGAGGCCAGGTGTTTGTAACCTGACTGCACCACATGGTCCTGCTCCTCTTCAGTAGGACAGGAAGAGGTGTCTGCCAGTGTCAGAGGGATGAGAGGGAAGGCAGAGAGGATGGGAGGGAGAAAAGAGAGTTTACCTCTAGTACACATGGCCACACCATAGGGGAAGGGAGGAGAGAAAAAGAGAGAGAGAAAATAAGCAGTGTCTTCTGGAGGGGAGGGGAGGGGAGGGGAGGGGAGAGGAAGGGATGTGAGAGTATAAGTGGCATGGTATAGGGCAGAGAAAGGGAGGTACGAGGCCAAATTGCTTGCTACTGATGCCACAGGCCAGATCCAGTCATTTGGCCCTCAGGCTGTAGGTGGATCACCACTGAGATAGAGGACACGATCCAGTACTGCTGTGACTGCTAACTGCGCTTACTCTGGGTACTGCATTCAGTGAGAGCCTTTACAGGTAAAGGGCTACTGCTCAGTAAATTAGATGGCAAAATCAAAGCATATACTACTCTGAAGCATATGTTACATTATGGAGCACCAAGTGTTAAAATTCTCCTGCTTAGCAGTGCAATGCTATTACTTTCACATACTATTAGGTTTCATAAGGCTGAAAATGTTACACTGCTCAAAGGTAGTGGAAATAGCATCAAACCAACATGCTCAGCACTAGGATTCAGAATAAAAAGTTTTCAGTCTGTATTGATGCCACGTGAGCAATGTCACTATTTGATTCTATCATTTTTTCATCCTGTTTAAATATTGACACCTTGGAGAGAAAAAACTAGAACCTCTCTCTTTAAACCTACGGGAGACAATGAACTGTAATGTGAATATCCTTGATCCCTGTAGGATCTTGCAGATTCTGCAAATTCCTCACAGTAGGAAAACTGTACTTTTCAGTACTCTTCACTGCATGAAGCCATTCTTTATCAGAAGCAGGCTGATACTTCACTTCTTTGTGTGCTTTGCCTGCTCCCTTGAACTTCAAGGCTAGGTTACGTTATACATAAACCAGTATACGTGATCAAAAACCAGTCTAAACCTGCAACAGAACAGAAGTTCAGCACACAGACCAATTTAAAAATGGCAGAACCTGGTTTAAGATAGACCTGGATGGATATAATATTAGACTTAATCAGTTTAGGTTAGCGTGGTATGTCAAACTTCTGTACCAGATCCAAATATACATGGGGCTCCACATATGTGTTTTGCTTTCAGATTTTTACCAAGTGATGCACTGTCTGAAAATGTATGGCTATGCAGGTGTGCTGTTTCCTAAAAATGAAATAACTTGGGGTTATGTTTTCCCTTGGTTTTTTATGTTTTCCCTTGGTTTTTATACAGAATTACAGTGTCAGCAAATACAAATATTATTAACTTAGACTGAGCTCTATTATCTACAATGAAATCCTATTAAAATTATTGACTCAGACCTTTAAAGATTCCATCAGAAGTGCTAACCAGCTGTATTAAACACACTTACTGTTTATGAGTCTGTGTTTTGTCAAAAATACAGCTTAATAAAGTATGCAGTCTGATTTCTCACTCTGTTGCACCAATTTTCCACTGAAGTAATTCCATTAATTTCAGTCGTAGGACCAGCATAAAAATAGAATAACAGTGAGGAATCAATCCTTCAGTGCTTAATGAGCAAATCCTGTTCTGGAAGAAGTAAATAACAGGACTTCTATACTTGGTCTTCATATATAACCTATGTGAGAATGTGCAGCCTTTTGCCTGAAATGTTATGTTCAGGATGCTTAGATTCAATAAATGTTTATTTTTGCCATTTTTCAAGCATAGTAACCAGTATGGTTAACACTTTATAAGTTCTGCAAGTATGTTACTGGATTTCGAACCTTTCTAACACTAGCCTATCAGAGCTGAAATATGCATGCATGGTAGTAAAATACAAATTCAAAAGTACATTTTGAAAGCAAAATATGTCTACCTCTCAGGTAGCTGTAAAGTTTATATAAACAGTAGATTTTATTTGATATCACACTGTTGAAGCTTGATAAATGGACTATCTTTAGCCTAAATGTAACATTTCTTTTATACATAGTGATTTAGGGCAATACTCTCCTTCTGCTTGAAGAATAATATTTTTACAACCATATTTCAGGCTGGAAATTGCTTCTAGTATGCCATTTTGTAAATAAAAACTGCTCTTGACAGTAGTTTCAATGATGAATAATTTCCTAAGTACCTCTAAAAACAGGTCAACATTTCTTTTTATGTTTCATAGATTTCATAGACATTAGGGCTGGAAGGGACCTCGGGAGATCATCGAGTCCAGCCCCCTGCCCAAAGGG
>NW_017728918.1:42625256-42636159 GCF_001723895.1 Crocodylus porosus
GAAAAAGGACTTTTTGTTGTCCTTGATGCCTGAAGCTAGTTGGAGTTCAGTTGCAGCCTTGGCTTTCCTGGTTTGGTCCCTGCAGGGGATTCCACCACATGAATCTGAGTAGCCACTCCAGAGTACAATACTGGGAGGCTGTACCCCTAATTCACTGGAGCAAAAAGATTGATTTATAACTATAAAATGAATCATTCCTTTCTAAACCTCTTCTGTAACTTAAATTTATATTCTAAACCAAATTCATTTTTAATTATACTCTGATCATTTGGACAGTGTCATCTTACCTTTAGACTAAAAACACCTATAAAAACTTGGTATTTCAGCTAACTTTCAGCAGCATCCAAATAAACAGTATGTTCTAGGTGTATAGCCTTCCACTCCTGAGCTATCTTTTCCTTTTCTTGTACCTTACAGATAAAAACAGAAGACAGAACACTTAATATAGAAACCACCTTATAGTGTGACATTGGTATAAATCAGAATGAATTCCACTGGAGTCAATATTTAAACCTCTGAAAGTGAGATAATTACTATCAATACTCTGACTTGTCTCAGAAACCTTTCTCTTATCTCCTCCCTCTGCTAAGTTGTTTCCTGTTGCTGTTATTATAACCAGGGATCCAGGTTTTCTGTTTGCTGTGGAAAAACATGGATTTTCTCCTTTAACTGAGAAAAATGCAGATTTTGTCTTTTAAAGGAGAAGAACATTGGAAACAGTGGGTTTCCTCTTGCAGAATGGTACCATTCCAGCCTGCAAGGGGCTGCAGGGAGCGATCAAACAGGAAATGCCACATGTATGTGTGCATGCACATGCATGCAGCAGCCAAGCAGTGGTAAAGAGCTCCCTCCAGGTATGTCTGTGGGGGGGAGGGGCACAGGCCACACTTTGGACAGGGGGGAGAGAGCACAGGCCACATGGTAGGGGGAAGCGGGGGGGACAGCCACAGTTGGACCTGTGTCCTGGTGGACAAAGAAGGAAGTGTGAACTCTGATTTCCCATTGTAAAAACCCCAAAATCAAATGACAACATTTAAAGGTTTTTAGACTTTATTCTATTACTAGCCAATTGCCCGTCAAGAATGACAGGGAGGAAGTGTGCCCCACCCCATCTGGACCCACTCCCCCTTTACCTCCTCCTGCTTGGGGTTCGGGCAGGGGGAGGGGAGGAGTGGGCCCAGGCCTGATGCGAAGAAGGCCTGAGCCTGAGGGAGAGAAGATAGCCTGCCACAGCAGGGGAAGCAGCGGGCCCAGGTCAACCTGGGACGGGGGGGGTGTGGGCCCGGGCCTGAGGGGGGGAAGGGGTTCACTCCTCCCCTCCCCCAGCCACTGCCGCATCTCCCCCCACTGCCACAGTGAGCCGGCTTCTCCCCCGGCTCAGGCTTGGTCATCCTACCCCCCACATTGGGCTTGAGCCCACTCCTCCCCTCCCCCAATGCCACCACCATAGCACACCTGCTATTCCCCTCAACAGACGCCAGGTCCACATCTCCCCCCACCGCCACCACCGTGGTCCTGCAAGCAGTGATGACAGAATGGGGGAAGGGGTGAGCCAGTGGCCTCATGCCTCACCACGGCATCTGGACCCCACTCCCCCTATGTGCTGCCCCCACCATCACCTGCAAGAAGTAAGGAGAGGACGAGGCCAGCTCCAGTGGCTAGCGCTGCTGGCCTTGCCCCCCTGTTCGTCCCCTGTGTCCCCACCACTGCCAGCTCCACCACTGCCAGCTCCTGTCAGCCAATCAGAGAACAAATAAAGCATTACAGACAGACAGACAGACTTAGACTTTTATAATATTAGAATAATGATTGAGGCACTTATAGGCTTGCAAATTGTTTGAAAATAGTAAATATATATATGTATGTATGTATGTACGTATGTACACACACACACACGGTAAAAGCTCTGTTATCTGTCATCCCCCAAGAATGGGAAATGCTGGATAACAAAATATGCCGGTTAATTGAGCAGCCCCGGCTACCGCTTCTCCCACCTTGTCTGGGGCGTCCCTCTGCCCCTCCTGTGGCATTGCCATCCCTCCTGCTACATCACCGCCTGTCCCATGGGCTCTGCGGGACCAGGAGACGGGCCCTGCACAGCCACATGCAGCCTGTTATGCCCCCAGGCCGCGGGGACTCAGCAGCACAGGCTGCTTTGCCCCCAGCCATAGGGGCTCAGAGAAACTGAAAGTGCCACAGTGGGCACTTCCAGTTTCACTTTATCTTACAAGCTGGCATGCCAGTTAGTAGATCATGCCAGCTTGTAAGATGACGGATAGTGCAGCTTTTACTGTATATAGCGCTGTTTGAATTTAAGTGTGGAAAATATGTGGATTTGGGGGGGGTTTTAAACGGAGAAATCGTGATTTTTTTTTTTTAATCAGAGAATTTATGATTTTTAAACAGAGAAAATCAGGATGCCCGGTTATGCCTTGGGCTCTGACACTATAAATAGATGCATCTATGTGGACCTAAATAATTTTTCTGAGTCCCATCAAGGTATTGCTTGTTAGTCAGAGACGTGTTTTTATCCACTTGCTAAAAGTGCCAGGCACAATATCTGTTTCTTCAGGAGGAAGAATTAAAAATGTAATGGATAAATTAAAAAATCCTGCTATTGTATTTGCGCACTGTATTTTAAAAAAAAATGTGTTGCCTATATTAGTTCTGCTATTTTTAATAAGTTAACAATCAATCTGAAAAGTTAAAAATGTCGATGAGACATTAAAAGCAGAAAAATGGTGCATTTTATTATTGTAATGAAGAAAGGCTGTATTACCAGATTGTAGACGCTCAGTAACTTCTTTTTTCTTTGTATGTAACAATCATCTTAAATCCTTAGTTAAAAGTACTAAATTATTAATATATTAATTAATACACTAAACATTGCAAGGAAGGCCCCTCTGTCGGTTCATCTCGCTGATAAAAGAACTTACTAAGTTAATACCTACATCTTGAACAGTGACTACAGCTAGTCACACTTTCTTCTCAGATCCTCCCAATAGGAATAAAGTTAGTATAAAGAATCTGTATCAGTGTTTGATACCATAGCAGGTACTGATTGTGCTGAGTATATTCTCACTGTGACACTTTGTAATACAACTAGCCAGTTCTCATGCATACAGTTTGTGTAAATTCTGAGCTTACTTTTGGGGCCTGAAATTTTCCCATGCTCGGCCTTGGCTCATGATGAATGTATTTATTTTAAACTGTTGGGCAAAATCTCTCAAAGCGCAAAAAATTAGCAGTACTCCTAGAGGGTTATAAACTCTTTGTTGTTGCAATGGCAACTGGTCAATTCAGTTTTAACAGCTAGATTGTGATCTAGTTGAAATTGTGGGCAATCATCTCCTTTTCAGGGAGCAGCATATGCACGGTGACTTACCAATTCCATTGCCTTGCAGGTAGGTAGGCATGAAAGCAACTTTAGCCTTGAAAAGTCATTGTGTTCCCCTAACAAAAGGTTTCCCATTATCTCTACCTTCTGAATAAGAAGTGTAAAGACCCTTTTCTCCCTCTCAATCACACATATGATACAAGCACAGAGTCTGGCTAGCAGGCTACAGTTAAATAAGGCAGGAAAAGTA
The DNA here is from genome assembly GCF_001723895.1 of Crocodylus porosus. Taxonomy (NCBI): domain Eukaryota; kingdom Metazoa; phylum Chordata; order Crocodylia; family Crocodylidae; genus Crocodylus; species Crocodylus porosus. Next base: position 42,628,844 of record NW_017728918.1, read on the forward strand.
AATTTCATGTCCAAAAAGGAACCTTATTTTGGTCTATACTTATTCTATTTTGTATTCCTATTTTTTTAGTAAATATATAAATTAATACCATAAACTGTGATTAACAAAGAAACACGTATACCAAAGCACGAGTTGCACAAAGCAACTCAACTTAGCAGTGATGTTGAATGCTCTTCATCTATGTTACCTGACATATGATTAGCTGTGCAGATTTAACAGTACATCAGCGCAATTCAGGATGGGTTTGATTTAAATCAAATTAATTTAAATCATGGTTTAAATCACAATTAAATCACTGGTCAGGACACCTAGATTTAATCATTGTTTTCTGGAAAAAGTGCATTCTTCTTGTTTGATGTAACCTTAATAAATATTATACACAACTCAGAGATAGATGTATTTCCAATTCACTAGATTAATCATAGATATTTGGGGGATATTTTTGCCATGCTGTATTAGGAGGACATGAAATGAGCACTGCAGCCATATGTTATTAGCTTGGGACTTTTTTCGCCTCTAAATTTCTTCTCATTTTTTATTTCTTCTGTCTTTTACAGCCTGGCAAGCCTGCTGCTATGATAGGTTTTCCCTTGTACTATACCATTCCCTCACTAGATCTCAAATCAATGGAGAGGCTGTACTCAGAAACTTACCCCTCAAGACTTCTGCCCAAAATGTTTCTTTTGTTTCTACTACCCCTCCCTCCTTGCATTTATCTCTAGACTGCTCCTCCTTGCCCAGATCTGCTCCACCCCCAACAATCCTCTGTTCATTTCACTTCTTCAAACTTTGCACTTTTAGAGAGTGGTAAGGGCTTGACTCTGTGTACACAAACTTTCAGAGAGACAGTAGGGCAGATGAGTAAGTAATCAGATCTGTTATCTCTCATCTCCATATACTGCTGTTAACAAGGATGTTCTCTCTGGATACACAAATCCACAGTTTGAGAAATGAAACTAAGCATCACAGAGATGCTTAATGGGATCTTCTAGACTGAGCACTGAGTCCCATTGGGTAGAGTGTTTTTCTTTAATCTTTACTAATCTATAGAGTAGCCTGTGGGAATTCCATAAAATTGGGCTCCTAATATAGTCCATGGCCTATTGTGACCTCTTTGTAAGACTTTTCTAAAAAGGTTACATGAATAGATTGTCTCAAATAGTATACAGTTAGAAGTTATAATCCCTAGTCCATGATGATATCTTTGATCTTTAATATATCTTAAATTAAAACTATCTTTATATTGGTTTATTTTTTAAAGACATCTTAACAAAAAAATAAGAAAATGCAATTAAATTAAAATATTACATAAATTTTAAAAATCCTTTTTTAATTTAAAAAAATTACTGATTTTTATCCACCCTGGTGCAATTGCTGATTTTCACATTAACTTAACGCAAGTATATGTCCAGCAGTAAGGTCTGCTGTACACATAAAGTAGCTTTTCATAATTAACTCGGAAAATAAATGTTTTCAGGAAAAATGTTTGAACAAGTAGGAGTACAATAGGCACTTTTAAATCATGTCCCTAAAATGTGTGAAACAGCAGGATGGCAATCAATTTTAACTGTACATTTTGCATCTAAGAAACCCATGTCCTGTTGGATTTTTAACATAAACAAAGCTTGTCAACCCTAATCAGTTTCATCTTGGAAACCCTAGAGCTCCAGGCTAACAAAAGCAGCATGGCAAGTTTAGCCAAAAGGCCTCTTAGAATCAAATGTGATGTTTAATTTTAGATAAACTAACATTAGATTAACATTTCTGGCTGATTATTTTTTCTCTTTTCAAATGTAGTTTATCCATTTAAATAGGGATCTCTGGAAGTTAGTCAGTCTGACAAAGGAGCCACCAAAGATAGGTCGATGTTTGTCCTGAGGCTGTTTCTGGGTTGTTTGTTTTCCTTTATAAGAGCTTATTTATTTATTTATTTATTTATTGTATTTTTAAATTTATTGCCCTTCTTAACCACTCCAGGAAGCATTTGTCTAGTTGCTTGGTGAATACATATTTTTAAATAAATGGGTGTTCTTGAAAACCAGTGGCTGGAATCCCATGAATACCAGAATCATGCTGTTTATTTGTACATCCATGGATGCCCACTTGATCTTGCTCAAGGAGGTCAATAGGAAAGCTCTCTTTGACTTCAGTAAGGCAGGATTATGCACCATATCTTTCCTGAACACTATAAACTCTCAGAACAATAAACAGTTACAGCACATTTCTTGGACTAGATTTCATTCCTTTTGCCTTGCTTAACTGTGTCAGCTTCTGCTTTCCGTGTAAGCTAAAGCACAGGGAGAATCACCTAATTGTAATCTCAGCAGAGCAGCCAAGATCTTCATGAGCACAAAGAGCTGTATGCTCCAGTCAAAGGTGGTATAACCAGAATGGGATTGACTTATTTGAAGGGTAGTACAGAGGGACATGGCACAGTTACTGGCTAAACCCTATCTGTATATAAGCTTAAAATTTTACTTTTGTTCATCTAGCACTAGCAGTGTTCTCAGGTGTTGCGTTAGTTTTCTCTTTTAGTTGCACCTTTATCTGAGGTTGTGAAATTTCATTATAGACATGCTTGTAACATGGATGAGTAGTGTTCTTACAGTAAGTAAACACACTGTTGCACCAAGATCTTAAGTGCCTGAAGTCACACTGAGTCAATGAAGAGAGACCAGAAATTTCTAGGACTGTGATTCCCCCATCCCCTATTCTATTAAAGGCTAAACAGACTACAGACACCCCAAACTTCACCACTTCACCTTCCTCAGTGATTTTGGTTTCATATTCAGCTTTGGTGTGAAAATTCTAAGCATTAACAATGACTTCCAGTTTCCCAGTCCCAGCTGCTATCATCAACAGCATTTCAACTTAAATTTTTGCTTTCCTGTCTTCTCACTGTTACCAGAGCACTTACTCGTCATTTCAATGCCATCTTACTGAGTTCCAACGAAAGAATGGGCACAGAAGATATTGCAAAGTTTGGCAAATCTGAGTTATCATTGTTAAAAGAACCTTGTGTTTTCTATTTCTTGCTTTTTTCATTTTAATTAGGCAGAATATGATATTATATTAATGTGGTTTATGTTTTTATTAGACACACAGTTAAACTTAGAGGAGACAGTGCCTAACGTGTGAAGACTGAATTGCTTTAGCCTCAGGCATTCTGACTGTCTGTACTTAGCCATATAGGCTAGGGACAGAAGTTACATACAAACCAGTTTAAATTATCAGAAACCAGTTCAAACCTGTAACAGAACAGAAGTTCAGCATAAACCAGTTTCAAGATGAATAAACTGAGTTTAAGATAAACCTGGATGGATGTAGTGTTAAACTTAAGTGATTTATGGAACTTCTGTTCCAGATCCCCTCCCAACCCAAGTTACCTCACAGTCCTCCAGCATCCCGGGATTCTTTGCATCCCCTAGGCTGTGCTGTCTGCTCCAGTGGAGCGGGGCTAGCTGTGTCCCCAGCTGTCACAAAGCAGAGGCATTAAAGCCTCTGCTCCCTAGCCTGATTCCTGCCTGCACCTCTCAGCCTGGCAGGGTGGGAAACAAGGGAATAGACCCCCACACCCCTTAGCCTTGGTCTGCACAGCACAGGTGGAGGCAAAGCTCCCAAAATGGGAGCTTTTCATCCCCTGCAGCCTGGTGACCTGGGCCGGGATCAGCTCAGTCCCACCCCTTCACCAGCCACCTGTCTCTTTGAGAGGTGGGGGGAACACACATTCCCAGCCACTACAAGCACACCCAGGGGCTCTGCACGGCAGGGGAAAGGTGTTGGGCCACGTTGTGCATTTCCCCAGCCCCACACCTCTCAGAAGGGCTGGCAAGGGGGCAGGACTGGGGCTTTCCCAGCTGACTCGCTGGGCTGTGGGTGGGGGAAAAGCTCCTCTGTGGGGGTTTCCCTCCTCCCCCCCATGCCATGCACCCCTGCTCAGGGGCCAGTGGCAGGCTGGGGATACTTTTTTCTCCCTTGCCCCTCCTCTGTCTGTCATAGAGGCAGGTAACTAGTGAGAGGGCAGGGCTGAGTAAAGATGGCCTGATAACTCTCCCCATCCCTATGGCTGACAGCAGGGGGTGGGGACGTGTCCAGCAGTCAATCAAGTTTAGGCTACCAGTTGGCTGGGTTTGGCACCCTTCAGCAGTGTCTGGCATGACAGGAGGCATATGTGAGTGCCCCCCAAGGTCCTGCCCTGTAGTGCAGTCTTCTGCCTGTTTTGGCCACTAAAACACTGAATATCAGTTCAGTTCATTATTGGTCCAATCTACACAGCATATAAAAACCTACGAAGATTGAATCAATTCCACCTCAGGCTGTACTTACTCATAAAGCTCTAAAATGCCAGAAGGCGGTATTTTAGTGAACAAGTCATCAAGGATATTTGCCATCTCACTTATCAAATTTAGGATGCTCCTGGAATAAGTACTGGTAATGGAAACCTGAATAGCAGCTTTTCAAAAAATGAATAAATAAAATGATGCTGCCTTTTTCCTTTTTGCCAAATCCTGGCATAAAAAAATTGACAGATCACCACAGCTAATTTAGGACATCAGAATGAAATTGTTTTATATTGCTGTACTGGAATGAAACCACAGGCACTTAAAAGGCTTGACCTGCTGCAACATGCAGCAGCCATTACTATTGACATCATTTTGAATCATTGTTTTAGGACTCGTATCATTTCATGTTGCAATAAATTGATTTTTGAAAAGCCTTATCCTTCTGTTACAAGGATTTGATTATTTCAGCTCTGGCTAATTTAAAGGAAATGTTTATCCCTTACCAAAAACTTTAGTATGTCACAAGTACCCTGACCAAAATAGTTCTACACTTTTGTTTATATTGGAAATGAAAGAAATGGCTTTTCATTCCAGTGCTTGATCTGCCCTTTCTAGTGTACACTAGGACTATGAGAAGAGAGAATTGCCAGAGTTGCTTTATGTACATCAAACAAATTTGTTTAATTTTAAGTTCAATGAACCCTAACTGTGTTAAGGACTGCACGGTATTTATAAGGACTTATATTTAACATGTAATAAGTATAGTATATTCCATTACATATACCATTTCTTTAATCTTTAACCAGAAGTTAGCTGGTGTAAGCTATTTTATGTCTGTTCATTCTCCAGTAGAAGTAAATTGGTGGTTTGCCACTAATTTCAAGGATTTAAGATATTTAACAAGTATGTGGCTACAACAGTGTTAAATATCCAACATATACAAAATCCACTTTTACAGGCTTACCTAAGGATGGAAATAGATGTTGCCTTTGTGCCACTATAAAAATCTTGTGGTGACAGAGTAACAGTAAATAGATGTCTATTGCTTTTGTGGCATCACAATGTGGCTATGACAAAAGGTAGAAATAAAATGTGCCACTTAATTGCAATGGACATCTATTTGCCTTATGGCAGAAGAGCATAGGCAGGTCTGGTGGCCTGTGACAGGCATTTCTGGAGCTTGAGGGGCTGGTCCTGTGTGCCCTGGGAAATCCCCTGGGATTGCAGTGGAGTCTCCTAGCTCTCCCTGTCTCCAGAGATGCAGTCCTGGGATCTCTGGGGCATATCTCTGGAAGCAGAGAAGTCGGGGCTCACTACATGCAGTGGCATGCCTATGGCAATCTCTAGAAACCCCAGAGATTGCCAAAGATGCATCTCTGGAAGCAGGCAACATGTCTCCCATTGTCCTAGAAAATCAATGGGTGGGACAAGTGACACATGCTTAGCCCAGATAAGTGAATCAATTGGGGCTCGCATAGCTGATCTGCTTCATTTGGAGACATCTGTTTCTAGCCTTAGTGTCTTCTACAACTGGCACAAAGTCAGATATAGGTTTGAGTTTAGAATATTGTTGTCTAAACAGTCAAAGTCTTCAGTGGACCTGGGCTAGCTCAAAAGATGGCTACTATATTTAAGATATAGATTTCATGGTCTCTGTTTGAACAGTGATATATATATCCACATATAACCACAGAGATAAGAAGGCTTTTGATACAGTCTCCCGCAACATTCTCCCAGGCAAGCTAAGGAAATATAGGCTGGATGAATGGACAGTAAGATGGATAGAAAAGTGGCTGGAGCATTGGGCTCAGAGGGTAATAATCAATGGCTCAATGTCTAGTTGGCAGGTGGTATTAAGTGGAGTGCCCAAGGGGTCAGTCCTGGGGTTGTTTTTGTTCAATGTCTTCATCAATGACCTGGAAGATGACACAGAGTGTACCCTCAGCAAGTTTTCAGATGACACCAAGCTGGGGGAAGTAGTAGATATGCTGGAGGGTAAGGCTAGGATTCAGAGTGACCTAAACAAATTGGAGGATTAGGCCAAAAGGAATCTCATGAGGTTCGACAAGGACAAGTGCAAAGTCCTGCACTTAGGACTGAACAATCCCATGCACCAGTGCAGGCTGGGGGTTGACTGACTGGGCAGCAGCTCTGCAGAAAAATGTGTCCAGTTTGGGGCCCCTCACTACAAAAAGTATATGGACAAATTGGAGAGTCCAGAGAGGGCAACAAAATGGTTTAGGGGCTGGGGCACATGGTTTTTGAGGACAGATTGAGGAACTGAGCTTATTTAGTTTGGAGAAGAGAAGGCCAAGAGGGGATTTAATAGCAGGCTGCCCCGCTCAGACCCCAGGGGAGGCACACCTAGGCCAAGGGTTAGTGAGGAACTAGTTAGGGAGCTTCTGGAGGAACTGGACGTATTCAAGTCAGCCGGTCCAGACGATCTCCACCCTAGAGTACTAAAGGAATTGACTGAGGTCATTGCAGGACCCCTGGCACGGCTTCATGAGCACTCGTGGTGCTCTGGTGTGGTGCCAGAGGACTGGAAGAGGGCCAACGTGGTTCCCATCTTCAAAAAGGGGAAGAAGGAGGACCCGGGAAACTATAGGCCAGTTAGTCTTATCTCGATCCTAGGCAAGGTGTTTGAGAAAATTATTCTGGCACACACGAGGGGCCAGAAGGGGATTTCATGCTTAGGGGCAACCAACACGGGTTCATCAGTGGCAGGTCCCGTCAGACCAACCTGGTGGCCTTCTTTGATCAGATCACCAAATCATTAGATGCAGGGGTAGCAGTGGACATAGTCATCCTGGACTTTCGGAAGGCCTTTGACACTGTCTCTCACCCCATTCTCATTAAGAAACTGGGGGACTGTGGTGTCGACACCCACACAGTTAATTGGGTCGCCAACTGGCTGGAGGGCTGCACCCAGAGAGTGGTGGTAGATGGGTCATTTTCAACCTGGAGGGATGTGGGCAATGGGGTTCTGCAGGGCTTGGTCCTCAGGCCCGCACTGTTCAACATCTTCATCAG
>NW_017728918.1:42636664-42642442 GCF_001723895.1 Crocodylus porosus
GTCAGGGCGGCTAGGATCTGGAACCAACTTCCAAGAGAAGTGGTGCTGGCTCCTACCCTGGGGGTCTTTAAGAGGAGGCTAGATGAACACCTACCTGGGCTTGTTTGACCCCAGTACTCTTTCCTGCCATGGCAGGGGGTCGGACTAGATATCTACTTAGGTCCCTTCCGACCCTAGAAACTATGAAACCTGAAGGGGAGTTTGAAAGAGGATGGAACTAGACTGTTCTCAGTTGTGGCAGATGATGGAACAAAGAGCAACCATCTCAAGTTGCTGCAAGGCAAGTTTAGGTAAATATTAGGAAGAATTTTCTTTCTAGGAGGGTATTAAAACACTGAAACAGGTTACCCAGAGACGTGGTGGAAGCTCCAACCTTGGAGGTTTTTAAGGCTCAGCTGCACAAAGCTTTGGCTGGGATAATCTAGTTGGAGATGGTCCTGCTTTGACCAGGGGATTGAACTAGAGGACCTCCTGAGGCCCCTTATAACCCTAATTTTCTATGATTCTATAAGATGGAGCTTTTCAGCATCTTGACCACATTATTGGAACTACTAGCTACAAGACCTAAACATATCCACCATGCTCAGTTTCCAAAGAGAATCATAAAGCCACTTTAATTAACATCAACTTTTTGTAAAAAAATAGCATAAATATGTGACAGAAAGATAAATCCTTCTACCTCCACTGCAAGAAGAGAGAGAATTCAGGGGAGAATGGAGAACCAAATAGAGCTTCTGTTTCAACTACCTTCTGTCTTTATATATTTGTAAGCATATTGGGTGAGCACTGTAAAAAAGTACCTGGAAAGTCTGTTCAGCCTTTATCATCATAATATGTTTGTCTTTGTGGCCACAGGCTATACTTGTCTAAAGCATGATTGTTCAGTCCCTGGCCTCCAGACCAGATCTCACCTCTTGTGTGATCTCACCCCTGGGGAGTCCCGTAGGCTGTGGTCCTGTGTGTTAGGCTGGGCATGCAGGGTGGCACAGGACTTAATCCCAAGATGTGGGTGTGGGAAGGGCCCCCTGGAGCCTGATCCCAGCATGTAAGACAGGGCAGAGGCAGCACAGGGCCCCCAGAGCCCAACGCCTGCACACAGGACCGGGTGGCAGCAGCATGGGGCCCCAAAGCCCAATCCTGGCACACAGGGTCTAGTATAGCCCACAGACTGGTCCCCATGCCTTTTGTCTGGCCCACTGCATCAAAAGGTTTAGTGGCACTAGTCTAAAGTGTTCTGAGGTACTTTGGTATGAATACTAATGGGAAGACATTATTAAAAAGAATTGTTTTAGCATTTTAGCAAAAGACAAATCTAGATATAGTTTTGCTGTCAATCAATTTTTTCAACTCTATATAAAATTTGCATTAATATACAGTAATTCTTTTTCTGAAGGCAAAGCCTAATTTTACTTACCAGTTATAAACAGAAGTAATACATATTCATTAGTAATTTCCTTATTTCTTTCCAAACAGATCTGCAGACTTCAACGCCACCTATCAACAGAAAAATACCAGCAGGATCTTTTTAAAAATCAGCCTGTAATGTTTATATCTCTTACCAGTCAACCGCCCTGTGACAAGTTAAGTGAACTTGTACGATTATGTGGAGGAAAAGTTTGTAAAACCCTGCGTCAGGCAAAAATCTGCATAGGAGAATATTTGGGAAAGCAGCAACCTGAAATAAAATATTTATCAGAAAAATGGATATTAGGTAAGTTATGTTATTTTAACCCAAATAAAATATTATGAAATGTGCATTCAAACACTAAATACAGGCAGTCAGAAGGTCACCAGAGTTTATGGAAAGAGGAGAATGGCACAGCTCCGCCACATTTTTAGGAAAACCTATTTCCAAGCTGTAGAGACTTTCTTGTAAAAGTGGGGCTGCATTGATATTAGGACTCATCATTGTGAATTTGACCAAGCACCATGCCATGCAAAGCACTTCATATTGTACCATGTACCTTTACTATGCATTGTTTCATTTGTCATTGATATTCAGCTAAACTAAGGTATGGAAAAATATCCAAGGACAATGTCCCCAGGCGAAACATAAATACATCTTTTGCATGATTATTAAAAAGAACAAGATTCTCAGCTGATGAAAATTGAGTCATAGCTCATCGTAACTCAGAGATACTAACATAAACCATATATAGTATGTACATACCTGAAGGTTATTAGTGTAACCACTGATATTGTGGCAGAAGGTTTTCTTTCTAAAATCCCTGGGTGCTAAGATCCTAGGATTTAATGGTTCTGGGATGCAGGGTAGGGCTTTTTGTTCATGTGCTTGTTTCCTTAATAGACACCATAGGAATTAATTGTAAATATGAGCTTTTTGCCAGAAACTGGGTGTAGATGTACAACTCCCCCTTCCCATATAAAAGTTATGGTGATCAACTTGGGGTTCAGAACTGCAGGTTGAGTGTGTCTATCTTTAGGTAAGATGCAAGTCTTCTTCTAAGAAGGATGTTTTTACATAATGAAGCCCAAGAAAATAAGATATTGGTACTCTGAAATAGTTATCTTGCCAATAAATCAGCTTCACACTCTGGCTCTTGAGCAGATAATTACTTGGGTACAATGGTGTGGTACATAGAGCTAAATTATTGAAGACAGAAAAAGGAAGTCCTAATTAGGTGTTAATAAAATCAGTCTGTTTTTATCATGAAGCATGACTGAGAACATCTGAAGGTTCAAAAAGGGTTACTGAAGGGGAAAAAACACTTGTCTAAACATAAGTGTATTTGATACTTCAGAAAAGAAAAGATAATCATAGAGTAGGAACAGAAATGAGTTTCTATTTAGAAACATTATAAATTGTCCTGCAAAGTGAAAGGTACGATCTACTATTCACCAGTTTTATAGCAGAATTAAAGAACTCATGTGCCAAAAAAAGAGAGGATTAGATAAGAAAGCATATTGTGGTATGTAAGGACTCCCGAGAACCAGAAACAGGGTCAGAGTGCAAGGTTGAAAATGTGATACGGTAAATTAAACCAAACATCAGACATGTTAGTACTGCAAAAATAGCTCACAGTTGGACAGAAATAATTTGGATTAACACTCCATTCCATTTGAAATTGTACATAGTTCAATACCTACCCCTTCCTTTAATTACGTAACGTTAATGTTGCTTTTTTCTCTGTTCATTTTTTCTCCCACTCCTGGGATCTTCTTTTTCTGCAGTGCTTTTTTGAGTATTAGAGAGTATAAGTGTGCTACATTCTAATGGGAAGTAATGGAATAGCTCTAGAATGGTCTGGCCAAATTGTTGTAACTTCATAATAATTTCCTTCTAATTTTATGCTGACCTGTTTTAAATGTCTGGCTTTTTTGTTGTTTGGGGGGTTTGTTTCACTGTCTAAATCATTTTAGAAGAACTATTAGCACTGGATAAAGATCCTTAAAATATATGAATGGAGTCTGGAGGTGAGATTTCCTGCACCTGACTACCAGAACAGGTATTAAGGTCAAAACATTCATAAGTACTGAGCTATTAGGTACCCAACTAGACTGGGACCATGATAGGTTGGGAAGCTGAGTCCTCAGCTTTAGAACATCATCATTAGGCAGGAGAGGTACTCTACTATTAATGTATCAGTGCCTGCGAAATCAGCAATCAAGCACATCTATTTGTAGCATGGGAGGCGTTGCACCCACAAAATGCTTTAGAGCCCAGCTGTCAAACATGCAGTCTTGCAGACCACATGCAATCATGATGCATCCTGTGGGTTCCCACCCATCACCCTTGCTGCTGCTGTTGGGTTCTCCAGACTCCCCCTTCCTCCTCCAACTTCTTTTTCCGCCCCTACACCTTGGGGGGGGGGGGGGTGGCACAGAGCCTCAAGAGTTTGCACAACATGTCCAGCAAGGGGCCTGGCAAGTCAGCACAGCTCTCACAGTTGGGGAGACAGCTTTAGAGGAAGGGTACGGTTCTGTATTTCTATAGCTTGAGCCCTTCTCTACAAATGTGTCATTTCATATCTGAATCAGAACTTGTGGCAGAGGTTATATCTTTTATTAGACCAACTAAATATTTGCAAAAAAATGTATTTCTTTGCAAGCTTTCAAGTGCACACACCCTTCAAAGACTGTTCCAACTTTTATCTAAGCCTAATTTGCACAAAATGTACTATTCCAACCAGGAGATCTTACAACACCTTCAGCTCTTCTGTGAAATATGAATTTTCATTTCCACGTAGAAGTATTTTACAATCTTTGCATTCTCCTATGCCTGAAGAAGGGTGTATGCACCCGCTCAAAAGCTTGCAAATACTTTTTGTTTGTATGTTTTTTTGCAAATATCTAGTTACTCTAATAAAAGCTATTACCTCTGCCATAAGTTCTGATTCCTTTAACCTGTAGACCAGTATGGCTACAACCTGCATACCTCATTTTGTATCTATGATTGATCAAAATTGATATATTCCAGTACACTGTACAGCATCTCTTTGCTGTGGGCAGGTCTTGTCTGACAATCTCATCTCCTTCTACGACCAGATCCATTGCCACCTGGACACGGGAGACATGGTAGACATTAGAATCATAGAATCAATGAGTCGGAAGGGACCTAGACATATCATCTAGTCCGACCCCCTGCCATGGGCAGGAATGAGCACAGGAGGTGGGAGGGGTCATAAGACCCCAGCCAGGTGCCTATCCAGTCTTCTCTTGAAGATTTCCAGGGAAAGTGAGAGCACCACCTCTCTGGGAAGCCTATTCCAGGCTCTGGCCACCCTTACCGTGAAGTAGTTCTTCCTAATATCTAACCTTAACCTATCCTTCCTCAGCTTGTGGCCATTGTTTCTGGTGACTCCAAGGGGCACCCTGGTGAACAGACTTTCCCCAAGTCCCTGCTGCTGGCCCCTGATAAGGTTGTAGGCAGCCACAAGATTCCCCCCTCAGTCTCCTCTTGCGGAGACTGAAGAGATTCAGGTCCCTCAGCCTCTTCTCATAGGGCTGGCCATTGAGGCCCGCAACCATACGAGTGGCCCTCCTCTGGACCCTCTCCAGGTTCTCCACGTCCCTCTTGAAGGGCAGCACCCAGAACTGGACAGTACTCCAACTGTGGCCTGACCAGTGCTGCACAGAGGGGGAGCAAGACCTCTCTGGACCTGTTAGTGATGCCCTTGTTAATGCATGACAGGGTGCGTTTGGCTCTGCCTATTGCTTCATCATATTGGCAACTCATATTCATTCTGGAGTCAGTCCTGACTCCAAGATCCCTCTTTGCCTCTGTGCTGCTGAGAGGGTCAGCCCCTAACCTATAACCATAATGCTGGTTCCCTTTCCACAGGTGCAGCACTCTGTACTTATTCTTGTTGAACCACATCCTGTTCAGATCCGCCCATTTCTCTAACCTATCTAGGTCTGCTTGGATGCAGTCTCTGCCTGCCAATGTAGTCACTTTACCCCACAGCTTGGTGTCATCAGTGAACTTGAACAGGGTGCTCTCCACCCCCTCGTCCAGGTCGCTAATGAAGATGTTGAACAGCACCGGCCCAAGGACCAAGCCCTGGGGGACTCCGCTGCCCACACCCTCCCAGGTCGACATCGACCCGTCCACCACCACCCTGTGGATGTGCCCCTAGAGCCAGTTTGCCACCCATGTGACTGTGCATTCGTCAGTGCCGCAGTCCCTCAGCTTGCCCACCAGAATTGGGTGGGACACTGTGTCAAAGGCCTTCTGGAAGTCCAAGAAGACGACATCAACTTCCTCCTTCACATGTAAGCTCTTTGTTACCTGGTCATAGAAAGAGACCAGGTTAGTCA
>NW_017728918.1:42642542-42667179 GCF_001723895.1 Crocodylus porosus
TCTGGTCCCATTTGGAAGGTAGAACTGGTATACTGTTCTCTAACATACAGCGCTACCCCCCATCTTTTTTCCCCTTCCTGTCTCTTCTAAACAACCTATAACCCTCTATGTCTAATACCCAGTCAAATGTTTCATCCCACCATGTCTCCACTAGGCCAACTGGGTTGATTTTACTACTTGCAAGCAGGAGAGCAAGCTCCTCCTGCTTGTTCCCCATGCTTCTTGCTTTAGTGAAAAAACACCTTAATCTCCCCAAGGGAGCCCTGGGCACCCCCCCTACCTGAGAGACAACTGGTCCCTAGTTATATACAAATGGTCCCAACATTATATACCTAGACTTCCAAAAGGTTTTTGATCTAGTATCCCATAAAATCCTTCTGGGAAAACTAGAAGATTGTGGGCTCAGCTGCTCAACGGTTCAGGGGGCAAGAGACCAGCTACAGGGTAGGACCCAGAGAGTTCTCATGAATGGATCTGTGTTGTCCAGGTGTGAAGTGGCCAGTGGTGTCCCTCAGGGGTCCATGCTTGGACCAGTGCTTTTCAACATCTTTATTGATGATTTGGATGGAGGAATGAAAAGCTTGCTGGCCAAGTTTGCAGACAACACCAAGTTATGGGGCAGTGTGGTCACATCAGAAGATAGGTTGCAGGCACAGGTGGACCTGGACAGGCTCAACAGTTGGGCAGACTGGAACCAGATGAAGTTTAACACTTCCAAGTGTAAGGTGCTCCATCTGAGGGCAAGCAACCCTCAACATACATACAGGCTGGGTGGTGACAGCTTGACTTGCACCACCACCAAAAGGGACCTGGGGTAATGATTGACCATCATGTGACTATGAACTGTCAGTGTGAGGCAGTGGTCAACAGGGCAAACAACACACTGGCATGCATCAGCCAATGCATCTCATATAAAACTAAGGAAGTGATACTCCCACCGTACTCAGCCTTGGTGAGACCGCAGTTGGAGTACTGCATCCAGTTCTGGGCACCGCACTTCAATAAGGACATGGAAAAACTTGAGAGGGTCCAGAAAAAAGCCACCCGTATGATCAGGGACTTGCAAGGCAAGCCATACAAGGAAAGGCTGAGGGACCTGGGCCTCTTTAAGCTGAAAAAAGAGAAGGTTGAGAAGAGACTTCATAGCAGTTTACGGCTATATCAGAAAAGTACATCAGGCGCTCGGTGAACAACTGTTCACTAGGGCACCCCAGGAGAAGACCAGGACCAATGGATACAAACTCCTGGAAGGCTGCTTCAGGCTTAATATCAGGAAAAACTCCTTCACAGTCAGGGTGTCCAGACTGTGGAATAAACTCCCTCTAGAGGTAGTACAGTCACCTACTCTGGAGGTTTTCAAGAGGAGACTGAACAGTCACCTCACTGTGGTCACTTGACCCTACTTGTCTTCCTGCCTAGAGCGGGGAAACTGGACCAGATAATCTGCAAGGTCCCTTCCAGCCCCTAACAATCTATCAACACAGCATTTGTACAGCATTTGTACATGCATTTGTACATGTAGCAGGTTCCTGTATTAATCAGCTTGGATTTGGGGATTTGTCTTCTATAATGCTGTTGTAGTGATGGTCGTAGTTACTACAGTCACTTTTTTTGACTCTGGACACTCTACTCTCCACACCCATTGTCAATTGCATTTCTGCCTGATTCATGCCTGCTGACCTTGAACAAGTTACTCCACAGCCAAATAGACAATAATATCAGATTATATGTAATATGTTAATAATATAATTGATACCATTCTACCATTGCTTGTTTCTTGCATCAACTTAGCTCTCCAAATCTGTTAATACCAAAAATTCTGTGTGCTGAGTTGTTTAATTAATAATACATATATTATAAAAACACATATTTGGGTTTTTTATATCTTTGGGTCTATAAGAAGCCATTTTTATGTATTGATCCCAAATAATTTGTTTCCTTTATATTTCTTTTAGATTCAGTCACTCAACATAAGATATGTCCTTTGGAAAACTACATATTTCAGTAATGAGCTGCTAACTCAAGAGCTCCCATATGGTTTTCAGGAAATTAACCATTTGGATTTAGATTTAATAAGATTCTGAACAGTGAATGAAAGATTTATCAAAGAGCAAGTAATGGATTTGTGAATGCAGCCAATTGTTTTCTAAAGTTTTGTCAGTCTCATGTAAGTATGAATCTGATGGGTTTTTTGTAATGGCCTTTTATAATAAAGTATTTGCCTAATAAATATCCTTTTGTTTTTTATTTCTGACCTCATTATACACTGAGCGTAACTGTTTCAAATCACCTATATGACTGAAGACATGTCTACAGTATCATCGGGAAGTCTGATTGCAGAGCATAGCAGAGCCAGCCCTAATTTAGCTATTCCTGACCAACCATAGTAACAAATATGCAGTGGCATAGGCTTAACCAGGTTGTCCAAGACCCTGGACACTCATTTGAACCAAAGCCCATGCTCCTGTATCTTCACTGGTCCCAGAAGAGTAACACACATAAAAAAGGGAAGACACTTAAGATTCCCAGACAGTCAATGGGGAGTGGGGCATCCAGATTACGTAAGCACTGAGCAGGCAAGTACCTAAATTCCAGCATAATTCTGCCTCTGGCTCTGGTTTATAGGCACTGTTCAGACTTAGTTCTTAAAAGCATTAATCAGTTGAAAATTGAACCTAAGACTAAGTCATTTAATCACTCTAAACATAAAAATTGTCTTCCAACTGCTTTTTAAGTCACAGTGTTAGATCTAATTTTTAAGCAGATTATCTAGTATATATTTAGATATAAGTATACAGCCTCATTTAATTAGATACAACATATCTTGAGGATGACATCAGTACCAGTACAAGTAATAGATAATCATGTAATTTCATTTCAGTGTGCTGTTCATGCCTTTCAAGCCCTGTTGTCTCCCCAGAGACCTGTTAAAATAAGGCCATGGAAAACTTGTACTACAGATAAAAAATAATATTCCAAGGAAAAATCATGGAGCTACCAAATCACCTTTCTGCTCATTGCTCTAGCTCTCCATTGGTCCCCAATACCAAGATCTAGAAATATACCCAAAGATTGATCGTTAGTCATATGCTCTACGTGGCTTTATTAGACTGTGTAAATCCTCTGAGGCAAGAACTTTGTTATTAAATTAGTTCTGCACAGCATACCACACAATCTTAAATTATACAATTCATAATTTACACAAATCTGTAATGCACCTGATTTTAAGAGGGGCTGACAACATACATATTAAGACAAGAGGAGCTCCTGGACTTCAAAGTACGGGTGTGCAAAGCAGGCCCTATTTGATTCAGATTCAAATTCGGCTTGAATCAGAAACAGTGATTCGATTAGTCGATTCAGATCACTGTCCCTGATTCAATTTGGCTGAAGCTGAATCCGAAGAGTCAATGCCGATTTGGAGAATCAACGATTTGGACATAGACACAGCTTTAAAAAATGTTTCTACATACCTCCGGATACCAGCGAGGCTTGTGAACGCTGCAGTGGTGGGGTAGATGGAGCATCCCACAGGAGTGCAGGGAGGGTCCTCCACATGCTCAGCGGCAAACCCAGAAGTGGACTGGAAGTATTTCTGGTCCACTTCTGGGTCCACCGGGGAGCGCGCAGGGGAGGCCCCCTGCACCCCCCCCGGCTCAGTGATCAACTGCAGACCCAAGAGGCACCAGTCGCTGAGCCAGGAGGGGCCCCACAGCGTGCTCCCCAGCAGACCTGAAAGGGGACCAGAAATACTTCCAGGTCTTGGCCGAACACACTGGAGAGCCCCCCGTGCTTCTGTGGGACACTCCTTGTGCCCTAGCATCACAGGGTTCAGAAGCTGCCTGCTACCTAGAGGTATGTAGAAAAACCATTTAAAGCTGTGTCTATATCCAAATCGCCTAATCTTTGCGAATTGATTCAGGTTCAGAAATTCGTCCACCAAATAGGGCCGAATCTCTGCCAAATTGAATCGGGGACTGAAGCTTTGTAAAGCCCTGCTTCAAAGGTACCAACACCTCTTGAGTATTAGGCCCAACATCTATCTGTAATGACTGTTCCTTGACTTTTTAAAACTGTGAAGTGCTTAGTAGTATTTAACCTGTACAAAAGTCCTGTGTTTGGTAATCAGGTTTGCCCACATATTTAACTTTTATACACTGAAACTATCTAATCATTATCTTCACTATTTACCAGCTACAACAATGCTAAACAGAATACAAGATGGTGTTTCTCTTCACAGCTGGCTATACATATCCGTTTATTTTAAAAAGAAACTGTGATAAGCGTTATGGAAGGAAACAAACACTTTAATACATAAGTTGCAACATTTGACCATATGTTCCCAGTATATAATAGAATAATTGTGTTTGAATTACATTGTTTAGCTTTGAATATAATGACCTTCTAGGGGGGTTTTTTAGTTATTTCAGTGTACTACACACAAATCTGTCATGACTAATTTATGTAATGTAGAATTCCACATCAGGATTCTCAGAAACCTCCTTAAGATTAATTTCAGCTATTTAAAATTCAATCTCTTGGGCTAACTTGTTTGTCTTTATTAGTTGCATATGTAAAAATGTTATGGTGAAAGACTGATAAGATTTTTTTCATTGAAATCATTCAGATAAAATAGCCTATTAAGTTAGAGAATGTTTGCCTTATTTTCAGTGGTTGGGTACAAATCCCTAGCTCTTTCTAGTTACTTTTAGGGCCTTGCTGCATGTTACAGATATTGTGTAATTAACTGGTTAATTGTGCAGTTATTTAGAGTCCAGCAACCTGTGAAAAACTATCACACAATAAAAAAAGCTCCAATTATCAATAAAATTAGACCTCCAGAATGTACTAACTTTATAGCTGGTTGCTATCAAGCTTTAATTTGTACTTGTAGCAGGGTCTCCCTTGTGGCTGGAAGCCCCGTCAACCAAAACCCCCAGACTCTGGGGATTGCAGCTCCCACAATCCCTAGGGCTCAGGGGGCAGAAACTCTTAGCTGCCAAGCTAGGTCTCTGGGGTGCAGGAAACCCCCAGGGCCAGAAGATCACGGTGATCCTCCAGCTCCAGGAATGATCCCATCGTGCCTTTAGCTTCACATGTAAAGGGAGCCTTACACATGCAAATTAAAGCTACATAGCAACCATTTATTACCTATTTTTTTAGCCCTAACTTTATAGCTGGTTGGATCTTTTCATGGTATGATAATTACTTTGCCCATGTAGTTGGTCTAAATTAAGTGCACAGTTAACCAGTTAATTGCATAATACATGTAATGTGTAGAGAGGGCCTTATTCAATAAAGTATTGCAAGCCTGGAAGAGTTTATAATGCACAAATATATATGTGGTTGATAAGAAGTAAAAGAGCCTGATTCTGATCTCACATTGATAATGTTAAAGAGTGCTATAACTGTGCTACCAATAGATAGGGACCTACCACACAAAGCATTTTTTGTGGTCCTCTTGCGACACACAGGCCCTATTTCATGGGCATTTCGCAGCAGCCTTGCCCCGCAGCACTGATAGGGAGAGAGGCCCAGGAGGGAGGAGGTACAAGTGGGAAGATACCATCTTGATTGCTGGCCCTTTTCATGACACCCTGCCCTTCAGTGCTGATTGGTGGAAAGGCCACGGGACGGCCAGTAGGGAGCCAGCATTTTATTTTTATTATTTTTTTGTTGTTGTTAATTTTGCAGACAACCCCATATTTCACAGTTTTCATGAAATTGTGAATTAAGTAGGTCCCTCCCAATGAATTCATGTTGTTATGAAACTGATTCACTTGTAATCAGAAGCCTAAAGATTTCTGTTATATAAGTAAATGAAAAAGGGAGAGCATTTCAACTGTTCAGTTTAGGTTCCTGCCACAAATATCTTTTAATCTTAATATGCAGAGTGGCATTGTCAGAAGGGCTCAGCATTGGCTCAGCTCTGCTTCCAAGGAAGTCAGTAGAAGCTTAACTCAGAAAATCCTACCTTCAGGACACACATTCAAGACCAGAAATAGTGCATGTCCTGTTATATTTCACTTATTACTAGACTGTTTCCAAACTGTTACTGAAGAAGCAAGGGCAAACACTTGTTCTTACAGGAGTCATGAGGCTAGTGGTGAATAAAAAAATCACCCATGCATTGGTAAGTCATATCTTTCAAATCTGCAAATGACACTTCACATTCTGATGTAATATAGTACATCTGTTGCATCAAAATACTGTATTGTTTGGTTTGTTTTTAGTAGTGCTTTCCAACTTTTCTTTTTTTCTTTTTTTTTAAAGCAATTCATATACTAAGAATGGCTCAACTTAGCTATTGCATCTGATCTTTAGCAAGTTCCTGCATTCTTACTAACTAGGTCCAGGACTTGTACATAAGAAGTTGTACTTTAAGTGAAAGTGTTATTTTAAATTCATATAGCTGAGTCTGTAGATCTCTCAATATGTACTTTGATGTAAATTAGAGTTAATTCAGTTTAATTCCACTGGGAATTTGTTTACATTAAACCAAAACAAGGTATTCACAAACCAAAATGCATATCTATATAGTGCAGGCCTGTCCAACATATGGCCCGCAGGCCACCATGCAACCCACCAAGCTATTTTCTTTGGCCCCAGGTCCCTCACTCTGCATCAGTGGCGAGGCAGGGCCTGCCCGCGGGCCGCAGCCAGCAGCGAAGGGAGGGGAGCTGCATACCCCTGCGGGGCTGGGCTCATCAGTGAGCCGGGTCCCGCTGCCGCTGCCCCAAGGGCTGCGTGGCGCGGGGCTGCCCCAGCTGCACCTGATTGGATGAGCTGGGGACAGCACATGCAACTTCTTCTCTGGCTCTGCCCCTTGCCCCCAGCACGCGGCCGGGGGAGCTGCAGCATGGCCCGGGCCCTGCCTGTATGCATGGTGGATGGAGGCACAGGGTAAGTTCCCACGTGGACCTGGGGGCACCTTGGGGCCAGGCTGGGGCTGCGGGGCACATGGTTGCTGGAGCCGGGCTGGGCGGGAAGCCTGGCCCAGAGGCTGCATACACACATGCATGCATGCTGAAGTGCGTGGCAGTGAGCAGGGCCAGAACAGCTGTCAGGAGCACAGTGCCTTTCTCACCACAGCCAGGGCTGCAGACTGGGGCGCTGGAGACTGGGTGCTCTGCATGGGTTCTGTCTGACTCATACCTCTGGCCCTGGCCCTGTCCCCATCCTGACACCTGCAGCTGCATCCTGGCCATAAGTCCCTGGCTGGGCTGGGGCAGCCAGCCCCAGCCTCACACTCCCCTCTCCACTTAGGGCAGGATGTGGCCAGCCAGGCTGGGCTCTCCATATGGGGCTACAATGTGGCTGACTTTGACTTAGCCCGGCAGCACACAGCCAGGATGCAGCAGTAGGTGCCAGAATGGGGCCAGAGCCATGAGTCAGAGCAGGGCAGACAGCACATACAGCATGCCCAGCCTGGCCAGCACTCCAGTCCCCACCCCAGCCCACAGCCCTTGCTCCAGTGACAAAAGTACCATGCTTCCCAGCACGTCCCAAATGTAAATTTGAAGCAGGTAAAAATCTTTGTAAAAATACTGTCCAGTGTTTGGATTGTGTTTGCTTCTGTTTCTCTTTGTGCAGGATTGGGGGTTCAACTTGTTACTACTTGTTAAAGATGTGTTACTATCAAGTTATTAATTCAATAAAAGTAAATCTTCTTGAATATTATTCTAAAAAATGCCCGTATTTTGTTGCTTTGATTAGTTTCCACTCCGGCTAATATCTTTCCCACGTTTGATCTGTCGACTTGCATTATGCTTCTTTCTTTCATTGAGAAGTGAGTAGAAGCGAAGTGTTTATTTTAGTCAAGTGTTTGGTATTGTTTCATTCTTGCTTTTATATTGTTTTTATTTTGGATTTTAGACCACATTTCCAGACCCATTTCATTGTCACTTCCTGCAGCTTCATTGGTGTCAAAGGTCACGTGACATCACTTCCTAATGTGATACCACTTCCCGTGAGGTCTTTGAATATGTCTCACTGGCCAACTGGGTGATAAAAAGTTTGTGATCCGGCCCCACATTCAAAAAGGTTGGACACCCCGATATAGTATTTTGTACTAGTTTAACTACATCAGTTTAAAATCCAGTTTAAATTAACCTCATTTAACATTTTATGCTGTGCTGACCACAATACTGTCAATGTGTGTTAGGTGTGCTCAGGCACCTCTGGAAAAATCAGGCAGAGTTTATGCACTATCCACCTCAATTCTGTACTGCAGTGGAGCATAAATAGGAGAAAAACGCCTTAAATTTTTAAATAGGGCACTTGCATGCATGTGTAGAAACCTAAGTTTAGGCCCCTCAGGAACTTTATAATCTAAAATTTAGGCACCCAATGGAAAGGAGTGCTGCATCTCTGGATCAATGTATTCTGAATCACTTTTTGAATCCAAGGTGCCTTAACTCTGCAAGTCCCATTTAGGTACCTGCTTTACTGATCTGAGTCTTGCCCTACAGAATTTTGGAGCCTAAGTACAATTTTCAAAAGTGGCACAGAAATCAAAGTCTGATGAAACTCACCTGAACATAAGCTACTGATGTATGAAAATATCGCTTGGGCTTCTCTATGGCTTGGACAAGTTTGAATATGTCATCCTACATCATCATTTAATTCAGGAACTCAGTAATGCAGAATGCACGTGGAAATACAGAAAAATTAAGTGTAAACTAAAGTTGCAAAAGGTCTCAACCTAAGATTTCTCCCTATTTTCAGTCACTGAGGTATCCAGTGGACCAAAGGTTCTTGAACTGGTATTTGTGGCGTATTTACTGAGGGCCTGAAAAGAGCTGGCAATTCTCATGGCAGCAGCTTCCCTCCCTTTACTAAAGCAACAAGACAGAGGCAGCTCTTCACCTCTGAGCAGTGACAGCACATGGGCCAGCATCAGCTGTAGGGCTGGTGGCAACAGCAGTACAGCCAGCCACCAGCTATAGCAGCAAGTATTTTTGCTCCCCCTCCTTTCGCACCCCAACAAAAGCAGTGACTGGGGCTGTTACCCAGGTCACCCTCCCTTAGTTACACTACTGCTGCCAGATCCCATTAAAGTGTCCAATATATTTTACCTGCTATTCTTAATATTACTTATCTAGATAAGCAGCTGCTATCATTGTCAGAGTTAGAGAGATGGCCCTTGAAACAGTCTAAGATGTGGTCTATTCCACAATAAAATGGAAGACTCCTGTTGTACGTATTAAGCGCCTCATTTTATTCTACATTCTATGTCTCTAAGGGAGCACAGACTGACACGGTTTGCCTCCCTCACTGCTGTGTTGGAAAGGTGTTAGTGGTGTCAGCTGGAATGTCCTCAGCTCTATGAATACGTTACTTAACTACTTGACAACATGGATATTGGATGAGAGAAAATCAGCTGAAACAGTCTCCTTTAATCAGGGGACCTGGTGACTGTCTGTAAACTCACTAGGGGGGACCAAAAGGGTTTGGGGGAGACACTGTTTCCCCTAGTCCCCCTGGCATAACAAGGAATAATGGACACAAATTATTGGAGAGTAGGTTTAGATTAGACATCCGCAAGAACTACTTCACAGTTAGGGTGTCTAGAAGCTGGAACCAAGTTCCTAGGGAAGTGGTGCTGGCTCCTACCCTGGGGATCTTTAAGAAGAGGCTTGATGCCTACCTGGCTGGACTCATCTGAGTCCAGTTTTTCTCCCGCCCAGGCGGGGGGTCGGACTTGAAGATCTACAAGATCCCTTCCGACCCTACTTCTATGATTCTATGATAATGTTTAAGTACACATCTTTTATGGTGGAATAACACTGAGAAACATAACTTCGTAGACTTCTTACACTGAGCAGTGAATAAAGCAGATATAAGGCTGCACTGCAAGAAGAGATTTAGATCTCCAGAAAGTGCAAGCAACACTTTAATAAGAAATCCTTACAAATCAGATTTGTTTTATATTTACAGAAGCCCTGAAAGTTTCCATTACTACAGGGGATATAGGGTAGACTTGTTTTCTGTAGCAAATTGCATATTAGGACTCACTTCAAACCCAAAGAGAGAAGAGTAAAGAGCATTTGCCACTCCACCCCAGCAAGTCAAGGAAGTTTTAATTTAAATTTGACTCCTGTGATTTCAGTAACTGCTCTCTATGCTTGTTCACAGAAGCTGAGGTCAGCGGATCATAAGCATACTCTTATGTATCTTCCCAAATTGGGCCCAAACTGATTAAGTAGAACCAAAATAGTGAATGGTGGCTTACATTGTTCAAAAACGGTTCTTTTCAGAATAAAATAGGGCCTCAACTATCCCTTTTATAGCTAAAGTGGCTAATAATACGGGATTGACTGAGAGGCATTTGATGGCAAGACTTATGGAAACTAATGATAGGTGGGTGGACTAAGGCATCTCTTTCTTTGTAAGCAGTTTTAGATTAGAAATGCCTGTGGGCTGTATATATAGTGGATAACAAGGTTCTAAATGGCCACACTGGTGCTAATATAAGGGCCATCTGTTGTTGATTTATTAAAGCACTGATTTGTTTAGCTACTTTTATATTTTTATTTTCCTGACTCATCTATAGGCAACATTTTGGAGGTTATTTTTTAAATAAAGAGATACTAGTTAAAGACATTGCTGAGCCTGAATCTCTATTTATGGTTCCATTAAAGGAAACTCTTGTGTCTTAATGCAGCATTTCTCAACCTATGGGTCATGACTCAAAAGCGGTTTGCAAGAATATATGAAAGGGTCATGGTCAAACTTAAAAAATGGATCAACAAACTTAAAACATGGATTCTCCTTTAAAGAAGAAAAATGTGGGAGACCGTGGTTTTTCCCTTGCAAACTGGCAGAGTTCCAGCCTGCAAGAGACTGCGTGGGGGCCCCCCATGCCCCACACTGGGGGCTAGGGGTAGGGGACAGCAAATTGGAAGCAAGGGGCACTGGGTCAGGACTGGCCATTGATGTTTACAAATGGGTCCTGGTACAAGAAAGATTGAAAACTGCTGTCTTAATGAATCTGCATGTGGGATGACTTTGGTGTATGATACGGTAATACCAACAGAATTTAAACCAGGCAGATGCTAGGTTTTTCCCTCCATGGCAGCATAAAGGATTAAAGATTTTTGAAGAAGTGGGATTGACAAGAGGGCAAGGTTGTTTTCTTAATTAATATTTCTGAGCAAGAAGTGTGGTTATCACTGTAGTTTTCTTATTTCCAAAGCTTGTACTTCCAGATAGGGACTAAGTAGGTGAATAAGCTATACACCTTTGGTCAAGAACATTTTGCTCCCGCACTGTGAACCAGTTTCTGAAAAAATGTCTTAGACCTGGAGAAAAGGGAAATGTCAGAAACTGAAATAACTGGAGTCTGGCTTATTAAAGAACTAATAATGAAGTAACAAATTGTTGTGTTACCCCCTGAGTTCAACAGTGAAATTCTTCTCTCTCCCAGTACTGACCTCTGTAGCTTTTTCCATAGTGTGACTGGTTGAATCTCAGATGGCATGTCTACACGTGCAATTAATGTGCCTGAACTTACTGTGTAGTAAATTCAGTCACATTAAACTGCTCCTGGGCTCATGTTGACACGTGCACCTGGGTCAGGAATAAATTGAGCTAGACAGGAGCAGTGTCGTCCAGGACTACTCCTGCCTTGCTCTTCCCCCCTTCAGCAGCCAGGGGGAGCTCCAGGCTTCTCTGGGTGCCAGCTCAAGGCTGGCAGGGGACACTAGGAGCAGCCCTGGGCTGGCAGGGGACACAGGGGGGTCAGGCATGGGCTCCCAGCTGTGAGGAACTAGATTCACACACCTCTATCTGATCTCCCCATGTGTGGTCTTGTACTACTTCTGCTACCAGAGAACCCTGAGATCTTCCTTCTACCTGGCAACTGCTGCCATAAAAGGAAGTCTGCCTTGTGGGTGGGTAGAGGAGCGACTTGAGCTGAGGAGCTCACCAGATCTTGGCTGAAAGCTCCACCTGACATCAAGCACTCCCTTTCCTGCCCATGTGAGAGAGTGAGTGTGAAGTGAACCCTTGTTGGCACCACTCATCCAAAAATCTTCCTGGCTTGATGCATCACAGGGTGGGCGTATCTCCAAGGGCTCCCAGACTCTGCCAACAAGGGCTCACTTCACACTCTTGCTGTTTGCTCCTAGTCAGTATCTACATGTGTGCTTTGGTGCATTAGTTTAAAGTTCTGTTTTCTAGTACCTATATCTGTTGATACTAGCAAACGGCACTTTAAGTTAATGTACTTTACAGTAATTGCTGTGCACATGTAGATGGTGATGCTTTACTGTACATTAGATTAGTCTAATGTGCAATAAAGCGCATGTGTAAACACACCCAGGGAGTATCATCTTTGTTGCAACATAGTGCAGAGGCTCAACAATAAACATTTAAAACACCAGGTAGCAAGTAACAGGTGGCATTTCAAAGTCATCAGCTTTCCTGTTTGCATGGAGCTTTTACAAAGCTGTTCTATTGTTGATCTGCATGTGAAACAACCCCCTGACCACTAACAAGCAGCCACTTGATCAGGGCCGAGCTGGAACAGAAGACATCGTGAACGAGCTTGGATAGAATGTTCCTTTGAAACTACACAGCAATGTCTGATAGTTTGTGACATGCTATAATGCCCCTCCCCACCCCATCCCCAAGCATGACCTGATATTTTATGTTTACAGTTTTTCAGAATCTGGGGGTTTATAGCAATTGAGTCATTGTATGCTTAATACATGGCAGAACATGAGTACTTGCCTGAGAATGTGTTCTGCTTTCATGTCTGGTTTTTGTGCCCAAAAGCTTGCAAAGAACAATTTTTCTAACTATTTAGTTGGTCTAATAAAAGAGATCAAATTTACCCAAAGAACCTCATCTGCCTGTGTCCTTAGACCGACATAGCTATAACCAACACCCCTTCTACTGCTTTGATAACACTTAAACTATCATAGGGTGCCTTTGGAGAGTTCTATTTGATAAAGATGTGCCCTTATCCAAAATGGACAATGTAAAGACAAAAGGTTTGTTGTCTTTTTCTTTTGTCCTTGATTAAAAAATAATACCATTGTTGTATACACTGTGGATTCAGTCAGTGTTGCCAGCTGAAAAGGTATTTGGGGTTTGGGTTTTTTTCCCTTTTTCGTCCTCCTGGCATTTTTATGCAACTACCTTATGTTAAGGTGTAAAGACACACAGAAAATGGATTGTAAAGGGAATATGACCCACGTGAGCCTGATATCCCATTGTGACATACCCCACTGTAGCAATCACATTTCTTAGCACTTCAAAGTTTTCTGGGACACCTTTTGGGGCAAGTGAGACTTTTTAGACACTACCTTTCAAGTATTTATTCTCAAAATTCAGTCACCTGATATCAACCCAATATAGTTATGATAAAATTGTGACTAGAGGAGATTAAATCCCATTTTATAGATACATTTGAAAGGAAATAAGTTTTTGATCCAAAATGGTGAATTTTCATAACATTGTCTGCAACATTTAATAATATTATCTGCAACATCAGATCATGTAGAAAATGAATCAGTAATAAACACTCAGTAATACTGCACATTGAGGATTTTCCTATTGATTTGAAAGATGACATCATGTCTACATTATAATGCAGGATGTTTACACCTAAATATCAAAAGAACATGGACAGAAACAAAGTGTAAATAAGGTGGGAGAATTTCCTTCACATAAGGATGTCACACAGACCTTGTTACTACAGAATAAAGAACTGACTGCAAAAGGCCAGGTCCATGCACGCACAAACACAATCTTGTTTGCATAAGTCTAATAATTCTTGTTCCAATTCATGAAAGATACAATAACCTACCACATTTCTTCGATATCAAAATTCCAGGAGGCTTTGTCAGTTGTGGCCATAATCCTGACTCCAACCTTTGCCAAAGGACCTCTTCCCTGAATGCTCTGTCTCTGACAAGCTCTTTGATATCTTCTCCTCTGCCAACTATTAAGCATGGAAACAGCTTACTGTAAAATCCATAAAGTCACACTTTGTCCTCTTTTAAGTTTCCTCAAAAGTCTCTTATTCCTTACCACATATAGTAAACTAGGGTTTGATGATGGCTAGGCCGGTAAAGATCTGCCATCAGTGCCACTAACAGACTGAAAATTGGAAACATTAAATTATATTTAGAAGCATGTTACCTCATTCCACTACTCTGGGTTGTCTGGCTCTTTTACCTGCCAAGCCTTGTTTTAAAGATTATATGCCATGAAGCATTATATTTCACATTGTGATGCAACATTGTGTAGCCTTCTGTATTATAAGTATTGAAGAGGAAACAGAAGAGGAGGAAGAAGAGAAGGAAGACGTGATTGTCTATTGGTGTATGGCTCTTTAGTTCTGCAGAGTAAGTAAAGACCTTTTCAGGGAAAAAAGAGAAGTCATATTTTGATGGTTCAGAATAAGATTGTAGAAAATCTTGCAGGTTACTCATTCAGTCATAAGCACAGGAAGTTCAACCTGAAGAAGTATGGAATTACACGTTGTGATTACTGGGGTACAACAATAAACACAGAGCTAAGAGGAATGATGTACCTGAGGGAATCCAACGTGCCATGCCTTTAGCACTAAATGTAACTTATATCTTGCTGTCTTTACACTTGCATAACTGAATCAAATCCTGGAAATCTGCCTCTTAAAGTTTCAGTCAGGAAAATTCTGGGGTATCAATTCTTAAAACTAGGTAGAGATTTTGTCAAAGACGGCTAAAATCGGATCTGCTCTGAATTTAATGTAATGTGTCACTGCATAAGAAAACCAAAATTATTGAAAACATTATGATAAAATAACTCATGTGGACCTGACCTCTGTGAAGGAGATAAAGGGTTTGCCTCAAATGTCCAATTAAAAAAGGCAGAGGGACACAAACTAAGGATGTACCAGATTTCTTTGATCATTGAATCTTCCTGAATAAGTTCTAAATAGTTAAGTAGTAGACAGCCACTTAAAATTCTCCTAGCTTAGAAATCCAGGTTTTGGGGCACTTTCTACGTTTATATTTAGTTATACACAAAAACGATCATTGCAGAACTCTGAAGTCAGAGCACTTCCTCTTTACAGAGGAGAATTTATATTTTCCCTGACATTACCCAGACAACGCAGGCTTGAATTAAAAATTGTCCCTAAAAGCAGTGTTTTCTAGTCTGGGAATCATTGCTGTTGTTTTATTCCCAGATAAATTCCATATCTTGCTAAATGAACAGAGGAATTACTCTTATGAAGTCTACTGATGCAGAACATATTTTGATGCCCATATAGAAGATATTAAGGGTGGGAGGATGTATATAAGGAAGCGTGCACTTTTAAAAAAACATAATTTGGGATTCACCCATCTCTAATTTAATCCAGCTTTCTCCTCTGCATTTTTTTGCTATTTTTGAGACTCCTTTGGTTTAAATATTAGTTCACTTTGGGGTTTGAATTCTTGAGATGTAATTTTAATTTCTTTTATATGCCAACTAGGACATGCAATGCACTGTAAAAATGCTTTGTCTGCCTTTTTATATTCTGAACACTCTCCTTGTTTAAACCCCTCCATCTGAGGAGTAAATTGAACCCAGTTTCTTGCTTCCTAGATGGGCCCTGTAACCACTGAACTAACCATGAGATGTAAAAAGTGGCCAGCAGTCAGTCACATTTTAAAAGGAAGTGGCTACAACTGTATTTCACTATGTCTTAGATCAGGGGTTGTTTCGGAAAGGGACTAGGTGGTGCATGCAGGCAGGCGGGGATGGAGCACCACCACCCATGACCTCACACTGCCTCCCAGGAGCAGGGCTGGGGGGGAGATGAGGACAGCAGCTCCAGTTTGTGGGCCACACAGGTGCTGCCCTGCTGGCTGGACACAGGGGAGGCGTGGGAGCTTGCACACAGCCAACGCCATCCACCACCCCATGCCACTGCCAAGTGCAAGCCCCACCCCCCAGCTTTGCGTCCGGCCACCCTCCACCAGAAGTGTATCCAGAAGTGGTATGTTCCGTTAAAAAGGTTGAAAACCCCTGTTTTAGGTATATTGTGCGTAGGCCTACTGGATTGGGCCCCTCCAGCTCTGTGGTGAAAGAACTCTTAGTTCCATGAAGCTGGGCTTAGGAGGAGGGAAAGTGTACATACCTAGGACCAGAATTGTAGGCACCAAGAGCACTTGGTAGATAGGTGTTAGCTGAGTGGAGTGGGTTGCAGCTTTGGATTTGGTCATCTCAGGCAGATGCAGCCTTAGGGATGGGTGACACGGGCAATTGCCCAGCGTGTCATGATTGGGAGGTTACCACAAATACGCACACACGTACGCACACATGCATGCACACACACATAGCAGTGCTCTCCCGCACCCGACCTCCCATTCCCTAGCCGTTGCTCAGGAAGAGCTGGGCCAGACAGTGTGGGTGGCTCCAACTCCCCACCAGATTACTCTCTGTGCCCCTGCCCACCTGCCTCTGCCTGCAGCAGCACTGCTGACTAGGTGGGGGGCAGGAGGGGTGCAAAAAGATGAGTTCACCCAGGGCACAAATTTCCCTAAACCAGCTCTGACCTAAAGTCTCAATCCTGCTTTAGGTGCCCAAGTCCTTTATTGGATCTAATCTTTAGGCTTTTTTGAAAAATTTCTGCTGCAGGTAATAGTTTCTCATTTGGAAACACACAGAGATAAGAGTTCAGAAGTAAAAAGCGGTATTAGACACATACTTGAGAAAAGGACACATTTATCTTCCAAACAATTATAAAGGGATCTGGAGTGACAAAGTTTAAATTAAACTAAGTTAATAAAGATGGCTATAGATGATTATTAGATGTCTATAGCTACAAGGATCAGGCGTGCAACTCAAATTACATGTAAAGGGTTTTAAATAAAGTATCTAGAGAAGTATTAGGTAGGGCTCTCAGACTCATTAGGGGGTTGGCTTATGAACCATCCCCACCCATTTGCAAGTATGTAGGCCAGCTCTCCTCCCAGAAATAACATATCTTTTTCCATATACAATCACATAACATCCCTGTATTAACTACAGCAGCTGCCTATATGGAAAAAGTAGCATTAGGAAAATATTTAATGTAATTTTAGCTTCTGCAATTTAATAACTGAAAGTGAAGAAGAGCCAGCACTATGTGATAAATCAACTTGCAGCTGATCAGTTTAAGAGCCTCTGGAGTATAATTCCATCTAAAATATTTCTTTGATATCTCTGCACAAGTAAACCATCCCGTATGCACTGGCTTGGATTTATTAGGGAGGGATTGTTGATTAAACTAGTTAGTACTGTGGGGGTTTTTTATTTCTGCAAGTCATTAACTATGTAACCTAATAGGCCTACTGGTTCATGATACTCCTTTCACCTAAAAGAAAACGAGAGATCTTTTCAAATTGATCAAGAAAACGTGCTTTGTTACTTCTTTAAAGGAAGTAAAAGGATACGTTCTTATAGGGGAACAAGTAAAGCTACCATTTATATTAAATTCTTTGTGCTTTAACAATTTTCTTGTATTTGACTGGAATGGTAAGAAAAACTCTATTTGTTGCAAATGATAGAAAAAAAAATGTTTTCCCCAACCTCCTTCACATACACAAATAATATTGCATAATATAAGAGCCCTTCTCCTAGGCTCTGTGAATAACTGAACAGTACCTTGAGACAATCGGTTTCCATAGTTATGAAATATCAATATCCCCAAGCCACTTTCCTTATGTAAAACTTTGTTTTCAGCTCGTGGTAGCCCACACAAGGATAGCAAATACAGAACTCTGAAAAAACTGGAGTGGTAGCAGTGAGATGGGGGAGAACGTCTGGAGCTTCAGGTTCTTACCCAGCCTCTGCAGGTCTGGGAAGAAGAAAATGCTCTGCTGTGATTCTGAGAAAAAGATTGCTGAATACACACTGATGAAGTTTTTACATAATCTCTGGATGAACTATAAGAAACCAAATATAATGAGCTCTGCAAGTACATTTTCCTATTTCAGTATTTTTATGTGATCATATAAAAAAGATTAATATCCACTTATTTGTACATGTGACTTAACACTTTGTTCTTTTAGTGATATCAGGTGGTACAGCTAAATTTGGCACCCAAAACAGGTATTGGAACTACATAGAAATTCCCTTTACTCATTTTATTTTCTATCTTACATCTTCTCCTTTACAGGATGAATTCACTCCCACCAGAGATAGCATGTGGTGATGGCAACCTAAGCTAGTGTCATCTACTTTGTGGAGTTCATATCATAGATGAGGAAAAGTCTTAGGTTGCAAAATGGTGAATGCAAACTCTGGAATCAGTTACCTGTCTTGCTAAGTATGATCTATAGATCATCTTACAGAGACTTTGGAAGATGATCCCCCTTATTTTCCACCCTGTATTTTCAGTAATTGAGACTAAAGTTGAACTTTAAGATCTTTAAGAAGTAGAGCTGATTCTCATGAACATATGATGGGAAAGTGTGACATATACTTGCCTGTACCATTGCAGAAGGAGAACGCCTCTTTGGGGGGAAAAAAAGCCCAGTGCTGTCTCATGTTATGTTTGGAGCAATATATATCATTATCAGCAATGAAGCTGTAAATGACTGCACTAATGCCAATAGGGAAGCCATATGGTAAGTCTGTTTATTAGAGCACAGAACTGCTTAGTTCCCTTTAAGACTCTTTTTATTTCCCTTAGAATGCTGCTGAGTAGTTGGGAGAAATATAGAAATGTTAATAAAATGATTTATGAAGTTAGTCATATTGTTTCCATACACTGAAATATCTTGATAAAGAAAATAGCTTATTTTTATTGAAAACACATTTGTATAAAAAAATTATGTGGCTGAACTCTTAATTCTTGCTCTTTCAAAAACAAAGGAAGCTGGAATGAAAATAATTTATTTATGCCTAGTGGTGGGAAGAGAAGATGAAGAACTAGGCCCTTGTTGAAATGGGACATGGACTTGATAACACAAAACCATGAGCAATGAGATTTTGCAATGCCAAACTTGCTAGAGGTGGTTGAGAATGTTTAGATATTCCACAATCAGTTACGGAAAGCGTTGATTCACTGAAACCTACATTTTTGATCCTCTGAGTTTCTTGGTCTAGAAGGGAATGGGAGGAAGGCACAGGATGTAGGGAGTGCAGACAGACCAGCGGAGCATGGGCTTGAACACCATCTCTGACATCCCAGAAAGTCCCCTAACCACTAGTGTATGGGCCATTCCTAGGTGAGTGGTTTTCCACAAAGACTTACTGAAATTCTTCTTTTCATTCCAGTACCAAACTCTAGCAAATTTTCGCATTTATGTGAAATGGAATTCTTATTTTCTAGGCAGCCCTAAAATGTGCACCTAGTAATATCCAGTTAATTCAGAAATAGAGGCTAGCCAAACCAGAATTATGGGGCACCTATACATGAGCAGCAAGGCTGCTCCTATGTGCTATAATTATTCAACTAGTCAAATCTATTGGAGCAAGCACGCTCCAGCAGCCTCCAGCATCTCGTGTATCGGCATCCCCACGCTTCAAAATGGTGGCAGGGATGCTCTAACTAAGGCTTGTTCAATGAGCTTTAAAACATCCCTGCCACCATTTTGAAGTGGGGGGATGCCGATACACAGGACGCTCTGGGTACTTTAATTAGAGCGGATCTCAGGAGGCCTGTACACGAGCAGCAAGGCTGCTCTAAGTAAGGTGCCACTGGCTCCCAGAACACAGGTATAAATGCACAATAGATGCAGCCTTCCCATGTGTAGTGAAATTAGATCAAGTGGAACCAGATCCCAAGCAACTCCAGGTTTGGGCTTTGATTATGCAAAAAACCATCTTACCCCACTTTTACTCACCTGGACATAAATGGTAATAGTGTAAATATTTTAAATATAGCTCTGAGGGCCAGGCCCTTTTGAGAACAAGAACCAAATTTATGCTGTGACTTAGTGAAATCATTCTGGGTGTACTTCCATGTGACTGAACTGAATTTAACTGTAAGTATGTAAAATCCCCATTCTGCTATACTTGAAAGGGAAAATAATAGTGAGGAAAAGGAGATGATACATTTTACTGTCCACCGCATCACCAACCTTTCTCATTTTTCATAGAAACTCTTCCTTGTTCCATGATTTTGCTTAAGTCCCAGCACACTTACTTGTTCCTCACTAAGTGTAGGTAGAGCAGAAACAAGTTTAGCACCCTTGGGACAAACATACTTGTCATTAAGGCTTTAAGGCTGAATTGCAGAACATTACCAAACTGGTCCATATTAAGTAAAAGAATACAAAAATATGTTTACAAGCTACCCTCATTGTAAACATCATCATCAGGGATCCTGGTTTTCCTTGACAAAAAAAAAAATCCCCAATTTTCAGTTTAAAAATGAAACTCCATAATGGGGTTTCATTTTAATCACGGAAAAATGTGGATTTTGGATTACTTTTTTTAACCAAAAATTGGGGATTTTTTTTTATCAGAGAAAATCAGGAACCCTGATAATCATTCAATAGCTGCAAATTGCCAAAGGAAGTAATTAAATAGGGTAACTCTCCATTTTGAAGCTGCCTTGAGTTTAAAACTATAGAGAGACATAATTAATTTTAAGAAGTATTGTGACTCCATACAGAGCCTGTGGCAGAAGGCCACCTCTGTTTCTCCCTATAAACTCTGCTCTGTGACAATTTGGTTAGGATGGGCCCAGCAGAGGATACACCCCTTACCCTATCTCTTTAGGTTACCTGAGCTGGATACATTCCTGAGGGAGGGGGGAAACCTGCTCCCTCTGCCGACATGACTGGCATCACATACCTGGGTGAGGGGCTTGGGCTCCCTGGGGAGCTAGGAACTGCCAGCCTGCCCAGCACCTAGTGATGCATTTCAAATTGGTTGGCTGACAGCCAACAGGTGCTGGCCTCCATTGGACCAGGCAAATGTGGTCACAAGGGCTATATAAATTAAGGACTGCCCAGGAGGAGGGTACAACAGCCATGAGAAAGACTCAGAGAGAGAAGAGCTGGACCATCTGAAACTTGCTCTCTCTCAAAACTCATGATCAAGGAACTGCCTGCCTCCAGAGGGAATCTCCACCTGCCTCTGGATGATACTTGTGAGTAAGCTACCTGAGATCTAACTAGATATATAGCTTGTAGTAACTAAGATGTGTAATCAAAGGCTACCCAGCCATGGGAGTTTGCTCCATGGGATTTCTCTGATATTGCTCTACCCTGTACCCTATTCCAACCCTACCCCTTGTAACCAATAAAGTTCTCCTTTGTACCTAATCTGGGAGACTTGTTGGTAGTGGATCTAGATTATGCTTTGGGGTCCCCTTGGTTCAGCTGACTAAGGGAGACCACTAGTTGTGCTTCTGACTGAGGGAAGCACCTCAAGTTCTTGAAGTAAATCAAGTACCCTCGAGGGCTACTAGGCCTGTGTTTCCCAGGGGGCAGAGCCAGAATCAAGCCCAGCCCTGGGTGGTGAGAGTGGAACCCCCAGGCTTGTGGGTGTGCTCCAGGAAGGGGGTTGGCTAGACTTGAGGTGCACCCAGGGAAGCACTCAGAGCCTATAAAGTGGTGCAGTGAGGTGGGTGGCTCAACGCAGGAGCACCCTCTACTGACCTGCCACAGAGCCATAGCTGGAGTCAGAGATAGTTTGAGGCTTAGCTGACCGTGATGCTATGCAAGGTGTTTTGTTTTACTATCTGATTTTTAAAGAGAAGATATACAAAATAATTTGTTCCAGTTTCACTTGTCTGTTGATTTCAGAACTCAGGGGTCTGTTTCCTCCTTATCAATTACGGATGCTGCAATCAGGACAACCAGGCAAGCAGCATTCTGGGGCTACAGGCATAAATACAATAGCAAAAATGTCAGTGTTATGAGTTCACTGCAGGAGCAAATAGCAACAGGAATATCTTCGAACAAGTATAAAGTCAATAGCACACTTTTTCATTCAAACCTGTTTAAGTGCTTCACACAAGCCAAAAGAACTACTATATTTTCTCACATATAATACATACTTCCCCCCACCCTCAGTGGGGTACATGCATTAAGTGGGAATGTTGTTTTCTTTGCTGGAAAAGAAGCAAGCCTGGAAACACTGTGTATCTCATGCAGCTTGCCAAGATGCCTGCTGTTTGTCTGGCTTCGTAAGCTGAAGGGGCAGAGTCCTGTGTTAACTATCTCATAAGGTAGGGTAGATATTAACCCTCTAACAGCCACAGCTAGTGGCCAAGATCTGTAGGTTGTGCCTGAAGCAACAAGTGGGCTGCTGGTAGTACCTTGATAAGGCTAGTGATGCGGAAACAATACTTTATTTACAGGAACTTATATTAAAAACTATTTAGAGTAGAGAACTAACAGTCTTGCTGCACCCCTTGTAATGCTCTGGGGCCCAACTTTGTGTGACACACAGTAAGTCTTCTTGGGAACATAGAGGCTGCTTGCAGATATTAAAAAAAAAAAAAAAAAAAGCAGTGCTTTAATTTAAACTTGGTGCATTCCCACACCCAGCCCAGCACAGGCCCAAAAGAGGCAGCACCACAGTTAGACCGGGCTGACCCAACATCTTTATAGATCTGGTGCTTAAGTGGGCCTTTTTTGGTGCTTTTATTTAATAGCTGATTGAATCAGCTATTAGCTAAAAGAACCAAAAAGCCCCACTGAAGTGCCCAATCTATACAGATGCTGCAGAGCTGGGTTGAAGTAACCCAATGCTTCTTCCAGTAAAGTGTGGGGTTTTTTGTTTGGTTGATTAATTTTAATGTCTGCAAGCAACCAGAGAGTCTAGAAAGGGTGGCATCCCAGGAGGCAACCTGAATGAGGAAGCAAGCACTTTCTGGTGTTGCAAGAAATGCATGCTGCCTGCTGCCATACCCAGACTGGCTCTTGGGATGCCACCCCTCCTGGACACACTGTCTCCAGGACTTATTGTATATCACACAGTTGTCTATGACTGGAAAAAAATCTTTTCTTCTACATTCTGCCTTCTAAAAGCAAGGTGTATATTTACTTGGGAGTATGTTGTAGGCAAAAAAATATGGTATTGGAAACAGAAAATGGGATTCAGACACAAAACATAAAATGGGACATTTTTTAAAATGTTGGTAGGTACAAACTGCGATCCCAAATTCAATGGGCTTCACCTGAACTTTCGGACAATGCGTAGGCTTTTTTATATCTAGCTCTAAAATGAGCCAAACTGAAACTCCCAGAACCAATTCAATTCTCAAACTGGGAGAAAAGTTTGATGTCCATATCTCCAAAGTTTGATATCCAAACTTCACAACCCATGAAATCTCAAATTTTAAATGTAATACAATTGAGACCTTCCTCCCAAAAATAAAAGAACCTTCTTTAAGGAGCCTACCTGACTGAAGTGTGTAGCTCATATGTGTAGGTTCAGGTAAATGCTTGTAGTAACACATATGTATGTATGTACTAATAGAAGGATGTTGTAGAGTTGTGTAGTTAAAAGTTTTGGTGCAGAAAAGAAAAACCTTGATGTCATTTTTTTAATATCCTACCAATGCGGTATAATTTAGTGTATTTTTTTTAGAGATTTTAAACTGTAATATGAGAATAATGCATGAGAGTAACAATTTACATTTGTATGCTAATAGGTATTTATGTTATACTGTAGTAGAAATGTCTATCCAAATGATCAAAATAGCATAACTATAGCACTCTATCATATTATCCTATGAATAAAAATGTATTTTAACTTGTTTTCTGTGTTAAGCACATTTGAAATCAGAGGTAACAATAATATTTAGATATTTTTCTCTGATTAGTATAAAATTGATAACAGTGCTGTAAAAAAGATCTGTCATTACTCTGTACTTTGCTCCAAATATTTCAGGCCATCATTTAAAAGATGCCAATTACTAAACTAAATTGTCCAAAACTTTTAAGGAAAAATGACATTTTTTAAAAAATATACTTTCTGTTGTGCAAAAAAAAATAAGACTAATTCACTCCTTCCTTCAGTCTAGAGACCAAATCCAGCAGTATCTTTATTTGTGGAACACACACACCAGGATTTATAGGATTATACACTGATTTAAACAAAGAAAATAATATATAATACACCTGATGTGGCATGCAAAAATGAGTAATGATGTCTATGCAAGATCATTATCAAAAGGCCTCAGAGGGAAAGTTCTCAAGAAAGATTTAAACAAAAGAAGGGTCTGATATGGGAAACCAGGTAGATATAGTAATTTGTTTTTAATATTCTGGGGTTTAAATACATTTCTGCAGGTTAATAACTGGTTCTTCAGACATAGATGTTTAAGTAATTCCAGCTGGAATGACAAAGCTTAAGGTAACTCAACAGTGTTGGCATTTCATACTGGTGTGGATTTTCTGTAACAATATCAAAAACCTTAAAGCAAAAATCCTCTCTCAGTCAGAGACTGCCAGGTTGCAGTTGAAAAGAGGTGAAGAAACAAGAAGTTTAAGTACTTCAGCCCTGATCTTTCAAGAAGCCAATCAACTCCAAATGAAACCCCTAGGTTCTCCTGGCTGTGTCTTCAGCTTTGGATCACACTTTCCTCTAGCTCCTCTTGGAAAACATAGACGAGAAAGAAACCATGAAAAATAAAACTATAAGAAAAATGAACATATACATGAAAATAATTATATCAAGTGCCTTATAGCACTATTAATCAAAGGTA
>NW_017728918.1:42667279-42693561 GCF_001723895.1 Crocodylus porosus
ATGCCACAACTGCACCTTCCCTGAATGCTATTCCAATCCTTTTCCCCTATGCAATCTGTTGCTCTGCTTTTTGCTTCCTGCTCTGTGCTGCCTTCCTGATCTCCTACTCTGCTTGTTGCTGCCTGCCCTGTGCTCCCTGCCAGACCTGCTACCGCATTGCGTGTCCCATCCCTGGTCTTCTGCATGCCACACACAGAGGCTGCCCATGCCAGTTGTGGCATGCATGCTACAGATTGGTCACCCCAGTCTTACAACAGTGGTGACTGGTCTCTTCCAGGAATAGGCCACTTAGTAAAAGGAAATAAAAAGTTAATGTTACTGCTTTCTGAATGTAACGTGTTTATTTGCATTGCTGACACTGCATGGTTGTATTTATCTAGTTGTATTTATCAAGTTTCCTGTTTTCTCTTTTTCAGTTTTCAGAAATGTTTGCAAATGGCTATCTGACCCCTGGCACCCCCAGATACCCTTAATCATTTAGCGGATGGATCAAAGCATAAGGAGCTCTTTCAATAAGATTTCTGACTTCACCCTTTCAACCCAAAGAATAACTATAAATAGATGATAATGTCCACAGTCCTAGTGCTGCTATAAATAGTTCTAAACATTTTCCCAGTTCATGCTTTTGAAAAGAACATTCTCCATTTCCTTTCTTGGAGAACCCCTGGGAACAACACTAGATCACAACTCAGAAAATATGTATATTAGCAGAACTTAACAAAGCATAGTTAGCAAATTTGGTAACAGCAGCTCTCAGCTTGATTTTTGTACAAGAAAAGAGTCCAAATGCATTTGGTAACAAGTTTATTTTCTTATTCACAACAATATATCTGAGCCACCCTTTTGTTGTCTGTGTTTTCACATCGGCCACAACAATATTTTTAAGAAATTATTTTTTTACAGCTGCACAAGTGATTGTGAAAGTATTCATGGGATTTAGCGTTCAATAGCTCTAGCACTAAAGGAAAACACATCGCTTCACATTCTTTTAAAGTATAAATACAACAGCCTTCTAGAGAGATCTGTCTGACTATAACATTTAAAGCAGGGGTTTAAGGTTTTCCCATGATAGCAGGATCCTCAGCTGCAGGCTAAGTGCTTTCTGAGATTGCCTTGTTCAGTCTCCAGAGGAGGTGCCCACTACCTGAGCTGTTGCTCCCCCTGCCGGCTAAGCCAATCAGGAAAAAGGGTTTGACTGAAAAGGAAAGTATTCTTAGTTGCCTTCTGAAGTGTGACATGGCAGCACCAGGACACAAAGTTATAAAAAAAAAAAAAAAAAAAAAAGTTCTGTGACTATATATAACAATGAAAGCCAAGGCTGCCTCCTGGTATAATACCCATGTCACAGAAAGAAACAACGAAGAAAAATATGCATTCATTTTTGTGCAAATTAAGTCAATTGTAAAAAGATATGGAAACATGAAAGCTTGTAAATCTGAAGCCCAGGAGGAACTATTTGTAAAGAAAAACCATCTAATTGTTGCAAGGTAAATGTGATGAATATGGTTCCCTACTATTTTGCCCTTCACGTTGTTATATTGCTTTCTTATCTTGCTTTCCACTCCTTCAGTCCTTTTAAGATAATAAACTGCAAAGGCTTAAATATTTGTTCTAGTCTGAATGTAGAGCAATTGGAAATTGGTAACCAGAAAAGATTGTTACAAAGGATGATAAGAAATTTTGTTTTTCAAAGAAAGCTGATCAGACACCTTCTGATAGATGGGCTTTTGCAGCGTTCTATTTCCCCAGCACAGCTTCCAGCTGAAACATTTTGAACATACAGTCTGTTTCTGAGTGTCAGAAAATTTATTCGGAATGGCTCAAAAAGAAAGTATTCATGTGAAAACAAACTCCCAGATGCCTTTATATCATTACAAAATACAGAGCAGTTCTCTGAGAGTTTCATGCATGGCTTACATGTATGCAAAGAACGGTAATGAAAGACCAGATTCAAAATAAACATTTTAAAATTGGTCCAAAGAACTGGCAGTGATGTAGAGTTCCTAATATTAGATGGCAATGACTTCTGTAAACAAGGAGCATGAGAAGAGAAAACCCTAGCCCCACAGGACTCCAGCAACTGAAGACAACCTCTGCTCTGCGAGGTGTAAAAAACTGTGATGACTGAGATAAACTCATCTACTGCATACTTGGACCCCCTCCCAGCTCACCAGGCAGAATGGATTGTAAGTTGTGATCAAAATCAACAAGGGATGTACCATGAATCCAGGTTTGCTTTGATTTAGTCTCTGTAAGTTTGATAAACATTACTGGTATATTACTAAATCACAGACACATTATATATAGTTATGCATGCCACAAAGAAGGGACAGAATTAAAAATTACATCCATTTCTAAGGAAAAACCTGGGGTTTCTTTTGGTATATTTTCATATCTGTATATCTATATATATTTTCTTAGTTCACACACCATGCTATGAATTAATGGAGAGGCTGTGGTTATATATATATGTCCACACTCTAGCTGAATTTGAGCTATCACAGAGTCATAAATAATAGTAATGGAAGGAAAGTCAAGAGGTCATCCAATCTATCCCCTTGCAAGACAGGAAGTCTCATACCAGCAGATTAGTCATAAAATCCAGAGTTGATGACTTCAGCCACAGGTTGGGAACAACCATTTACACAGTGAAGGGCAAAGACCCTACCTATTCCACATTGGCTCATTTTCACTGCCTCAGTTCATATGTGCCTAGATTTGTGATCAGTGATGTGGTCAGCTAGAACTGTGAGGAAGATGGCAAATTCTTAAAAGCTCAGAAGGTTTGGCTTTGTATGTGGACAGAGGGAGGCCAGTTTGGCCTCCTTTCAAACCATTGCTCCAAGACTTTGCCAAAACTGAAAGGAAATTTTTCTTAGCTTAAATTCAGCCTCTGTGTGGAGATATAGAAACTCTCTCTCTGTCACAGTTGGTCAGCCTTAGGGTGAGATGACCACTAAGTACACTCTAGTCCCCTTCCAAAATACTTGGTCCTTCACAGGTTGTCTGTATATTAAGGCTATTGTGAGGGTAGTACGAAGGGATAGATAAGTCCCACTATTTTGATGGTCAATAACAAATGACGGTTGTGAGAGAGGCAAGGGTTTTTGCAGGTGGTATCTTTTAACAGATCAACTTTGTAAGGATATAGACAAGCTTTCAGACTCAATTTGTATACTTGGCATGGATATAAACAAGCTTTTGGGCACCATGTACCTTTTCTTAGGTCTAGTTACATCTCAGATGAGACCTAAGGAAGAGTACGTGCCCCAAAGCTTGTCTGTATCTCTACCAACCATACAGTTGGTCCAATAGAAGATATCACCCACAAAAATCCTTGTCTCTTGAATTTTTTCTTGGATCATGAGGGCTACACCATCACCCCAACACTTCAAAAAAAGTCATGATATCTTTCTGTCTACCTACAGGGAGAACAGCTTGCTGAATGGAATTCTCACTTGGAGCGTTCTTTGACATCATTGCACCTTGTAGTCTGTATTGGCAGGTTAAAGAACAAGTTTTCCTTTATGACAGCAGCCACAAAGAGTTGTTGATGTAAAAAAAAAATCTTGTAAACATCATTCCCTCTAATTTCCAAACATATGAGGAAAATAACTGTAATTCTGTGTAAGCCAGAAGGTACCAAGCGATGAGTACCACCCAAAATGACCAGGCATAGTTTTATGGTTGTTGCAGAGATAAAAGAGTCGAGCAAAATCTGTGCCATGGGTTTCATTTTTATCATCTCATGCTAATTATTTTTAATTCTCTGAAAACATTAATTTTTAATGCCCTTTGACAGAAGTACCTCTACTGGAATCTATCTATCAGTGACTCCGCCATCCTGTGATGGGCCAACTGCCTGCCTTCTCTCCTGCCATGCCTTGATCTTGATTAATTAATGGATGTTAATTAGAGGAAGGCTGCCCATTTATTTGTCCTGGTGCCAAGGGCTGCTATCTGCGGCTCCTTTTTTTCCTCCCCTACACTGCAGCCCAAGCCTTGCAGATGATACTGATGTGGTTTGATCTGGACCTTGTTGTAATTTGGCCCTCCCCTTGTCTTCCCTGAGCTTTCCACAGCCCTGTCTCACTCTGTCCCAGAATGCCCCCTCTCTGTGAGGCTTCTTGCCACTCCCTCTCTCTGGGGCTTCTTGCTGCCCCATCTCTGTGGGGCTTCTTACTGGCCCCCTCACTCTGGGGCTTCTCACTGCCCCCTCACTCTGGGGCTTCTTACTGCCCCCTCGCTTTCGGGCTGGGGTCAGTGCACCCCAAAATGCTGCGCCCTCTTTGGCACCAGGGTCCCCACACCACCAGGGATCCCCTATGAGGCCTCCTCCAACCCCTAATGCCTCACCCAGACCTCTGGTCGTATAAAACTACAAACAGAAAACTCAAGCCCTTGAGCTATAACATAAAATCTAAGCTGTCTGCCTAAACATCATTCAATCCCTACCAGGGAATTCTCCACCCCTCTAACAGCAAACAGGATATGCTCATGTCATCAGGCTTCTCCACTCTGCTTGCTCCGGCAGAGCTTCTTCTCCCTTGGCTGCTAGCGGAGAGCTGCCCTCCTGGCCTCAGCCCTGGGGTTTATATGTGCCAGGCCCTGCTGACTCCCCTAGCAACCCGCACCTGTGCCTCTGCTCTGAGAATAGCAGGCACCTTATTGTCCTTCTACATGCCCATAGTATTAATCCATGGCTTTCCCTTTTCAATGAACTAGCAGTCTCATTCTTGTCTTTCTCCTGAGTCACAGTTACTTTTGGCACTGTGATAGAAAGTGTCTTAGGTGGGGTTTACGTTGGGTGATGTACTTTCCGTCTGGCACGGGGCCCCTCCCCTCAAATCACCTGCCACAATTTGGTGTTATTGAATGAAAGGGGTTCAGTGGAGATCCTCTTTCTGGGGGATCCCGGTGACAGCAGTACTCACTGTCTGGATGTGATGTTCCGCGGGGCTCCACCTCCCCTACACCCCGTCCACTTGCCAACCAGATGGGTGCCACCTGCCTGGTTTGACCATGCTTGGTCGACCCCTTTTGCCAGGGGGACCAGTGTCGGCGTGGGTCCTGGCGGGCTAGCCTGGCTGTCCGGATGGCTAGCATCTCTGTCTTGGATGCTGACGAACTGGGCTTCCGCAGGCTGACGTACTCCTTGCCCCCTCTGGATGAGATGCCTCTACTTTGCTCTTTACCAAAAAATAGACCACTGGAGAGGGGAGTGGCGTGGGACTGCCTCCTCCCTCTCAGCCTACTACAGGGGCTCATCTTCCCCTGCTCTGGATGCCGGC
Organism: Crocodylus porosus; assembly: GCF_001723895.1. Taxonomy (NCBI): domain Eukaryota; kingdom Metazoa; phylum Chordata; order Crocodylia; family Crocodylidae; genus Crocodylus; species Crocodylus porosus. The sequence continues at coordinate 42,672,571 of NW_017728918.1, forward strand.
ACCGAGCCAGCTGCACTGCTCCTGCTCCCTACAAGAGCCTCAGCACGCCTGGTGTGCTCCATGCCAGCATTCTCCCTCACTTTTCATAGTTTCTACGGTCAGAACGGACCTGAGCAGATCATCCACCCAGGTCCCGGAGGGGCTTTTAAAGCTTCCCACGGTGGTTGTTCTGACCGCCGTGATTGGCCTGGCTTGTCCCCGCCTGGGGAACAGCTGATTAAACAGCCAGCGTAACGCCAACTCGCATGCCTGCAGCCACGGCCGCAGTTCCTGTTCTGGCTCCAATTGTGCCCTTGGAGGTGAGTTTCCCTGGTGGGGGGTGCCGCTTGTGTGGCTTGGGACCTGCAGGGACTTCCCCCTCCTCTTTGGGAGCCTGTGGGGGCATCTCGCCCCCCCCAGGCACCTATCATCATTGTATCTGAGTACCTAATAATTTTACATGTACTTCTCTTCACAACAATGAAGCAGTAGGGCATGGAACAAAGATATGTGAAACCCTGAGACCAAAATGATGACTTCAGAAACAAGTAATATGATAAGATGGCATAGCTCAGGGAAATGTCTTGATGCAATATTTTTTATAAAGTACAGTGTGCAGTTGAATTTAGCAGGAATCCCAGCAAATAAAGAGTTACAATAATCCAACTAAAATGTTATTACAAACTATAAATTAAAAGGCCAATTTTGGCTTTAGAAAAAAAGAGGGCATAATTTGGTAGTGTTTCTAAAATGGGAAATGCAACTTTTAGAAAGACAGAAGTACAAATAGGAAACTAAGGTTTTAAACCATACATTTGGTTAGAAATAGAAGCATAGCTAGAAAAAGAATTTCCCAAAGTACAAATTGAATCTTAATGCACATTAAGGCATGGCTCTCCCTTCATAAAACAGTGACAGTTAAAGAGAGGTATGAGCCAAACATGGGGTTTTTTTAGACTTCTGCTTTTAACCTACAATGGTATGCCTGTGTCTCTGTTTCCTTTATGCTTGTAGAAAAATATTCAGTCATTGCTCACACCTCCCCTTTCTTTATGTCATAGAAAATTCTTCATTAAAAGCTCACCCTACTGCTGTTGAAGCCCTTAGTTCTATTTCTGCGAACTTCAGTAGGAGCAGGATTAGACCTGTAGACAAGAACCATCTGAAAAAATTTGCAGCTAGCATAAAGGCACAACTACTTCATAGAAAATAGCCTTTCAGGAAGAAGCACTTTCAATAACCTCATTGTTAGTCTAGAAGGGTGAACTGTGCGTGTTTCTAGGAAGAGTATTTTCATATCATCAAACTGGCATATCCAGTGCTTATCTTCCTTCTGTGTTCCTGTCATCTGCATACCCCTGACTGTTGGGTGGAGAGAGATCATTCTGTTCCACAAACAATGTAGATGTTCCATTATTTCAATACTGTTTCATTCCACTATTCACTCATTGAGGCCCTTCCTCCCCCTCTTAGAAATTCTGCATGGATGGAAATGAAGGGAATGGATCCATCTGGCAGCTGGTCTGGAGCTGCAGATGTGGGAAACCCAGACTCCAGAAGCCAACCAGGCTGGGTTGGTAAGCTGACAGGAAACCAAGCTTGGGTTTCATCTGAACTTCATTAAAATGGAACCATCCTGAAAAATGTTCCAATTTCACCAAGTCACCAAAACCTGACAAAATATTGTTTCATTAGGTTTTTTCCACTGAGATCTGCTCACCTCAAATGTTTTACTCATTCGGAGGCTATGTTGTTGTTAGGCCTTTACATAATCAGTTCTCTACCCCCTGCTTCTCTATCCCTCTTTAAAAAATATGCCACCAAATGAGGTGGATCAGCTGTGCCACGCACATTGTAGCACAGCTGATCCACTTCACACAGCAAAACACAGATTACCTCTTGTCCTTCCCCTGATGGTGTGGGATAAGGGGAGATGAGATCTTCCTGCTTTCCCTGGGTCTGGCTGGGTAGGGGAAAGTGTGAGGAAAAGTGGGTCTGGCTGGACAGGGAAGCACTTATACCTGCTCAATCAGACTGGCTGGCTGCGCAGGGAAAGCGCCACAGAAGTAAGAGATGTCCACTGCAATAAGGCAGCAGCCTCTATTACCACCTTTTGTTGTACCGCTGATTGTACTTTCACATGGAGCAACAAAGAGTATCAACATCTCTTTGCTCAGCATTTATGCCACCATAAAAATTTTATGGTAGCACAAATGAGACGTCAGGTGATGTCTGTTTCCATCCTTGGAGCAGAGAACTGAGAACCTCACACTGAGCAGGACAAAAGGAAAGATAAGATAATTCCTGAATTACTGAAAACCTGATAAGTTGTTTTCAAAAAACCCTATTTAAAGTAAGAAACACATTCTCTTTAGAACTAGCTAAAGGATAAGCTCCAGAACAACTAAGTAGCCATCTAATTCAATGCATTGCTTGAATACTAGCTAGTGCCAAATGCTTCAGGAAAAAATAATAAAATCTTCATACTCTATAAAAATGTGCTATACAGTTATCAAGTGGAAACTTTGTCCTGAATAAAGCTGATATTTGCTTTATACTCTGTTAATAGCTCCTTTAATTGTATCCTAGGTAGTGTAACTGCAGAGGCTATTTCTTATTTGAAATAGTTGCTAGTTTAGAGATCCTCTTAGCTATTTTCTGTGGGAACAGGAGTTGGAGCTAAATTTTCAGAACTCCAGTAAATCACACAACCCAAGGCAGAGATGCTTTTCTGTCAGAGCAAAGGTGAAAATAATATAGGATGTTTTTGTAAATAAATCTCTTGAATAGAAAGTGGGTTATAAAATCTAGTTGCTAAATACTATTTTGAACTTTTCTTTATTAAAAAATAAAGAGAGAAATGTAAGCATTTCTAAAAAATAAAGAGAGTAGTGTATACCAGGTGGGGTGACACTGTATGATGAAGGATTATGTGGCACTATGGCATTCCTTAGACCCCATTAATTCTCCATTTCCTTAACAGCATTTGAGATTTTTAAATAGGTATCTAATTAATATTGTTTTGAAGGGCAGTAGCTGGACTCAGAAAAACTGGGCACATCTACATGTGCATTTACTTGAGCCTAGCTTTACTACTAGCTTTACTACTAAATTTGATCTACTGCACAGTAAATGATTTTGGCTAGGTGTCTACATGTGCAGGGACCTAGCAGAAAATTTGCTGTCAGGTCCCTCCAGACCTGCTGTGTGCCCCTGTGGCCACTAGAGGGAACACCAAGCTCTGGCTCCAGCTGCCAGCAGTCTGGCAGCCATCTTTAAAATGCAGCCCCACACTCTGGGCAGCCAGTTCCTGTGCTCAGAGGAGCAGCGTGGCACACGCAGAGACAGCGAGCAACAGCTGTGTTCTTACCTACTGTGCTTCCCTGTGCTATGGCTGCCCAGCCTCGTCAGCAAGGAACAGGGTCCCATGATCCTGCTGGCCTACTGTGCCAACCATTCCTCAGCCATGGCTGTCTTGCCCTGCCTACCTCCCCCACATGCAGCAACCACATGCCTGCCTGCAGCACGCCCTCCCAGGGCTCCTGCCACCATGCACCTGCTGCTGCTAGGGGTGCTGAGGAGGGGCTCCATGAGGCCACCACCAGGGCCACCATCGCCTTCCTGGATTTCCAGCCCCACTGCCTCTGAGCCCACCATGCCAGCCCAGCACTGGTGGCACTGCCTTGTGTGCAGAACTGGGGCAGCGAGCATCTTCCAGCTCACCCAGGCCACCTTTGAAGACCTGCTTCACCAGCTCTGGCCCCACCTGGAGTGCCAGAACACTGGCATGTATTCAGCCCTCCCTGCTGACACCTGCCTGGCCCTGGCATTGCCCAAGCTGGCTACATCTGCCAGCCTCTGGTACGTGAGTTACCTGTTTAGCATGGGCAAGACCACCTCTGGGGAGGCTGTTCTCGAAGTGTGCAGTGCCCTCCAGGATGTGCTAGCAGACACCATCCTCCATGTCCATAACCCTGAGGTGGTGGTGGCAGGGTTCCATGCACTGGGGTTCCCCCGGTATATCAGGGCCCTGGACAAGACCTGCATACTGGTGACCTGCCTGCCCCGTAAAGACTGTTCCTATTATAGCCGCACAGGGTTCAACTCCATGGTCCTGCAGGCCATTGTAGACCACCAGGGGACTTTGATCCATGTGAGTGTGGCTAGGTAGACAGTGCACATGATGCCTATGTGTTTCGAAATTCTGACCTGGTTGTGCTGGCAGAGAGTGGGCACTTTGCTTCAGTGGTGGTGGACCTGCAGCTCGATGCCATCATGGTCCCACACCTGCTCATCAGGGACCCTGTGTGTACCTGCTCCTGCCCTGGCTGATGAGGCCCTACACCAGCCACCTGGACCCCAGGACCCTGGTCAAGTGTGCCTTCAGCCACCACAAAGGCCAGTGGCACTCTCAAACTGCCCACTTTGAAGTGGCCGAGGAAAACCTCCCCCATGTCATCGTTGCAACCTGTGTGCTACATAATATCTGTGAGCCCTGGAGAGAGTTGTTCCGCAAGGACTGGGCAGAAGAGGTGCAGTAGGCAGAGGCAGCCTGGCAGTGGACGTACCAGCTACAGCGCCAGCGCCAGCGGTGGTTGTCCCTCGGCAAGGCCCCAGAAGAGTTGTGCACCCACCAGAGGTTGCTAGGGTATTGGGTATGGGAAGCTCTCATGGAGCATCTGCTGGAGCACTCCCCACTCTAGCCCACCTGCCCTGCTGCCCACAAACCCCCTAATCCCTGCCCACTCCCAACACTACTCTTGTGCCAGGCATGGATCCAAACAAGAAATCTTTATTCCCCTCACAGTATACAGCCCCCATCCTTCCCATGCACCTCCCCAACACATAGACCCCCCTCTCCCCTCAACCAACAGAGTCCCCTTCCTCCCCAAAAAACACAGCCCCTCCACCACCACCCCAGCCCACTCTGCGTTTTTGTGTCCTGGAGTGAGTGACCATGGGGTGGAGGCACCTAGAGGGAAAAGCCTGGGGGCAGGCAGCCAGCACTCCAGCCTCAGGCTGTTACCCCATTGATGCCCATACCACGTTGTGTGCAGGTGGAGGGCTTGCCTATGGGTGATGATGCCTGGTGCTCCTCAGGGCTCCCCCTCCACCTGGCAGTCCAAGCCCAACAGGGCCTTCATCAAGTTGTGGTGCCACTCCAGGCAGTTCTGATTTCATGTCCACATGGAAATGGGGGCAAGCAATGGAGCTGGGGCCAGGCAGGTGTTAAATGTACATCTTGCTGGGGTCATTTGACCCCAGTACTCTTTCCTGCCATAGCAGGGGGTCGGACTAGATGATCTATTCAGGTCCCTTTCGACCCTAGAAACTATGAAACTATGACACAGGGTGGGGGCTTGGCCAAGGGATCCTGCAGGCAGAAGGTGGCAGAGGACCTGTGAGGAGTCACAGGCTCAGGAAGGGGGCTAATGTCGGGTGGTGGCCAGCACTGAGGGGGCCTGCAGGGTTAGGGATGGGGGCCAGGCAGTGGCAGGCACACATGAGATTGCCAGGTCCAGGATGGTATCCAGGACCTGACAGTCATCATCCATGGCCTCCATGGCCTGGCACAAGATCCTATTTTGGTACTGCAGGACCTGGATCTACTTCCATTCCAGGGCCTTGAGCTCAGCCCGGTGCTATTGGTCTGCCCAATCCCATACCTCCTCCTGGGCTATGTCTTCCTAGTGCCACCTCTCCTGGTGGGCCAGATCCTCCTGCCACCAGGCCTGGACATGATCCACCCTCACCTATACCACTGCCACCAGCTGCTAGAGAAGGAGGGTCTGGTCCTGCATGTGCCTCTGGCACAGCCAGTGTATCTGGAGGGATCCAGCACTGGGTGGTGGTACCCCTAAGGTTGCATCCCTACTGGGCCCTGTGGCCTCTCCGCAGCATTCAGATGCAGTCCCTCTGGTGAGAATTTGCAGCATTTCATTGATACGATGCTCGGCACCAGGGGCTATCTGCAGCCCAGCTTCAGATTGGTGGTCAGCCGTTCACGGGTGCCCAGGGACCATGCTAAGTCACACCAGGCAGACCCAGAACCAGGTGACCACGGGCCCGAGCACCCCATTCCTGTGCAGTCCCCTGAGGCCAGTGACCTATTGGGTACTGGCCACAGGCAACCTGCCTCCCCCGGCCTGTCCCCAGGGTGGAACAGGCCAGGCTCCTGGAATCAACTTCTGCTGTGGCTCCAGACCCTGCTTCCCACCATTTCCCCCTGCAGGCCACCCACCCTGCTGTGCTGCCACCCAGGTCACAGCACCCAGGCTTCGGTTGCACAGGGCTCTTGGACAACTGGGACATGGAGCTGGCTGTACCCCCACCCTTCCTGCAGGAGTCTTTTCTGAGGAGGCATCCTGGAGCTGGCCCCCCACCATGCCACCACTGTGCACTATGTGTGACCTGGCTGGTGTGTGATGAGCTCTTTGTGCAGGCTGAGGGGTGCCTGACCCACTTCACCCTGTTGCTGCTGGTCCTCAGGTTGCCCCAGGTGAACGTGCACACCTATTACAAATCTGTGAGCTACAACGGCATGGGGAGAAAGCCAAGGCTGACCCACAACCCCTGCTTCTGCCTAGGGGTCTACCTGCAGCAGCACTACATGTTTCTGCCTCCTGCTGCCAAGGAGGACATCACCACCAGCATCAATCCCTTCCTCAGCGTGTGAGAGACCTGTGTCCATCCAGCTGTGGGGGCATAGGCTGATCAACAGAGTTTTAAACTGTGTCCCGCTTCTCTGTGTGCTGTGGGGGGGAACTCAGGACTAAGGGAATGCAGGCAGGCTAGTCAGGGAGAGGGAACAGGGACAGGGTTAGAGGCAGGGGTGGAAAGGACCCTCCCTCCTAGTGCAGGGTTACATGTCTGGGTCTGGCATGACTGGCAGCTTGGCACAGTCCTCCCTGTTGCCGACAGTATCTGGCTGTGCCTGGTGTCTTGAGATTGTGGTTTATGGTGTGCAGGCACCTGGCCAACCCTCCCACCCCTCTAGAGAGGAGCCAGTACTTCTGACAGCCAGCAGTGACATGACAGGCCATTCTTTGTGGCAGGGTCTGGGGCTGCACAGATGCTGAGGCAGGAACTAGCCATGGCTCCCCAAACTGCTGGTGGACTGCGCAACTGAGGGAGTTAGGTGGGACTGGATACTCCATGCCCAAGGGCCTCTCCTCTACTGATGTGTCACTGGAGGTGTCAAAGTGGAGAGGGGGCCTGGGCAGGTCACCTGTGGTGGTATATACAGTCAGATTGCAGCCTGGGTCCTGGGGTGCCAAAATGCAGGTAATCTGCCACATAAAAAGCATGGTCTTGCAGGCACAGCTATACCAATGATTGTAGTTGGTCACAGCAACCCACTGTGCCTACAAGGTCTTGACCTTTATGCAGCACTGCAGCGCTGACCAGAGTGCCCTTGCTCCCACATCCTGCCTGACAGGGACTCATAAATGTTGGCATTTGAGCGCCCACCCCACTTAAGCTGGTGCTGCACCTTTGCATCACTCTAGAGTGCCACAAGGTCACCAACTTCCTCCTGGCTCCAGTTGGGGCCCAGGTGGATGGCACGGGCATGCACACACGGGCAGAGGTGGCCCTGGACAGCAAGGATGAGGACCCTGGGGGTTCCATGCCAGTTCTCTTATGTCCCACTGTTGCTGGCCCTGGGCAGCTACCAGCAGCACCCAGCACAGGGGCATGGCACAGGACCAGAAGCTGCACACCTGAACCTAGGCCCCACAGCAGCTGCAGGCACAGGGCAAATTGCTGGGGGTTTGCAGCAGGCAGGTGGCCCTGGCCCTGCTGTCAGAAGCTGTCTGCAGGCAGCCCATGGGTGATTACAGACTGACCAGGAGCTGCAGCAGCCAGCAGCAAATGTTGTGTACCCACCTGCCTGACAGCAGTGCCCTGGAAGTGCAAGGTTAGGCAGGGCCAAGCAGGAGCACAGGCTCCAAAGAGGCAGGCACAGCAGAGCTGTGGCCTGCCCAGGGGGACACCCAGGGCCTGCAGTGCCCTCAGGCTGCTTGCGCAGTGTGCCCCAGGGCATAAAATGGATGCAAGCTTTTTATAGCCTGCAGGCAGGGGCTGCTAGTGAGGCAACCCAGCCCTACGGCAAGAGAAGCTCCCAGCCACTAGCCCTGGAGCTGGCCTCAGTCCAGCCCCATAGTGGCTAGGAAGACTACATATGTGCTACTGTGCAATTAATAATCATGCTTAAGCATAAGCATGCAAAAGCAGGTAGCAAATTTAAGCACAGTGTAGTAAGCACACGCAGGTGTAGACACACATGCTTACTGCACAGTAAATTAGGCAACTGCGCAATAACGCATCTCATGTAGACGTGCCCACTTTCAACATTAACACTTTTCTTAAAGGCTGTTATAGCTATAAGTTTTGGTTTATTGTTCTGAAAGAGCTGGGTCTGTGAACATAGCTACTGCACTTGTCTCGCTGCATGGGAAATGTCCTGGTTTTAAAGAGCTGCCAACTCAATGACCTGTGGGATTTCAAAGCTCCCTTTTTAGACTTTGAGGAAATGATTAATATCTGTCTCTCTTTAATTATGATGCCATTATTATGTGGAAAGAATTCTACTCATTTTCTTCAAAATGTATATGGGATACATTTGTGAATGTTAGACATAGTCTGCCTGTATTTTCGTAAAGGAGAAGACTGTATAAGAGATGTACAATATTTATTTTTCAAACTGGAAAGCAATAAGGATTATAGCACTATTCTTTATTTGATCAAAGTTTTTTTTAATTCTTACACTGCAAAGATAAACATGTTTAAGTAGCTGTTTGACTGACATAAGGAATGTGAAAATAAATGCAATACATGTAAATATTAACACTAACATTCAAATATCTATTAATGTAGTATCATCCTATTTTTTACAAACTTTGTTCAAAAAAAGAAAAATAGCACTCCTCTCAGTATAGTTTTGTTTGATGCAATAGTTGGTATCTCTGGTCCACAGAGAAGTATCCCAGGATAAATGTAGATTGATTGTGATATATAATATATCTAATTACATTCTTTAGAACTCAAATCTTGGTCCCTATATATAGCCTTGGTAAATCATTTACAAGTAAGGAATTTCAAAATTTGAAGATTTTCTAGAGTTTCTATTCTATTTTTGTTAGTAATTTGAAGAATAAATTCTGAAAGTTCTAAGTGTTTATGTAGTCATAGATTTCATAGATTTCATAGACATTAGGGCTGGAAGGGACCTCGGGAGATCATCGAGTCCAGCAGAAAAACCTATTAAAATCCTTTTCAGAAAATGAGCAGTCAGCTCATCACTCTTATCTGCAAAAGCAGTTGGACCAGAGAAGTTTGTCCTACTCCAGCTGATGTATATCAACTTTATCATATCAGTGCTCACAAAATGGAACCAGTTTTTGCCCACCCTGCTGTTATAGGCCAGCTGTGTTCCAAGTATTGTGCCTTTTTAGAAATAACCATTTCATTTGAGGAATGTGTACACATTTGATAGATTATTTATAAAGATTTTTGTAAAAAAACAAGGCAAAAAAGTCAAAAGAAATTATTTGATTAGTTCTGTATGTAGTCAGTATAGATGATCTGCAGCTTCTGCAGCCAAGCTGGTTCTAAATGCCTTTGCTTTGGAGCAATCAACAAGGCTGAGAGGGGGACAGTGGTGTGTGGGCAGCTTAGTGTTTCTGCCATAGGTGGTGGAAGGCCGGAGCTAATGCTACTCCTTCCCCCACCAAACACGGGGCGGCAGGTAGGGCCACAAGGCAGCCCAGCCACAGGCTCCAAGCAGCTGCAGCAGGGGTGGGGTGGGGTGGGATTGCAGCTAGCCATGTGGATCACTGGCTGCCCAGCACAGCAGACAAGTATCCATCTATTCTTTGAAGGGGAAGGGCATTGGCGAAAGGGAACAGATCAAGGGCCCAGCGGTGAGGGAGGGAGTGGGGCAGAAGCTGGTTGGGCTGGGTGGTAGGTCAATCAAAGCCCATCCAGGAACCTAGGGGGCTCCTGCCGCTGTGCACACCCTGGCAGAGGCTCGGGGGGGCATGTGCCCCCTGATCTGTGTGCAGGGGCTGCCGCTCTGCGCTGGGCATGTGACACCACATGCCTGCTGCTGCTGGGCTGTGCTGTGCCCCCTGCCTACCTGGCAGTAGAACACACATGGTGTCACATGGCTCGTGGGGCAGTCTGCAGCAGGGAACAAAGCCCAGTGTACAGCAGCAGCCACCTCTAGTCCACATACAGACTGGGGGGGTACATGCCCCCCGGGGTTCTGCTGGAGTGCACACAGTGGTGGAAGCCCCCTGCACCCCTGCATGAGCTGCCCGGGCTCTTATTGTCCCACCACCTGGCCCAGCCGGGGCCCTACTCATATCACCCTTGTCCCTGCCTCTGCCCTACTCCCTCCCTCACTGCTGGGGTTTCACGCAGCATAATTCTACTGTCTCGTGAGACAGACAGATGCCTACTACTATTGCATCTCTGCCTTTATACCTATCCTGAAAGGAATTCCATGTAAGAACCATGCTGAGCCCCTCTGACTTCAATATAGCTCCAAGCAGGGATAAGGATCTGCCTACGCAGAACCTGATGAAGGATCACAGAGTCAAGACTTAAATTGCAATTTATGACTTATGGAAGCACAGAAACCATATTTTTTCTTCACTAGAAAAGGTGAATATTAACTTTATTTCTCACTAGGATATCTCAAAACCCACTTGACAGAATTTTGCCAAATGACCAAGGGTACATTGCTGTTAATTGAAAAGGGTATTTGTATGGTTTAGTGTTTGGTCTGTTTTGTTTTAAGATGTACTTGCTAAGCAATAAGGCCATGCTTCTACAAATCTATTATGCAAGGAGCACAGATACGCTTCAGTACAAGTATGGTTGAATGCCTTCACATGGTTATTCTCTACCCAGCAGCCCACATCAAAATTCTCCTGCATCCTCATTCAAGAGGGCCATTGCACTAATGTTCTAGCCCCTTTTGATACTTGATGCCTATTAATTTTAAGCCTAAATCAGAGACCTTATTTCCATAGAGGCCTAAATAGTTCCTGAGGTATTAAGAAAAAGGTAGAGGCCCTGCCTCTCTAAGAGTCTGTGGCTCGCTACAGTAAGCCCCTCCAATGACTCCAGTCTATATCCCCAGCAACAGCACCTTCTTGCCTGTCAGCACTACAGAATCACACTGTAGTTTTAAAGAGAACATAGGCCATCTGATTTCCTTCTTAAGATTAGTTCAGTTTTCTGCCTCCATTGCACCTACTGGGAGACTGTGATTGCCAACTGATATGTTCCCCGCTTTTAGGAAAAACAAATGACCTTACACTTGTACTATTCGATTTCATCCCATTTCTATTACTCTAGTCCTCAAGGTCATACAGTTCTTCCTGATAAATAATCCAAGCCAGCTCTTCATTGATAATGCCCTGCAATTTTTTAGCACTGGAAAATGTCGTTGGCACACTCATTCTTTTTGTGCCAAGTTCATTAATGAAAATATTAATAAAGCTCAGCCCCTATATCAAATGCCTGACAGAAGTCCAGACAGAGCTACCACATTAATAATTTATCTTATCAAAGAAAGATATCCAATTAGTCTGGCAAAAACCACCTTTGTAACTATGTTACATTTCACCACATTTCCATTTACCCCTGTTCTAAAGCTTTCTGTACTATTGAGATCCATTTAATAGGCCTGTATTTGCCCAGATTTCTTTTCCACCTTTCTTAAATATGGCTTCCATAACTGAACCTAGGCAAATCAGTGTTGCAGAAAATCAACTCTAATAGTCCATTTTCATGTGCACTGAACACTTCTGTCAATGTCTGGTAGTCCGTGAATATATCACAGGCCCTGGGGACTGCAACTCTGGCCCCACAAATTTCTTCAGGGTACCATGATGTTGAGATGAAGTAAATGTGGTGTACAATATTGATGTGCATCCATTCTTATTTTTTTGTTTGTTTCAAAAGAAGCTTTGAATGAGGACATGGCCATTTGTTGTAAGACTGGGGTGACCAATCTGTAGCATGCATGCCACAAATGGCATGGGCAGCCTCTGTGTAGCATGCAGAAGACCAGGGATGGGGCACGCAATGCGGTAGCAGGTCTGGTAGGGAGCACAGGGCAGGCAGCAACAAGCAGAGTAGGAGATCAGGAAGGCAGCACAGAGCAGGAAGCAAAAAGCAGAGCAACAGATTGCATAGGGGAAAAGGATTGGAATAGCATTCAGGGAAGGTGCAGTTGTGGCATGCCTGCCAAAAAGGTTGGCCCCTACTGTTGTAAGGGATAGGGCTTAGTTATTACTACCTTTGATTAATAGTGCTATAAGGCACTTGATATAATTATTTTCATGTATATGTTCATTTTTCTTATAGTTTTATTTCTCATGGTTTCTTTCTCTTCTATGTTTTCCGAGAGGAGCTAGAGGAAAGTGTGATCCAAAGCTGAAGACACAGATTCCTCCATGCAGCTCCACACCGTCCAGCTATTTCTGACACGAGTTCCAGTATGGGGACATGCGTGTAACTGTCAGTATATATGTGTTTGCTAGCAAATCACTGTGCTTTGTTTTATTTCACAGCTGCGGGATGAGAAAACAGGGGTGCTGACATTTTAGTTTTGTCCCCTTTCTTAGTACTCAGACATGAGGGCTAGGGACAGAAGTTACACATAAACCGGTTTAAGCGATCAGAAACCAGTTTCAACCTATAACAGAGCAGAAGTTCAGTGCACATAAACCAGTTTCAAAATGGCCAAAATTGGTTTAAGATAAACCTGGCTGAATGTAGTATCAGACTTAACTGATTTACGTCAAACCAGTTTATGGAACTTCTGTCCCAGACCCCTTCCGGGTTCAAGTTGAATCACAGACCCCCTGCATCCCAGGTGCAGTGAGAGCTGACTGACAAGGGAGTGAGGATGGTAACCTGGCTGGGGACTGCAGCCAGGTCTTCCAAAGCAGCCCCTGCCAGACTTTTCCCCACTGGAGTGGAAGGGGTGGGGGCATGGGCTGGCAGGCTCAGGCACTGGGTGGGGGGGGAGTGGGGTTAAAACCCCAGCGGGGTCTGCTTGGCAGGGCTACAGCAGCCCCTGCCAGGTTTTTTCCTGCTCACCGCTGGAGCAGAGGAGGCGGGGGCATGGTGAGGTGCTGGTCCAGGGCCCGCAGGCTCAGTTGGAGTAGAAAGATGGGGATTTGAACTTCCTCCATGGCCCATGGGGTCTGCATGGGGGGCCTGCCATGCTTCTGCCTCCCCACCAACCAGCTTGAATGGGGGGAGAGGTCAGCCCTCACCAGGGTTTTCTCCTTCTCTCTGTTCGAATGGAGAGCAGGGGGCATGGCCAGACCCTGGCCAGGGACCAGCAGGCTGAGGTGGGACAGGGGGGTTTAGACCCCCTCTCTGGCCCTGGACCTCAGCTGGGGCTTCCCTGGGGAGCCCCCCTCTGAGGGTTTGACCCCCTGCCCCACTCCTCACTTGAGCGGAGAGCAAGGGGTGTGCCCACCCCCTGGCCTGGTGCCAGCAGGCTAAGGCAGGGAAGGGGGCTTACAAAACTCTCCCTCCCTAGCCCTGGAACCCATGCGGGGTTTGCCTGGGAGGGCAGTCCCTCCCAACTTAAGCAGACAGCAGGAGATGTAGCCAGGCTTGGGCCAGGGGCTGGAAGGCTGAGGCAGTGGATAGGGATTTAAACCCCCTCCCTGGCCCCAGACTCCAGCTGCAGTTTGCCTGGGGAGAGGCAATCCTTGCCAGGCTTTTGCCCCCTGCTCAAGCAAAGAGTGTGAGGGTGGGGTGTGGGCATGCCGCAGTCCACGACCAGCAGGCTGAGGAAGGGAAGGGTGGTTTAAATCCCTTCCCTAGCTGCACAGGACTCCAGCCCAGGATCACAGCTCAAGCAGAGTGGAGGGGCATGGCCACACCCCAGCCTGAGGTTCGCACACTGAGGCAGGGAGGGTGGTGGTTTAAACTCCCTACCATGCCCATAGGGGACCCCAGCCCAAGTTTGCCCTGCCAGGCTTTTGCCTCCTCTCCCTCAGATCCAAGGCCATGCCCCGCATGGGGCCGGCAGGCTAAGGTGGGGGAGAGGGTGTTAAACCCCTTCCCTGCCCACACACAGCCAGGGAACCTAGCTGGGTCTGCAGAGGGGCCAGCTCCTGCCAGGCTTCTGCCCTTTCCCGGCTTGAGTAGAGAGGTAGAGGGCATGGCCAAATCCCAGGCTCAGGCTGCCATGCTGGGGGAGTGGGGGAAGGAAGTTTAAACCCCTTCTCAGGCCTGTACAGGACCCCAGGTATGTGGCGAGGCAGCCCCTGCCAGGCTTCTGCCCCCTTGCTCTCCCCTCAAGTGTTCCCTGCCCCCACCCCTGCAACCCCAGGAGGGGACAGCATGGCCATGTCCTGGTCCAGGGCCCCCATGCTGGGAGGAAGGGGTAGTTTAATCCACCTCTGTGGCCTGCATGGGACCCCAGCCTGGGTCTGCCTGTGGTGGCAGCCCTTGCCGGGCTTCTGCCCCCTCCCCTCCCCACCCTCTGGTTCGCCTTGAGCAGGGAAGGGGCAAAAGTCTGGCTGGGGTTTCATGTGGGCTACAGTGCGGGGGCTAAAGTGCCCCTCCCCCTGGCCTCAGCATGCTAGCTCCAAACTGGGGCCTGGCCACATCCTCTCCACTCTTCCCTTTGGCAGTGGCTGGCAGGCTGGGAGGTGTGGTGTAGCACGCCCCCCCCACCCCTTGCCCACCTTCTGACCTGAGCCACTGCAGGCATGTGTCTGCATTTCCTGAATGAAAAGTGGATGTCCGTTCACTTGCTTCTCAGTTTCATATCTGCATCTTAGACTAACCTGCAAAGACCGAATCAATTCAGCCTCCGGTTTTTTGACAGTCTGTACTTAGCCAAGTATATTGGTTGACTACCCCTGAACAAGGAAGCAGCTAGAACCATGATCAGCCTACTCTTATCTTCTCTGTTCTTGCACCTAGATCAGGTTAGGTGGTGGCTTAACAAGCTTTGAAGCCATTCAAATGCCAGGAGCACTGTAAGACGGAACTGAGAGTAACTGCAGCAGCATGTCAGCTCATTAGCTCTCTTGTGTATTCATTTTCCAGTAGAGTGCCAGGAACCAATTACTGAGTTCTGGGCCTCGCCAAATAATACACAATACTATACAAGACACAGTTGTTATAAGACACCCCTGCTTTGTAGAGTTTACAATCCGAACTTGGTAGAGAAAGGTGGCGGGTTTTGATGTTTTGAAATTTGGTTTGATTCAATATGGAACCCCACAAATCATCCATGAAAGGTAATGGAGTTGTCACTGAGGGGAAGTTCACCTGGTAGCCCACTCTTGAGCCACAAACCCTGGAAGTCCTTACATACATACATTCTGGAGGTAGTTAACTGAGCAGTTTGCTCCAGAGCCGCGCACGCTGGAAGCCTGGGCTGCCAAAGGACTATAAGCCTGTAAATTCTGGAAGCCTGAGACACCAGGGAGCTTGAGGACTGGGGCTCCCAGGACTGCTGCTCCATACCAGCCTGTACACTGCAGACTGCCCTCCAGGAGTCACATGGGTAAACTGGCAGAAAACCAGAGATGGTTCCACAGGCTGGAACTTGTCAATCAGACCAGCTTCATGAAACTCTGAATACATAGACTTAGGGCTGGAAGGGACCTTAGAAGATCAGCGAGCCCAGCCCCCTGCCCAAAGGGCAGGAAGTCAGCTGCGGTCATAGGATCCCAGCAAGATAAGCATCCAATTCATCGGGTCTGCAAAGCCTGTCAAAAATGTGTCAATTTTTTTTTCAACAATTGCTACTTATAAAGAGAGGAAGGGTAAAGAAAAAGTTGTCCTCATATTGTATACTAACAAACTGCTCTTCAGTAATGATGGGGGGGCTGTGTCCCCCCGCCCCCCTCTTCTCCCCTTTCCGTCCTCCTCTCCTGCCACTTGGGGTTCAGTGCCGCTGGCCTTGCCCCCCACCACGGTGCCACACCACCTCCAGGGAGCAGGGGTGGGGAGGGTGAGACCAGCTCTGTCTGGCCCTGTCCTGTCCCCGCCATCACGGCAGCACTCCGCCGCCGCCTGTCCGGAACGCTCTTGGGCCACTCTGCTCGGTTCTTTCAGATAGACAGACTAAAGCTTTTATATTAGAATGGAGAACTGAGGCACTAACTGAGTTGTGAAATGACTAATTCAAGGTGACAGAAAATCTGTGGCAGAGGCAAGAAATCTGAACCTTGAACTTCTGGATTAGCCAAGAGGCCTCCTGCTTTGTTTAATGAACTGATGATTAACAATACCTTTGTGAGGTAAAGAAGTGTTAGCATCAGATAGACAACTGAAGCACAGAGATGATAAATTATTTGTACAAAGCTACAGAAGATGTCCCTGGCACAGCCTGGGATTGAACGTAAAATTCCTGAATCCTAGTATTGTGTCTTAAAAAGATATTTTTTTCTTCCCTAGACCATCTACATTAAGCGAGAATGACACACAAACTCAGTGATTGTGCAGGCATATATGCCAGTGCAAGCACACTGGGATGTGGATGTGTTGTGGATTTATAGCCGTGTTATGTCAAAACCACGCTGGCCACAACACTGTTTTGTAGAGGATAAGGCTTCTGTGCATGCATGGTTGTGGGACCACATGGAACTAAACTTGGAAAGAGATCAAAACTTCTTTACAAATAGAAAGAAACACGCATGGCTGCATTATGAAGCTCAGTTGTGGTAGTTGTCCATTGTTACTGATGATGCCAGCCACTAATGCACAGTTATAGAATCAGGTTTTTGACAGGATGTTTCCTGCAGGTCATCCAGGACAACAAATAATTTATCTATTGCATACAGGATTCAACTACATGGTTAGTCTTTCCTGTTTCTTTTTAAATATCTTTTCTTCAGCTGGTCCAAAAACCTCAGACATTACAAAATAATTTTGTTTTTTTCAGAAACATCTCAAATCTTGTTCAAATGTGGAACAAAGCCAAGTTTTGATACCTCCAAATTTACAAGGTAGAATTACAGTTGTTCTACAGTTGGCTTCAGTTTGTAGCCTTTGAAATCCTGTCTACATGGGGAAATTTGCCAGAAATTATCATCTCATATACCAAACTCAAACACTTATTTCAATTAAAAATACAGCAATATAATTATATTGGTATAATTATGCCAGTAAATTAGGCAAACCCTAACCAGCACGTTGCAGTCTTCATACTTCCCCATGATTGTGAAAATTATATGGGGCTCAAAGTCTCAGGGAACCCATGTGATTTGTGACATTAGATCTGCATTTGGCTTAATGGTATGAAAACTATACTAATGAAGTCTCACAAGAGCCACAAATTACAAAAAGCATTGGCACAAATAAGAGATCAAGAGACATATAACAAACATGGGAATATAGCATTGCTTAGTTTAGAGAAGAATTGCTTAGTTTAAAGAAGAAATGAGAAAAGACAGGGCATGGAAGAAATTTACAAAATACAAAAAAAATCACATAGAGAAGGTAAATTGGGTACTCCTATTTACTTCCTCAAAGTGCAGGCAAAAATTCAAATAAACTCTCAGGGCAGGTCCCCACTCTACAAAGGAGTGTACAGTTTGTGGTGTCACAACCATATCCAGGGATCATGAAAACATGCACCATAGTGCAAATTTACAGCATGGCGGCAAAATGTGCTACCAGGAAATCCCGGTAGCAAAAAAACCCCAAAACCCAAAAAACTTCAGGGAGGAAAAAAGCAGCACAGAGCACACATCAGTAGTGTGTGCTGGAACAACCAGAGGATTGGCTATTCAGAACAATGTTCTGCTGCTGATCAGGCTCTGTGATGCCAGATCTGCACCCCTGCTACACTAGGACAGCATGTAACACTTCTGGGGCCAGTACAGGTGCTGGCCCCAGCCTTCCCTACCCCTACCCACGACAATTTGCTGCATGCCAAAGCACACATGCAGGGGCATGCAATAAGGCACAAATAAGGCTATTTGTGCCTCTGCAACAGGGTTGGGCAAAATGCAGATGTGGCCTACCAGGCTGTTCTATCTGGCCCATGGGGCCCCTAAAAAATTTAGAAAATTGGTATTTATTTGCCCCGGCTGCCTGTCATGTGTCCCTAAAATGCTTGCCAAAACTCAGTAAGCGGCCCTCCACCCAAAATAGTTGCTCACACCTGCTCTACAAGCACATGCCCCTGCATGTGGAGACCCACCCTACCGTTGCAACTGTAAAAGTGATAGGATATAATTTTTAATACAGTAGCCAAATTACCCTAAGGAATTTACTGATACAATTTATGACTAAGGCCAAACAGGTTTCAAAACAAGTCCAGACACAAAAAGGTAAAGCTTACCTTATTAAGTTTTCAATATCAAGCACTGAAAAGTTAGGAAAGCCGCATCTCCTAAGGAACTGTCCAAGTCTGCTTTCTGATAGTTTTTAATTATATGAACAGATACTACTTTTTTCCCTACAGGATCCTATTTCATTTGGCACACAGGATCAATGCTGATCATTTAATGAGCATGTACATAACATTTTATTGTTCTCCTCATTGTTCAATGTGCAGCTCCAGGTCCTATTTATTGCATACTAATTAAACCTTGCTCTGTAGACATAATTCTTAGTTTCCTCAGGGGCTTCTCAGGGATACCCATGCATACAGTATTCTTCAGCTACATTAGTGAATTTATCTTTACAATACCCTTTGAGCTGAAGAAGTGGTATCATTCCCATATTATAGAGGCTGAGGCTCTTCCTGTCCTGTCTCTTAGCTCAGCGAGTGCCAGTTCTCCCCACTTGTGACTCCTCATTCAATCCATTTCTTCTCTTCTCTTCCCTCTCACTATCCTCCTCCTCACTGGTTCCCATTCTAAGTGTCTTTCCTCTGACTTATCCTCACCCTAACTCATTCTCCTACTCCTAGTCCCAGTCTATGCTGCTGGCTCCATCTCCCATTTTCTTTGCCCAGACAGTTCTGTTTTTCCCATGGTCCCTTCAACTCCTCATCGTATTTAAGTGTTCATCACAGCCACCAGTCTTGATGCACAACTAGATACAATCATGGAGTTTTCTTCCAATTTGTCCTTATTTCTTTTTTCTTCAGTTACAGTCTCAACAGATTTCTTGCCCCAAACTACTCCTTTCTCTCCTCCTTGTCTTCAGTCAAATTAGACAGATGGCTAGGGGTCACAGCAAACACAAGAGAAAGTCTCTCCACTCTTCATTCCGGTGCCAGGCCAGGAGAAACCAGCAAAGAAAAATTCCATCTGCACTCACAAAGCCCCGGGTTGGAGACAGCCAAGAGTTACGTGTGCAATCTGGTCAGAATTGAGGGACTGGGACCTGTTCAGTCACTCTGATGCTGGCGTATAGGGCAGTCTAATCCAGCAGTGCTCCAGATGAATGGCATAGGGCCGGTCCATGAGCACATGGGGTTGGCGTGTTAAATATGTTCCAGGGATATATTTAGTAGCCGTGTTAGTCTGAGACAAAAAGAAACGCAAAACTGTAAAACTCTTGGTTCCAAGATTATACCTTTTATTAGACCAACTAAGAAATTGCGAAGAAAAGTAATTTTTTTGTGATTTCTTAGTTGGTCTAATAAAAGGTATAGTCTTTGAACCAAGAGTTTTGGATTTCAGATACATTTCAGTGCCTCCAGCCCTCTCTTGCATGCAGCCTGACCTCCTGACTGGTAGTGCCCCCCTGCACCTGGAACCCAGGAGAGCCAGGACACAGCTCTGTGGGCTGGAGGGTGGGCACCGCCGCTGTAGCTACTACTGGGAGCTGGAAAGGACTGAGCCAGTCTGTGAGACTGGACTCTACTCAGACTTAGTGCTGGGGCTGCATCCCAGCCCCTCCCCTGAAACCCAGGAGCATTGCCACAGCTTGGGGACACGATGGGCAGGGCCAGACACTGGCATAGGTGAACCAGGCGGCTGCCCAGGGCCTGGACAGAAAGGGGGCCCAAAAATGGTGAAAAGAATTATTCCATAAAGTGGGCATAAAGCCCGGACCTTCCCACCCCAGCAGCTAAGTGGGAGACTCATGAACGCTGCGTGCCCCTGGAGACTGAGGGCACAGCGAGCATGCCGGAGGCAAGTGGGGAGCTGCTGCAGGCTGCCCCAGTGCTGCTGGCAGCAGGGGACAGGCAGGAGTGGTGAGTGCCAACCAGTGGTTGGCAACCATGCACAGACACTGCTGGTAGCATCAGCAGTTATCAGTAGCGATTGCGGACTGCCCAGACACCACTGATGATGCTGGCAGCAAGGGGAGAGCAGCAACCGCCTGAAGGTGCCGCTGAGCATTGGTAGCACCTGCTCGCAGGGCGTGCAGCACCACACTCAGCAGGTGCACGTGCACCTGTGTGCAGCCCCTATGTGTCACTAACGGGGAGACTCCTCCCTAGCTGGCTCCTGCAGCCTTACAGCTGAGGGCAAGCAAAACTCGGGGGCATCCGAACCCCAAGCCTTCAGGCTTGGGCCCGCACGTAGGATGCCCGCCAAAAGATTTGGAAACACCTGAAGCCCCAGATGGGGGTGGAGGATGTTTGCCCGTAGTAAGGCAGTTCTGGACCAACTCACAGATTTGGAATTTGATTTAGGCTTTTCCTAGATGCCAGGGTCAGAAGGGACCTCAACAGATCACCAAGTCTGACCCCCTGCCTAAGCAGCAAAGAGTGCTGGGGTCAGATGATCCCAGCCTCAGGACACGGAAAAATGTGTAATAATAATAATAATAAAAAAGAAATGAAAATAATGATTATTATTATCATCATCATCTCTGCCGCAAAGGGGCCCGATGTACTAAAAGTTCACCGGGGCCACCAGGAGTCTGGGTACGGCACTGCTCACGGGGAACCTGCCTGTCCCTCTTGAGGCCTAGACCAGGGACTCAGGCCCCGCCTCCAGCCCCGTGCAACATGAGGTGCGCACGTTTGGCAGCGGGGCAACGCACACAGGCCCCGAGGGCAGGGCAGGGAAGGGAAGGCGCCGCAGCCCGCCCCGGAAGCCCCGC
>NW_017728918.1:42693661-42732981 GCF_001723895.1 Crocodylus porosus
AGGATGCTGCTGTCGCTGGTGCTGCACACCTACTCGCTGCGCTACGCGCTGCCGGCCGCCGTCATGCTGGGCGCGGCGCCCACCTACGTGCTGGCCTGGGGCGCCTGGCGCCTGCTGTCCGCCCTGCTGCCCGCGCGCCTCTACCGCGAGCTGGACGACCGCTTCTACACCATCTACCAGAGCATGGTGCTCTTCTTCTTCGAGCACTACAGCGGCGTGCAGGTCACCCGCCCGGCCGGCCGGCCCCGGGGCACGCGGGGGGGCCGGGGCCGGGAGCGGGCGGCAGAGACTCTCCTGCATCCACCTCCCTCCCCACCAGCCTGTGCAGGCCTCCTCGGGAGCCTCCCAACCACCGCCGGCCCCCGGGAGATGTGCTGCCCCTGTCATGGCAAGACAGCCCCTGCCCTCCACAAGGGTAGTGCCGCCCAAGGGAGGCGCTCATTTCACAGCTGGGAAAACTGAGGCCAGGGAGCAGGGCCTGCATGGTGCAGGACAAAACGGCACTCGCCCCAGCAAGGGAAGCTGGGGAAATAGGGCTGCTCCCAGCCCAGGGGAAGACCAACTCAACCCTCTGGCATGTGGGGGATGCCCTGTGGAAGGCCAGGACAGCAACCGGGGTTGTATTTGCAGTTATCAAGGTTTCACTCTGAAGTCCCCTTGCTGGAAGCAGGAGTGTTAGTTAGGGCAGGTCAGCTAGGCTTTCTAGGTAAAGAATTCAATATTTTTCATGCCATCTCAGTGTGTGGGGGGGGGGAGAGCATGAAATATAACTTCTCCATTTATCCTGTTTGTTGACCATTCACTGAGGCGAGTTTGGAGCCCGAAGGAAGCTGGTAGGAGCTTGGGCTCACGCTGCAACTCCCTAACCAAGGTCCAGGATCTCAGGCTAGAAATCTATCAGCTATCAAAAGAGCAGCTCTGTGCAAGTAACAGGATTTCCAGGCTGTATAGGAGTTTGTTTTGTAGAATTTCAAAATACGTTGCAGGTATTGGCAAACCCCTGCTACAGGTTGCGTTTCCATTTGCAGATGGCAAAACTGAAGTATCAAGACTTTTAAGGCATGGGCATGTTTGGCAGTTTTATTAGGTAGCAGGCCCACTGTGCAGAAGCTACTGCCCAGTTTTTTAAGGTAATGAGCACCTATTCATTTAGCTACAGGTGCTGGAGCTGCAGGTGCTTGGCAGCTCCTAGGAGTGATAAGAGTGTAAAACCTTAATTCTTTCCATTTGCTTGGTACC
The DNA here is from genome assembly GCF_001723895.1 of Crocodylus porosus. Lineage (NCBI taxonomy): Eukaryota > Metazoa > Chordata > Crocodylia > Crocodylidae > Crocodylus > Crocodylus porosus. The sequence goes on from NW_017728918.1 coordinate 42,694,901, forward strand.
CAGGTGTGATCCCATTCTACCCTGTTCTTGTCCCTAGAGAAGAGTTAGTGCCAAAATTGTCCTTCTCTCTGGTTTTTGTAACTTATTCTTAAGGCTGACATGAGGATGTATTACAGAGGTTAATGGGGTGATTCTGTTTGTTTTCACGGGCTTGCGCAGGGTGGAAAAGCATCATAGGCACATGCCAAAGTCCCCTTAGACATTTAAGAGGTGGAACAGGATCTGGGCCTAATCTCCTAATCTAGATATGTCTCCAGCAAATCTAGAGCTAAGATGTTTGGCCAAATTTATAAAGGAAACTTGTTATAAAAATAGAACCCAATTCCCTTTGACTCCTGTAGTGACAATAGCATCTATTTTAACATTGACTTTCTTAGAGACTTTAGGAGTATGTAAATGAAATGTCTTATTCCCGGATACAGACTACTTCTGCACCAAGGACAGAAACCTGCAGAACATTGTGTTCGTTTGATTTGTGATATGACATGAAACATAGAGGAATAATAGTGTTGTGTTTAAGGCCTGGGAGCAGGAGCTGGGAGATCTGGGTGTTACTCCCAGCTATGCCACAGGCCAGAGTCAACCTTGACCGTGGCCAAGTTAACAAATTTTACTGTCTTGGTTTCCTCTGTAAAATGGAAAAAAAACCAAACAATGCTTTAATTCCCCATTGGTGGGTCATTGATATATTTTTTTTTTTTTTATTCACAGCCTTGTGTTTATATAGGCTCCCCATCCAGAAAACACTGTGCACTGCTACTTATTAGAACTGAGTTGTCACATGTGACAGACCTGTGGTTTAATATATAAACCTAGAAATCAAATCAAGACTATACCCCATTACATAAACAGTAAAAGAATTAGCAATTTGGATCAGGCATTTTTACTGTGGGATCTGTGATCAAATCACACTTGAACACATTCATGGCTCTATGACTGTGAGAAGTCCCATTTGCTTAAGTGTGTATGGGATCAGTTTTATTGTCTTGAAACTGGAGTAAAACCTGTTACTTTGGGGCACCTAATTGGGTTAACAGAATAGGCAAATCCTTTCCTATAATTTTAATCCCTGATGTATATAATAAATGTCACTTACCTGAAATCAAATCACAAAATGTGATCTAGAAATGATAACATTATACTTACGGAACGTTCATCACTGGGTATCTAAACTGCTTCATGGCCACTAAAACATTATAACTTGCAGAGGGAGGGAGGTGTGATGAATAAATTGACTAGTTATGAAACAAATTTAACTTTTAATTGTTCATTGCTTTTACAGCTAGATAAACAGGTTGGAAACCTGCTCAAGCAAAATACTCAAGCAGGCTGCACAATCTTATTGAAGTCAGTAGGATTATATATATGATGCTTAAGTGCTTTTCTGGATCAGGCATGTGAGTGACTTGCTCAAGGTCATGTAGCAAGACATTGTCAGTGCTAGACCTGCAACCTGAGGCTGTGCCCTCAGGACTCTCACAGTCCCTTACAGTTGTTGTGTCCTTGTATGTCTCAAGCAATACACACCTAGGCTTTCATAAACATTTATGGCCTCTGCTCTTAAAACCATAAACCTGTTGAATTTCTCATTCATGTGATGAGCATTTTACTGGGTTAAAGCCTGGATTTAGGCCCTACAAGTTTGGATATTTTTTGTTTTGTTTTGTTTTAACTAGATAAGAGCATATCTTAGTTTTGCAGGAGTGGAGAAAAGAGGAGAGGAGGGTTCTATGTGGCAACAACTGTTAGTCCACAAAGTCTCTCTCTCAAACACATGTACACACAGAGATCTTTTAATTCTGTTGACTTGAGTGTTTCTAGTCAAATTTATTGAAATGAAAGTCTACTTCATGCTCTGTGTGAGTTTTATCTTAACAGGTTATAACCTCAAACTGGCTGCACCCTGAGCTGTGTGATGTAACTCATGTGAATCCTTAAAAACAGAAGGGTTGGGTTGAGAGTTGTACCATACATCTGTATTGTAACAGAGTAGGCTAATAGTAGGCTTTACTACTGCAGTACTTGGGATCTGATCACTTTTTTGCTGTACAGGTCCTCTCCCTTTACATATTTCAAGTGACATCCATAGTGGTAGTAGTTCATTTCCAGCTTTCATTAAAATGGTACAGTAGAATTAACAATACATCTATTATTACATATCATTTTATGTGATTTTTAGTTGCTAGTAAAATAATATGCTAAAATTACACATTCCATTAATTTCAACAAAAGTAATATCAAACATAATGTAATAATACATAAACTAAATAAAATAAAGCAATATAAACTAGTAGAATAAAAAAAGGGGGAATTCTATTTGATTTTGGCCCTTATTATTTTTGTAAGTAGTGCAGCTATACCTACAGAATATAGGACAGGTTGTAAGTTGCTAGAGAGGAGGCAGATTGTTTTTAATTCATTGGCCTAGTGCTTGAAATTTTTCACTAATGGAGAGATCCATTTCCCTCTTATGTCAAAGAATGAACAAGACCACAAATCATGATTTAGGTCATCTATTTCATTCTTCCTGCAAGGACATATCCTGTCTATAAATATGAGGGCCAACATCATCACCCCATGATCACTGCAGCACTCATTAGAGTGAATCTCATAGCAGCCTCTCGGTGTTTTTGGTTTTGTATCTGCTTACTACCAAAAATAAGATTCTGTCCCTGTTAGCTTTGCAGAATCCATGTAGCTGTGGAAGAGAGACCGGAGTTCTGGCTCATAATGAGAACTGTTAATGAATTTCCAGTGATGTGGATGGTGAAACCTTTCGTGCTGCATTAGAAGGGGGACAGAGAGTTACTAAAGTGTGACTGAATCCAGCATAACTGCTTTGTCTGTTTGTTTCTAACCCATAGAAAGTGAAGCTAAATCCTAAGTATGTACTGCCTGTTTCATTAATGGGTAAAACTGACTTAGCTTTGATTAGTGCAGGTTAAGAGTGGACAAGCAAAATCATTGCTCTGGAATAGCTAAGGCACCCACCAACAAACATAAGCCTTCTCCCTACTACCCTCCTCCCACTTTAATACAAAACTTACACGTATGTCCACTTTCAAATGTAGTCTTAATACTGGTGGTAATTTTAATGTTTCTTTCCTTTCATATTATAGCATGAGTTTAAGGAACTGGCATTTAGGAAAATAAACTTGCTAACTTATAAATGAAGTATGTTTGACAGCAGCATTGTAAATGTAAGCATAGAATCCTAATGGAACTTAAAGAGCCATATTTGCATTTAGTGTATATCTACATATTTTAATGTAAATTGCATGCTACAAGTATATTAAATTCACATGTTGCATTCTGGTCTTGTTCCAGAGTAGCATTCTGGATTAGAAACTCACAGCACTGAAAAATGTGTGAATGCAGTTACTGAGAGTGGAACATGAATAATCATTACACTTTTTTCCTTTGGAGGTTTTGTTCCTCCTGCAAGATGCATTGTGTTGAGAGATGTTTCTTTTTTCCTTGATTTGGCTGTTGATTCTCCTTTATAGGTTTCATAATTTAATAGACATTAGGGCTGGAAGGGACCTTGTTAAGATCATCAGGTCCAGCCCCCTGCTCAAGGGGCAGGAAGTCAGCTAGGGTCAAAGGATCCCAGCAAGATAAGCATCCAGCTGTTTCTTAAAAGTGTTCAGAGTAGATGCTTGCACCACCTCTGGGGGGAGTCTATTCCAGGCCTTAGGGGCTCTGACAGTAAAGAAGTTTTTCCTTATGTCCAGCCTAAAACAGTCTTGCAGGAGTTTATGACCGTTGGACCTTGTTATTCCTTGGGGTGCTCTGGTGAACAGGCGTTCCCCCAGATCCTGATACACACCCCTTATGTACTTACAGGCTGCCACCAAATCGCACCTGAGCTTGTGCTTTCCAGGTTATGAAAAATACAAGATGCTGAAACCCTTTTTAAGCTTGGTTTAAAATGAATGGCTTTTGACAACAAGGGGTATGTTACAACTTGAGGAGCTAAAACTGACACTGACACAAACGGGTGCAACTCTGGTGACTTGGAGGAATTAGCTTGTGCCAGTTGTGGATTTGGACGTACTTTTTTAAATCTTGAAAATAACTGTGAGCTCTTTGAAAGCATTGACTTAGTGTGTCAGTTCTTAGGCAGTTTTGCGTGTCACACTGAATTCATCTTTATGAGTGCAGTCCAGAATGCAGTCTTCATGAAGGTAATCTATAACACCCATCTTCTAGGGAGGTCAGCATCTTTTTCTATCATCATGTCATCAGGATGAGATTATGGAAACAAAAGTGATGTAAAAATATGCTGTGATATATGATACTTAAATGGCTGAAAGGACTGGTAATAGAGCTTTGTCATATCCCTCACTTATTTGTGACCATTTAGACCACTATCCCAACTTACAACAGGGCTATGAAACTAATGGTTACCATGTTTGTGCACGTTTCAGAGCAGATGAAACCTAAATATTTTGCCTGTAATAATTTCTGGTTGCTTTTGGTATTTCCCTTCTCTGGCAGTGATCCTTAGGGATCACTTTCATGCTTCAGCTATGTAAAATTCACATCTATTTTAGTGTGCTTGTTTCTGTCAGCACTCATGCCTTTCTCTCTCCCTCTCTTGTCCCCTAGTCCTCTGGAGTAGGATGTGTTAGAAATGCTACTTTCTTAGGAAATTTTTTAGTGTCCATTTTAAGAAAAGTGCTTTAGGAATCAGATGTCACTCATTGGTAAAACACTTACACTTACCTTCAAACCATCCAGCACACTCAGCAGGAAACTGCTTACAGGTGGCTAATTAAGGGATGCTCAACTTTGGGGTATGTTTGAAATCCGACTGTTTATAGGAGGTTTGGTGCCTGTCTCAGGTTTGCAGGATCTCCTGGGGATCCTTTCTTGAGAGTAAACATCTACAGGCTTTTTTTTTTTTTTTTTAAGAACAGAGCAGAACTGATTCTTTTCTTTTAAAACATTTCCAGAAGAGGACATGCTCACATATATATAATCTTAGAGTAGCCACCCAAGATGTGAGACACAAGTTCTAGGCCATCCTCAGCCTGAGGGTTCAAACCTATCAGTCCTAGCTCCTAGGAGTGTACTCTAATCATATGACTACAGGCTTGTGACTTTTCAGCTTATCTGCCACTTCACAGAAATTTGTAAGATGTTTTTTCTCTGCATGCCTTAGTTATGTCTTCCTGTAGTCATGAGTGCATGTGCTGCATGCACTTTCTCCATCAACTGTAGGAGGTTTTTCTTTTGAACCTGAGCATGTTTGCACAATTCAGCCTGGGCTGAAGGTTTTGTTTTGGTTCTTTGGTTATCACTGAGTCTTCAGAGCCAGTCAAGACCAAGTGTTTTTGCTGTAGTTTATTTTGGGCAGATGCACTCTGCTCCTTCTGTTGATAGTTTACCCAAGTTTAGAAAGGAATGTGAAGCTGGAAACAGATGTCTTTGGTAGAGAGCAATCAACTATACAGTGATAGGTCACAGCACAGCTGATCTTACCCCAGGGATATCTATACACGTCCTCAATTGTTGTGCCCCTGTGTCGGGGAGTGGTGAAGTCCCCTGCAGGCATGTCTGCAAGCGGGTTCCCCACTCTCCTCTCGGTGCTGGCAGATAGATTCATAGGTTGTAAGGGGCTAGAAGGGACTTCGCAAGATCATTGGGTCCAGCCCATCTGCACTAGGCAGGAAAGACAACTGGGGTCAGGTGATTCCAGCAAGGTGACTGTCCAGTCTCCTATTGAAGTGAACTAGTTTAATAAGGTGAAATGAAGAAAATAGTTTGCCTGCACATTTAGGAAGGACTACTGCTGCCAAAATTTAGTTTAGTACTTCAAAAACCCTCCAGTTTCAGGTGCTTAGCCAGTGACTTTTACCAGTTATGACTGGACTTCCTTTCAATTTTGAGAGCCAGTATATTTTTAAATATTGTATTGTTGTTTAATTTAAATTATTTTAGAAATTATAGTAAATGTACATTTAGGTAACATAGGTAGTTTTGTTTTCAAATTTATTTTTCATTAAAATGTATTAAATTTTAAAGGGAAAAAAATCTATTTTTTAAAAATAGTCTGACCTTTTCAGCATCATAGATATTAAATGGCATATGCTGCATCACAGAAATGCATCGTAACATGATGGAGAGTCACTTTTTCTTTTGCTACATAATTCAACCACATAGGATTTTTTATCTGATTTTTAATAGAACAAGTAAAAACACTCGTCATTTCATTTAGTACAATGGCCCACAAGCTCTGCTGTAGTTAGGGTGCTTATTCTGTTCTCAGTTAAACATCATTGGCATTCCAGTGATTTCAGATGAATTACTGTAGAATTATGTTGATATGACAGGGCAAAGTTTATTATTGATCCTTAGTAGTATTAGATTTTAAAGTAGGTTTAAGTGGAAGGTGTTCTTTCCGCAGTTATAAAGAAATATGCTTTTTGGAAAAGCTTTGATTCACCTTCGATTTCTAATATGTCAATTTTGCATCGTGTTCTAAAGAGCATTAGAAAACAAGGGAGATTATTCTGTTTCTTCTCTGCCTCTGTGTGTTGCACAGTATGTGGTTGCAGCCTTCCTCCCCTTCCTTGCCCCACCTATAATCAGGAATTCAGCTGGATAGTTATCCATGTTAGTCTGAAGTCCAGCAAAAGATAGGGCAGGGTGGCATCTTAGAGACTAACCTGTTCAGGGAGGCCTAAGCTTTCATAGGAGACATCCTACTTCATCAGATGCTACAAAGGGAGAGACTGCTTGTTTCATGCTGTTTTGATTTCAGTTTAAAACCAGCTATTTGTGCTTGCCTGGAATCAGTTTATTTGAACATGTGCAGCATATTCCACTTGCATGCATGCATGCATGCATGCATACATATCAGATACACATGTAATTCACTTAACTGCATAAGACACCAGTTACAATTTTTGCCTACTGCTTAGATTATAACAAGCATGTTATCTATATATCTATGCATAGGAAATCTTTGGCCCCAATGTCTAATTTCTAATTGTGCTCTGTTTTACTGCATACTTGGTGAAACCGAGTAGGAGCCTTATCTTAAAGTAGCCTTGGACTGATAAAGTCCTGGCAACTTCAGAGCTGTTTTAGAGGGCTAAGGAATTTTGGAAAATGCTAAGGAGACTTAATGAGGGGGGGAATTAGCATAGATTATTCCTATATGTAGCCAACATTATTTACATAAAATTTGGGTAAGTGCCTAGCTTTCTTCAGTCCTGAGGGCATGCACCTGAATAGGATACACAGCTACATTATACTAAAACTTGAATTTTCTTGGTATGTCACGTACACAGTCGTGTTAGATTAGACGACTTGGGGAACTGAGATGCTTCTAAAAGTTTCCATTTTCAAACATGACTTAAAATGAGATAGAATCTTTACCTTAATCACAAATTAATATATGGATTAGGTTTATATGCTGGCCTTCCCAAAAACGTTCAGAGTGGCTTATAAACTTATAAATACCCCAACTTCACCTTTCTTCCAATTCTGGTGGCAAATGCAGCACTCGTTCTCTTTTCTTCCCATATCTGATGACTGATAAATATGCATAAGTTCATTCTGAACTTTGGTACAAATGTTTGTAGTTGTGTTTTGCAAATCATATTTAAACAGTGCTTCTTTCAAGTTCCTTATATTTTGCGAAAAGTAAGGTCCTGTACAACATAAAGGGATACTTCATAGAGAGTATATGCCAGAGGCTCCCTGCTTGTTGCTATAGGCAAGACACTGAAGGTAGTACTTTCGAAAAGTGCTTAAATGACTGATATGCTTGTAAGTTATTTTTGAAAAATTGAATAATTTAAATAAAGGATGAAGAAAGATGTTTTCTTGGAAAAACAATAGTTTTTGCTTTGACTTTGGGGAGGAAATTTCATTTTGTGAGGAAATTTAGATTGTTCTGTGGTCTTGAATGATCAGTCATAAATGCTACAAGGTTGTAGGAGATTTTTTTTTGCTCTGAAGTTAGCTGGAACAGTTATATGTGGGGAGTGATTTCAAGTTTTGTACACCATGGAGATGCTCATTCTCCAGGCAAACACTTCAGCTGGTTCAACTGAATTCTCAGCTTGTAAATAGATTTCCTCTCATTTTCACATTAGCTATCTGTTTAAAACATCTGCATTTTTCAGTGTTTTAGCAATTTATATTAAAACCTGCTTAAATGACACTCTGGCTTTGACCTTCTCATCAGCCTCCTGTAGTAACTATCTACTATAATGATTCTCAACCAGCGTGATGCAGCAGCCCAGGGGTGCCTTGAGATCCTTTCAAGAGTGCCAGTGGATGTCATACAATGTTACGTTTACAAACATGATTCACAAGATTCATAGTTGTGCTCTTTCTGAGTTTTTTGCAACAGACAAAAACTGCTCTATAATTTAAGAGTAAAAACTTGGACCTGGCATTTTCCAAAGGATGCCTAGAGTCTATCCAGGAGTGTCTCAAGTCTATAAAGCACTGACCTACTGAAACTCAAGTCCTGACTGTGCCACAGACTTGATATATAAATTGGCATTTGTGCCACACTCCTAAAGTGAAACTTAAGTGCCTAAGTACAAAATTATGATCCTGAAAGCCCCAGTCAGCTGGTATATGATCTTGGCTTAACTTATATGTGCTTTACATTTGGTTTTAAAATGCTCCTCTCATTATGGGCAGGTACAGATATTCAAAAAGCCCGAGGCAGAACCAATCTAAGTGTGTGGTTTTCTATAAGCAGTGTAGTGTGGATCAGTAGCAAAGAGAACACACATTTGCCCTTTGGTGGAGGGGGCAAATCTTAGACCAGGTTCTGCCTTTTTAAAACCTCTGTGTGTGTGTGTGTGTGTGTGTGTGTTCAACTTCTGTTATGTTAGAGTTATAGACTGGTGTCCAATCACTTATAATAGTACAAGTATAATATCTATTCCTGGATTTGGTTGGACACCTCTCTTAGTGCCCAGATCTGCCCCAGTCTTGATAGGACTGAGCAGCTCAGTGTCTAGCTTGTATCTAAGCTCAATAAGGTGTTCCTTTATCAAAGTCTTGAGAAGCACTTTATTTGGTTGTGCATAAAGTAATAGGATTTGGCTCCTTTTTTGCTATATACCCTAGTAGTTACAGCAGCTACTCAGGAAGTGGCACACCCAGGTTCTAGGCCCTTTGCAGCCTGATAGGATTCAAACACGTATCTTCTACCATCCTCTTCCGGCCCAGATTGTGCTCTGGATGTGGGTACTCCATACTTTCCTGTACACCAGAAAAGAATTCAAGATTTGCTGACCCTGAAAAAGACCACCGAAGGGTGCGTGACTCTTACCTTAATGGTTAGGGCACTCCCTTAGGAGGGCATGATTCTAAGTTTCAATTCCTGCTCCAGAAATGTTTCTCTGTTTCACCCAGAGATCTAAAATGGGTACGTAAAGGGGGAGATGGGCATCACTTCTATTTTCCCCAACTTGTATCTTAAAACAAAATAGTGAGTCTTGCTCAGTTATTTGGTGTCTTAACTTCCAAATATCAGGCGATGTCACTTATTGTTGAACCCATGCGGATGGAGGCAACCCCTTCCAGCTTTGAATGCGGTGCTAGGAGTTGGGGGGCAGGATTTAAGATGCACCTTAGTCATCATAATTTCCTACTGGTTAGGTCTAGGCTTACTGAGTTTGCTGCCTCTGCAGCATGCTGGCTATTACAAAGCCTATTCCGAGGTGCACCATGCTATCCAGGCATTGTATGTGGAGCTGAGGTGCCAAAGTCAGGATTCTGAGGGTGCAGGCACCAAAAATTTTTGTATGTTTCCATCTTGCTTTTCTTCAATAAGATGAAGTCACTGCAACCTTTTATCTATTTTATTAGCATCTGTATAATTCTAAGACAACCATATTTTTTATGGCCCACATACTTGAAAGCTGACGTTTCTAGAATCAAATACTGAAAGTACTGTTTGTAGTCGGAGAAATATGAGCAGAATGAAAGATTCCAAAACTATTTTTCCTGGCATTTATAATGCTATTTTATTACAATTATTATGTATGTTTTTTTTGGCTGGCCAAGATGATCCCATTTCCCCTGAAAATTTCAGCGATTCCTTTTTAGCTTGGAATAGTACCTACTGGTAACTACAGAACCATTTATTTAAACTCATACTTAAACTCACTCATGGCTTTGCCAGATACTCCTGTTTGATTCAGTTTATGAAAATTGTGCAGGTGTGTTTAGAGCTTTTGTTGGTTTTTCCTCTCCCTATTCTGACCATATGAAAATTAAAGACAGTCTTAACTTTCATGCACATTGACTTCAATGCTTGGATGTGGAAGCATTTGGAGGACTAAGGGTTAAGAATAAGAGTCAGGACAATGAGTTCAAACTCAAAACTGTTATGCTTAACATCAAATGACATAATTAAAATGTTAAATGTATAGTTTTTAAAGTGATTACGTCATTCTAGAAAGAGAAATATAATAGTAACAGCCACTCTCAGTTTATGAAGCCTTTCACTTCAGCCAAATAAAATATTTCTAAAAATTCTTAAGTTTATATATAAGAATCTGTACAATACACCTAGGGTATTCGAATCATAAGAAAATATGGCTGGAAGGCACATCATAAAGTACTTAATTCAACCCCTTGCTCAAGGGCAGGATCTTCTTTGACTAAATTGTTCTACCTCTATTTGTCCAACCTGCTCTTGTAGAATCTCCATTCCTGGAAATTTTCAACTCTAGGCAACCTGTTCCAATGCTTGACTACCCTCATGGTCAGAAATCTCCTAATTTCCAACCTAAATTTCCTCTGTTGCAGCTTGAATCCATTGTTCCTAGTCCTGTCTGCTATGGCCACAGAAAAAAGCCCATCTCCATCCACTCTGTAATTGCCCTTCAAGTATTAGAAGACTGTTATCTTCTCTTCTCCAGACTAAATAACCCTAGTTCTTTTACCTTTTCCTGTTCATAAGTCATGCTTTTCAGGTCTCTTGGGTTTGACAGTGGTTTGATTCTCTGAACCTAAACAGAATATACAGATGCTGTATATTTCTGAGTCAACTATCTGCCTTGGTATACATTAGGCCTAAACTGTGACTGTGGTCTGATCCAGGCTTGCAGTCTGTTTTGTGGCATGTTGGGCATGCAGTGTCTCTTCACCAAATGTATTGCTGGATATCAGAGGCAAGGTTTGTTGTGGTGGGTGATATCTTTTACTGTATCTTAACGCTGAACCAACGGCATGGTTGGGATAGGCCTGGTTTCAGTATCCCATCATTTAAACTCAGATATAAAAATAGGTGCCTTTCCTTAAAAAAAATCCTTCTAATATAAAAATATTTAATGCCAAGGAATTCCTAGCTGCCCTTGTGCCATTAAAGATTCTTCCTTTTTTCTGCTTTGCAGCCTGTTGCAGGAGTTTAGTGGAGCTTTGAACAAAAGCAGGTGTTTTGTATGTTCTAGTTTCTTGGTGCTTTTGTAACACTGGAACCCCTTTGGTGCAGTAGTTAGGATGCTACCCTGGGACAAAAAAAAGTGAGTTAAATTCCCTGTTCTTCTGTTCTATGTTACCATACCTTTTAGCCTCTCCCTTTTACCTACCTGTAAAATAAGGCTAATAATACTTCACTTCTTCATGATTGATGTGAAGAGACGTACATTAAAATGTGGGATGCTAAGCTACTGTGGTAGAAGGGGCCATACAGGTACCCAAGAAAATAGTTCTTTGGAGTCCCACTGGAGGGCCTTTAGATCCCTATCTTAAACTGTTGCTGGCACAGAGGAGAAAGTTTTGTGATCTAAGTGACTTTAGACCCAGTGGACCATTCACTCATCAGTGGTATAAGCAGAAAGGATGGGGGAGGGGGTCAGAATGATGAGACTGGCAAAGAAACAAAAATACAACCAGCTTCATGTACAAGCTAATGGCATAAAATGATACCAGAATGACTTAAAATATCTGTAGAGGATTTATTGGAGGAAACATGAGAACAGTAATGCTTCCTGACCTCACTATGCACAGTGTGCATATTAGCTTTTGCACACATGCCTTGGAGTTTGTTAGGGGTTTGTGGCTGGAACCCTAAAATGCCATGCTGCTACAAAAATATCTTCATGGTAGTCAGCTACCATTAAAAAATGAATTAATGGCCCCAAAGTTACAGCTTCTAATTTGTATTGTGGCCTTGCCCAGAAACCAGTAGTCAAGATCAGGGTCTCTCTACAGTAGGTCCGGTATTAAGTTAAAATGGAGAGGCAGTGTTGTTCCAGAGAACTTTTCATCAAACAGTGCAGTATCACTCTGCGTTGTTGCTGTAGAATGTTGTTTTGCTTTTTTGTGGTTGAATTCTTACCATTCATCAGATCTGAATAGTTTCAGAGGACCTGATCCAACTTCTGGTAAAGTAAATGCCTGGTTTCCAGTAACTTCAGGGGATTTGCATTGCTAGTTTAGAGATAAATATCTCTTCGTAGAAACAGATCTTTTATCTTGGTATATATAAGAAAGCAGCTGGTCAGGCAGCACTTGAAACCAACCACCTTCATGTATAGTCTGCAGGAAAAGACAATATCTTGTATTGTGTGTATCTCTGGAATTATGGTTTAACTTTTCTTCCTTTATTTTCTCAGTCTTTAACCTGCTTCTCATTCTTATGTTTTAGAGGGATTTAATTAAACAGATAACAAAGGGGCCCTTACCCCAGAGAGCTCATAATCTACATTGAAATGTAAGATCAGGAAAGGATGATGCAGAGAGGATTTAGCATTGTGGGAAGAGTATGGCCAGAAACAATAGGCTCATGGGTTTGCTTTTATATTCAGAGATTCATAGATGCTAGGGTTGGAAGGGAACTCAACAGATCATTGAGTCTGAACCCCTGCCTATGCAGGAAAGAGTGCTAGGGACAGATGACCCCAGCCAGATGTCTATCCAGCCTTCTCTTAGAGACCCCCAAGGTAGGGGAGAGCACCACCTCCTTTGGAAGCCCATTCCAAATTTTGGCCACCCTTACCGTGAAGAAGTTTTTCCTGATGTCTAGCCTAAATCTGCTCTCTGATAGTTTGTAATCATTGTTCCTTGTTACCCCAAGAGGCACCGTGGTGAACAGAGCATCTCCGAACCCTTGCTGAGTCCCTCTAATGAATTTGTAGGCAGCCACAAGGTCACCTCTCAGCCTTCTCTTGTGGAGGCTGAAGAGGTCCAGGTCCCTCAGTCTCTCCTCATAAGGTTTGTCCTGTAAACCCTAACCGTACAAGTGACCCTCCTCTGGATCCTCTTGAGTCTATCAGCGTCCTTCTTGAAGTACGGCACCCAAAACTGGATGCAGTACTCCCACGGTGGTCTGACAAATGCTGCATAGAGGGGAAGTATTGCCTCCTTGGATCTATTTGTCATGCATTGGCTGATGCATGCGGTTAGCTTTGCTGATGATTTCGTCACACTGACGACTCATGTTCATCTTGGAGTCCGCTATGACTTCAAGATCTCTTTCTGCTTCTGTGCTGCTGAGAGGGTCACTTCCCAGCCAGTAGGTGTGCTGGATATTTTTGCACCCTAGGTGCAGCACTCTGCACTTGTCCTTGTTGTACTACATCCTATTGAGTACTGCCCACTCTTCTAACCTGTTCAGGTCTGCCTGCAATTGTTCCCTGCCCTCCAGAGTGTGCACTTCACCCCACGATTTAGTATCATCTGCAAACTTGAACAGAGTACACTTCACACACACATCCAAGTCACTGATGAAGATATTGAAGAGTACAGGTCCAAGAACCAAACCCTGCAGGGCCCCACTACACGCATCCTTCCAGGCTGATACCGACCTGTCTACTACCACTTTTAGGGTGCGACTACTAAGCTTATTTGCCACCCACCAGATCGTGTAAACATCTGTGTCACAGCCTCTTCATTTATTTATGAGAATGAGATTAGATACTGTATCAAAGGCCTTGCTAAAATCCAAGAAAATGACATCCACCTCCACTCCTGCATCTACGTTTTGTGACCCTGTCATAAAACGAAACCAGATTGGTCAGGCATGATCTACCTGCTACAAATCCTTGCTGGTTTCTTTGCTGCATTATTTTTCCCACTGGACTCCCACAAATATGATCCTTCATAATCTTTTCAAAGACCTTTCCAAGGATGGAGGTGAGACTCACTGGCCTATAATTACTCAGATCCTCCTTCCTCCCCTTCTTGAAAACTGGGACCACATTGGCCCTTTTCCAGTCCTCCAGAACCTGACCCGAGTGCCACGAGCACTGAAAGAGCCCTGCCAGTGGTTCTGCTATGACACCGGCCAATTCCTTCAGGACTCTCAGATGCAGCTTATGCATTCCTCTTGACTTGAAACACATTCAGTCCATCCAAGTGGCTCTGCACTAAGTCAGTATCGACAGTTTGGTAGGCTGATGTCCCTCTGATCCCCATCTAACAACCCATTAGGAGATTTATTTTGAGCCTTGTCCAGGAACACTAAGGCAAAAAGCTCACTGAACAGCTCAGCCTTGTCCCCCCTCTCTGTCACTAATAGCTCCTTCTTGTTCAGTAGGGGTCCTGTGCTGCTCTGCGTCTTCCTTTTACTCCCTACATACCTAAAAAAAAGACTTTTTGTTGTCTTTAATTTGTGTTGCCAGCCTCAGCTCTGTAGTTGCTTTGGCTTTTCTAACTGCCTCCCTGCAAGTGCAGGCCAAGTAGGTATGCTCCTCCTTGGTAGCTTCCCCCTGCTTCTACTACCTACATGCCTTCTTTTTTGCCCTTGGGCTCCCCTGGATTTCCCTTATTTAGCCAAGGAAGTTTTTTGGCTCCTTTTCCCCCATTTCCCTCATACTGGGATAATCTCCCTCTGCACCCAAAGCATTTCTTCCTTTAAGAATGACCACTTTTCCTGGACTCCCATCTCACCAATAATCTTATCCTGCGGTGCAGCATTGAGCAGACTCCTAAGCACACTGAAGTTAGCCTTCCTAAAGTCAAGCACTTCCACCCTACTAGTTATCTTGCCTACTCTACGTCATATGGTGAATTTGATTGATTGATGGTCACTGTCCCCAAGGTGACCATGAATCTGCAGCACCCCTACCAGGTCATCCCCCATAGCCAATACCAAGTCCAGTAAGGCATTTTTCCTAGTGGGACAGTATACCTCCATTAGGTCCTGCATGCAGGTTAAGAATGTGAATGGTTAAATTTGGCTGACTGATTTAGGAAACATTTCATCTTGTATGTTGCTGTTCTGACTAATGCTGACTGGTTTCTGCATCTCTGTCTTTCTAGATGGAGCAGGGTTAACCTGATACTGTTAACAGACTTCCATTTTTCTCTTCTTCTCTTGTGTGGTTGAATCTTCTGTAGTTTTGATTGCATCATTACACTTGCTCCTGTAATAGGGGCCTGATTATAAAATGCTTGGTGGTGAAATAGAAGCAGAGAGGCAAAAGTCGGTACTCTGGGTTCTTTGATTGTAGGGGAAGGAGACTAACTGCACCCAATTTACCCCCATGGTGGGGTTCCCCTCATAGGCATAAATGTGGCTTCTTTTATCATTTAGCAGTTGAGCTGTGCATCTGTTCACTGAGCCCCTGTGCCTAGGACACAGCTAAGAGACCTATTTTCTTCCACTTTTTTTTTTCCCTATATGGGTTTCTCATGTACAGTCTCTTTATGTAGTCTTTAAACTTTTGCCTAAATAAAATAACCTTATACTGTAATCCAGTGAGCAGTCAAGACTGTATGGTGACTTTGTGAGTCGAGACCATGCAGTGATTTTTGTGGCTCTCCATTTGAACATGTAAGTGGTGCTGATTAGTATTTGAGCTGTGTAACCCTGCTGTAATCATTAGAAATGAATCCTATATCACCTTTTACGCACATCACTTGCAGCAAAGTGTCTAAATGTAGCAACATGAATACCATTTGGCAGTATGTGCTCACTGGTTGGACAAGGATCATCCAGCTAGACAAGTAACAGTGTAAGACCCCCACAAGTGTAGTAGGAGGAAAAACATGACTATCAACTGTTTAAAACTGGAAGAAGGTGCACATAACGTTTTTGAGCCCAATAGACCACTAGTTCAGATACTTACCATGTAGTGGGAGCCCTCATGATCAAGGGGCTTTTTGACCGGAGAATATGTTTTCCCTCTTGCCAGCAAAATACCATAACTGCTACTCCTCATGATTGCCCAGATCATCTTCTAATCCTGTCACTGAAGTTGGTCATCTGACCAACCAGAAAAAGAGCAGTCTAGGGTTGGATCAATGGGATGGACGTTGTCCTGGAAGAGAAGGGGCCTTAATTTCTGGCCCCTGCTCCCAATGGGGCTGAAGCTATCCCACTGCTGTTTATCCATGCAAGGTGAAAGGCTATTTAAATGAGCCAGAATATAGGACCCACTCCCTGATACTACTTATATGATTACACTTAGGTGCATAAAGTAGACATCCTGGGATTTCTTTTTTTATCCCTTAGTGTCCTTATTCTTTATTTGTAACTAGATTGAATTGGTGTTTGATGGTGCCAAAAAGGTAGATGGGCTACTTGATATGCAGCAATAGCTGTATTGAATAGAACAGGAATTCTTAATAGGGTTTTTTAGCCTCACAGCCTCCTTCATAACTTTTGTGAATTTTTCAGCACCCTAGCTAAGAATCCCTGAGCTAGAATCTAGCTGTTGCCAAGATTGGATGGCAGGGGCAGGACTTACCCCTCTGTGCCCCACTCTTTCTCTCACCCCTCTCCCTATTCTCAGAATACGCATGAATGGGCAAGTACAGCAACCTGAGCCACCTTCCTCCATGGCCTCTCCTAGGAGCAAGGAAGGATGGGAGGGATGAAACGTTGTCTCATGATCCCATGTCTGCCTGAAGGAGAAGCTGCTTCTCCATGTAGGGGCAGCCTGCACAGGGGCTGCTGGAGCATGAGGGAAGGGCATCAGTGAGAGTCTCCAGAAGAGCAGTCACAGGTGCCACTTGTCTGTGGGATGCTGGGGTAGGCATGCTATGCCAGATGGGGAGGAGAACACTCATTTCCTTGTACAGGAGCCTGGTGCTGCAACACTCTCAACAGGAAGAAGCAGCAGCATCATCCAAGGTTGCCATGATACCTTAGTTGAGAATCACTGGAATAGATTGAGCTAAGCTTTGAGACAAACTAAGTGGCTAAGAGCATAAAAATCTATTTGTACTGCCAGCTCTTGATCACATGTTTGCAATTTAAAGTCACAAAACTGCATTTTGCATATTGTCTGTTTAATGCTTGCAACATTACTCTTCCGATATTTTTTTCCTGGTTTTATCACGCTGAACTCTACTTTTGAAACTTTATATCTCTTTCTATGATGTCTTCAGTTTGCTCCCCTTCCCTATTCTCCACACACATCAGTTCCTCATAAGAATATGTTTTCTTATCCTATCCCAGTGTCCACCAACTGGTTGATCACAGTCAACTGGTCGATCACGGAGCCTCTTACAATTGATCTGAGGCTAGGAGGGCTGAGCGCGCGCTCCCCCAGCCCAGCAGGTCAGTCAGCGGGGGAGGGAGGTGGTGGGGACCAGATTGAGGCCCCTGTGGTGCAGGACAAAGTGCAGCAGGAGCAGGGGTAAGTTGAGTGGGGCCCCACTTGGCAGGTGGTGGGAGGATCAAGCCCGGACTGCTCATCCAGAAGTGCTGGGGAGGGCTCTTACTGCTGAGAGCACCCTGGCAGAGGCCCTGGGGAGGCACTTGCCCCCCACATCTTTGCATGGCAGAGGCAGCTGGGCACAGTGGGCTTTGTGCCCCCAAGCCCTGCTGCAGCTGGTCCGGGAATGGCCCAACACCACGTGCATCCTGCAGCGGGTGGGCGGGAGATGAGGCTCAGCCCAGTGGTGGGATGCATGTGGTGTCAAGCCTCTCCTGGGCCAGCTGCAGCAGGGCTTGAGGTGCAAAACCCAGCCTGCAATGGCAGCCGCCTCCACCCTGTGCACATACTGGGGGGGCACATGCTTCTCCCTCCCCAAACGGGATAACGCAGGTGGCTGCAGCATTGCTGAGGGAGGGGGGGAGTGGGGCTGGGGCAGAAGCAGGCCCTGCAAAGCCGGGGTAGGACACAGGTCTGAGCTGTGACTGTCTCAGGGGAGGGAGAGCCATGCAACCCAGGCGAGTATGGGGAGCATGTGCCCCCGGATCTGCACGCAGGGCAGGCAGGGGCTGAGGCAGTGCTGGGCTCTTCCTAGCGAGGGTGTTGGGCCAGGCTGCGTTCCCAGTGCTGCCACCGCCCACCCCGAGCACAGCACAAAATAGCCCCTGCCAGGAAGAGCCCGGTGCAGCCTCCCAGCCCGCAGCAGCAGTCCGCCTTCCCCTGCACACGTATCCCGGGTACACAGCCCCCATGTCCTGGCAAGGGGGGCAGGAGCAGCGGCGGCACTGGGAGGTGGGGTTGAGGGGGGCTACAGTGAATTTTTGGGTGGCCATAGCCTTGCTCCCAGTGCTGCTGCTCCCCGCCCTGGCACCCCGTCAGGAAGATCCTGGCCCTGGCCCTGGCTCACCCCACCTGGAGATCCAGGGGCACCCCTTCCCCATGTCCTCCTGGGCTGCCTGCTCCCTGTTTCCCCCGGACAAGTCAGTCATGGGTCCGTCCTGCACCTCACCCTGGATGTGCGGGGCGTGCCCCAGCCCCACTCCCTCCCTCAGCACCATGGGGGGTGGGGCAGATTGAGGCCCCAGCAGTGAGGGAGGGAGCAGGGCAGAGCCAGGAGCAGGGGATGGGGGACAAATGGAGGCCCAGGGGCATGGGTCTCCTGGGCTTCCCTTGTCCCACTACTGGCCTGGCTGGGGCCCACTCTCCTACCCCTGCCTGTGCCCCATTCCCTTCCTCAACGCTGGGGCCTTGATCTGCCCTGCCCCGCCTCCACAGCCCTTTCCCCTCCACCTGCCCCTTCCTCACAGACTTTCCTGCTTGTGGGAGGGGGGGCACCCCAAAATATTTTTGTCTCCCCCCACCTTGATCTGCCCCCACATTCCCCCCCACAGACTGACCTGTGGGGCTGGCATATGGTAGATCTTGGGTTGTTTTTAATTCAAAAAGTGATCTTCTACTTAAAAAGGTTGGATCCCATTAGTGTATGTATTAGACATTTTAGCTAAGTATTTAGTAGTTAGGGAGGACTGCACATATTAGTTAAAGATTAATATTGTAGACTCATATGAGGATGGAGAGTTGCTTTCCTGTATTATAACGCCTAGGACAGAAACAGCTTGGTTAGTTACACTTTCTGACTGCTAGCTGCCTGGTAAATAAGAAGACATTATCTTCCCAGCTTCCCTCCCCAACAGCTAGACGGGGTGAGAAGAATGAACTCTTGATGCCTTTTGAGCAGCTTGGAGGGAATGTAGAATATTATAACCTACTGCACCTTTTCTGGTTGCTGCAAAAGCAGCATCTCCTAATATTTTAAACCTTTCATGCTCTCAGTATCTGAATCATTTTGGTGCCTGTTTCTAGTGCTGCTCTTAGCTTTCTTCACCAAGAGAATGCAATTAACTTGACTCTTGTGGGATTACCTGCTGCCTGTTTGGGTTGGTGACTCTGTGATAAAAACTGACAGGACCACCACATTTGGACTCTTAAGGGCATGTCTAGATGTGGAAGGATGTTTGTTTCCCTGGGGACAAGTAGCAGCAGCGCACCTTGTGCTGCTGCTACTTGTCCCCAGGGAGCACCTGTGCCACATGTGCTTTGGCATGCAGCAGGGTGCCCTGGGTGGAGGGCCCCATGGGGCTGCAGCCATGGTGATTCTGCCACACGGAACCTGGCCGGCAGCCACAGCGTGGCCCAGCTCTGCTTTTCAGCAGCTTGTGCTGGCTGAGCATGCGTTGCACTGTTTTGGTTTTTTCCCCATGTTTTTTGTGACCCCTGGATATCCAGGGATCAAAAAAAGCCACGGAAAAAAAGCCCATCAGCGCATGATTGGGCAGCGCACCCTTGCAGCACAAACACCGGACAGAGCGGTTTGTGGTGCTGCAAACATTTACTGCACGACCATGGTCGTCTAAAGGCGCCCTAAGGCATCAAAGCAAGCATGCCAGAGCAGCAGACCTTAAAGACCAACAAGGCATTGTTTATACTCGTTTCACTTTGCAATCATAAAAATTAGATAAAGTTTCCATTAAAGTTTCAGTTTGCTAAAAATTAAAAATAATTGCTGAGAAAATCTTCCCCTGCTAGTAATAAACAAGTGGATTTTTCAGGCTTTGACTTGGAACATTGTTTCATCAATCCTAGCCTATAACCATCTGTATCTAGTTGTCTCCTAGGTAATTGCTACTTTAATGGGTGAGAAATTACAGTTCTGCTTTCTTCTGTGGAACATATTAGGCTAATTTGTAGGGGGATTTTATAATGTACTTTGTAGAACCCATGTAAGAAATTTGGTGATATTTCCCAAGTAAGCTTGCCAAAGAAAAGGGTATGATACACATAGATTGAAAACTCAGTCTCCACTAGTCTTGCCTCTAGTGGTCAGAAACACTCCAGGTCGATAGTACTGAAAACAATTAATCCACAAAGCATTGGTGACAGCAGTGCAGGCTTCTCTGCTGTGCCCTGCAGTGACCCCTAACTTAAACGGAGAGTAAGAAGGTATCCATGCAGTTTCTCTGCCATCAGGTTTTTGCCAACAAGGTTAATAAGCATGATAATGGTTTTTACGATGTAGCTTCAGTCCTGAACATTCGGTGCAGTTCCCAGCTGACGAATATCTTATGGTTAGTTCATCAAGGCCAACAAACAGCTGTTCAAATGGTAACAACCTTTTGGTCATTACTGAAGTGGGACAGATGGAGACTAGTGACCTAGAATTGAATGTCTTTGTATTATTATCCTGTTAAACAATTCTGTTCCTCAGACTAACAGTACCTGAGTACTGTTTCTTTCATTTATGAATTAAATTCAATAAAACATTGCTGAATGGCTGTCTTTCAGATCAAACGGAACATAAATTTTTACCCATCTAAGTTTAGTTAGAAATTTAAAAAAAAAACCCATGTTTTCAGTGGATATAACTGTATATTATAACCGGCTTTTGAGGAAAACAGGTTTTGAGGGTTTTATTGTTTAGTTTTGTTTTTCTGTTTCATTTTGGTCAGTTTCAGAGAAAAGCTTTTGATTTAGTTTTGTTTTCTGTGCAGCTTCCATGAATAGTAAGTTATGGACATGGAGTTCTTGCTATGCAATAAAACCTACTTAGGAAAAGCACTGTGAGGTTGCTTCATTAGATCCAACCCTGTAGAAATAAATAATGCAGATTCATTTTTGAATCTGGCAGATAACCATGGGTGCTATTTTAGGGGAACACTACCCCGGTACTCAAGGTTTTTAAATAGTCTCCCTAATGTATTAGTCATAAGTAAACACTTTCAGTGCCATGTCTGTCTATGGCCCTCTAGTAGACATTAAAACTGTTGACAATTAACTGGTTAATTGCATTTTAAAATATAACCTGGACATATGTTTAGGCAGTTAGTGACATAACAAAAAGTGAAACCAGCCACAAAATTATTTCAGAAAAAATAAGAAGTTATGTGTAATATTTTTGTGGCTTGTTTCTAATGTGCCTTAAAATGAACATGTGGCAGAATGAACCACATTGAGGCTCCAGTGGGCCCCAGTTCAGTCCCAGTCTAGCCAGTGATCAGCTGATTGTTGTCTGGCTCCAGGGGCTTACCCACTGGGTGTCAGGAGCCAGCCGACAATCAGCTGAAGCATATTTGGGATGAACTTTTGGGCTCCCCCTGTACTGGCAAGTAGAGTGTGATTGGGGTCTTATCCCAAACTCATGCATGACAGGCAGTGCAACTGTTGGAATCGCAAATCAGATCTCATCATGCCTTTAGCTGCACCTCTGTCAGTGGCCTTAGTGTAAGTTTATTTTTCAAAGAGAAGAAGCACTGAAACTTTTTAAGCATTTTTTTCAAAGGTATGGATGTAGGCTGTTTTTTCTTTTCTTTTTTCTGAAGTAGTCTTTCTGCCAGTAAGTGGAAGATAGAGCCAGTGACCCAGGGATGTGAAGAAAGTAGCTTTGAGCACCTCAGGTATAACATTGTTCTAGAAATATAAAAATGAAAAGACAGTGGTTATCTTCCTAAAATAGACTAGGAAGATTTGAGTGGAATTCCTATAACTTTGAGCTCTAGGGCAAATTGCAGCTTTGCTGCTAAATATTGTGGTCTAACTCTGATAACATGTCATATGTCCAGGACCAGCAAAAGCCTGGGATTTAAAGTGGAGTTGACAATAACAGGAGTTGCATACCAGGGGCTAACTTGGGGAAGCCATTCACAAGACAAGGGCCAGCCATAAAATATTGTTGTTGTTCTGAATATGTATTTTGTCTTGTGTTCCACAAATTGCACTGGGAGCCCTTCACAAAGGGCATTGCTGTGGCTCTGAATTTGGAAGTGTTAGAATTTATGCCCTGCCAGTTTGTTAACATTTTTTTTTGT
Source organism: Crocodylus porosus (assembly GCF_001723895.1). Taxonomy (NCBI): domain Eukaryota; kingdom Metazoa; phylum Chordata; order Crocodylia; family Crocodylidae; genus Crocodylus; species Crocodylus porosus. Next base: position 42,717,357 of record NW_017728918.1, read on the forward strand.
AAGCCAATGTAATACTCAATATGAGAAATGAAGTAGAAACCATAAAAAATGTACAGGAAACCATAGCTATTCATGGGATCGGCATTCGCAGTTTCAGATGTTTGCAAATGCCAAACCTGCATTTTAAATGCACTTTATGCATTTACAGGAGTTCCTTGGGAGCTCCATGCTTGCTGCTGGCGGGCTCCTGCTGCCACCACTGGGCTCCCACCACAACTGCTGGAGCTATGCCCCCCCAGCTGCCAGATTCGCAGATTTCGCCATTCATGGGGGCTACGAGAACATATACCCTGCGAATGGCAAGGGTTACCTGTACTATGTTAAAATAAATCAGTGCAGAAGGGGGACATCATATATTGTCCTTAAGCCCTCTGTTGATAGCACTACACCTGACCTTTACCTGCTCTCTGATCCTCTTTTTTGTATTTTTTTGTCTTTTTCTCAAGGGTTTCACAAACACACCCTAAAAGTTGTGCTAGGCAGTAAGCCCTTGTGTACTGTATACTAGTTAACTACCAGATAATTTACAAGTATGGCACTAAAGCCCTTTAAAAGCCATACTTAGGCTCTGGTGGTACTCCATATTACCAGATACTGAGCCATGTGCCAGACAAACACTTTTTTTAAGGTAATTTTTTGCTGTTGTGTATCCTTACATGTATTTCTTCAGGGAGGCAAATTACTTTTGCCATAGTTGTCTGCTGACTGATTTGATCTCAACATCTGCTGCAGATAACCATATGTAAACATTGGGATACCCAGATAACTTGCACTTGAGGCTAAATGAGTTGTCTGAGGAAATCAGTAGCCTGCCAGCGTTAACTTTGTGACAAATTTTGAAGTATCAGGAAAATTTCAGAAGCTGAAAGAGTGCTAGTGTAGTGTCAGTATTAGAGTAGGGCAAGTCAGTTACTGCAGACTGGTTAATCTAAGACAAAATAATAGAAAAATAGGCCTAAGGGGTCATCTAGTCTAACCCCCTGCCAGTCCACTTTGTTTTATGATTTAATTTTGAGATAAAATTTAGCTGATAGAGAGACCTGCATGGGTATAATATACTTTTGTAAGCTTTTTGCTTTAGTGCAACACCAGGATTCTGCTTTTAAAAAGTAATAGCTCTACACATTATAAATAAAAATGCACTGAATGGATTTTTGAGTAGCTAACAAAAATCATAGAGGCAGTAGCTCAGGGATTATTATTAGAGGTGCACCAATACATAGGTCCTATATTGGATCAGCACCAATACAAGGAAAATTGACAGTATCAGCAGTCAGCCTTTTTTGGTTGCTAATGTCACCAATAAATGCCCTGTGCACATGCGCAGCCACAGCACAGCAGCAGGTGGCCAGGAGTGCAGCCTGGCAATGTGGAGAACAAGCATCTGGCTGGAGGGGACAGAAAGAGGCTCCTGCAGTGAGGGAGGGAGTGGGGCTGGTGCAGGCAGTGCACAGCCAGGGCGGGGTGTGGGACGGAGCTACGAGCACCTTGTCTGAGGGGCACAGGGAAGGGGATGGCTCCCACTGCTGCATGCACCCCTGGAGAGCATGGGGGCATGTGCCCCTGGATCTGTATGTAGGGCAAGCACGGGGTGCTGCTGCAGGCTGGGCCAGGGGACTGTGCCAGACTGTGCTCAGGGCAGGTGGTGGTGGTACTGGGTAGGGAGTTACGAGGGGGGCTGCAGCCACCTCAGAATTTGCCATAGCTCCCCCATAGCAGCACTGCCGCTGCCTGTCCTGAGCGCACCCCTGGCCCAGCCCCCCTGCCAGGAAGAACCCAAAGATGTCTCAGCTCCAGCCCGCAGCAGCAGCCCACCCTCAATCTGCACACAGATCCGGGGGCACATGTCCCCCCCGCCCATGCCCTCCCGGGGTACATGCAGTGGCAGGAGCCACAACCCCTCGTGGCCTCCAGACAAGCCAAGGTTCTGTCCCGTGCCTCACCCCAGATGGGCAGTGCCTGCCCCTGCCCCACTCCCTCCCTCACCACGGGTGCCTTGATCTGCCCCCCGCCCCCACCTTGCCCTTTCCTCCACAAACAGACTTGCCAGTTGGATGCTGCTCTCCATGCTGCCCGGCCACATATCAGCAATCAGATTAGTATCAATAGTATTCAGTATTTTCATCAGTGGTCTAGAAGTGGTCACTGGCAGATGACACAAGCATTGGCAAAGTGTTAAGTAATGACAAGGACAGGGTCAGCATACAGATGAATCCAGCTTGTTTGGTAAATTGGCCCATTTCAAACAACTGTGTGTTTTAATACAGTCAAAGAAAAAGATGTATGTATTTAGGAACAAGGAATGCAGCCTGTGGCTACATAATGAAAGACTGTATCCTGGAAAACAGTGACTTTAAATGCAGATATGGGGAACTCAGGAAAAATAACTCACAGTTACTGTAGATGTGAATTTAAAGTGGATTTAAACTCATGTAGATGTTTTTATTTAGAATTTGAATAGCCTTAATTTGACTTATTTTACTTGACCTTGGATCAGCATTCTCTGGTATCCCCATGTGGACAAGTCATGAGCAGTGACCTGATTCCAGCATATAAATACCTTCATGGGGAGAAAGTACAGACTACTAAAATTGCTCTTTTAATCTGAGAGAGAAAGGCATAAAAAGCTGGAAACCAAAGCCAAATTCAAATTGGAAACAAGGCACACTTTTTCTCTCTGAGTGTTATTAACTAATGGAACAGCTAAGTACAGAGTGTGGTAGATTTTCCATTTCTTGATGTTTTCAAATCAAGAGAGGTTATCTTTCTGGAAGAAAGTGGCTCAATTCACTGGTAAGCTGGTTAAACTTGATGGCCTTGAGATGCAAGAGCTCAGACTAGCTGGTCTAGTGGTCTCAAATGATGATCATATGGACTTATGCAGATAGATCTTTATGTACAAGAGTCTCGAATAACAAAGTTTTCTTCATTAATGAATACGATGAATGCAGAGTTCAGGCGGGACGTAGGCAGCCAGGCCTGCAGATTGGCCACTGAATGGCAATGAGGAGGTTAGCTGGTGGGGGTGCAGATAACCAGGGCATCAAGTTGGGGTCTGGATCAGCAGAGGGGAGACCCAAGAGACATAGTCCAGGTACAGGCTAAGGTCAGAAGCCAGGAGAATCGGAGAGCCAGCCACTAGGTTTCAGGGAGGATCCAAGAGCAGAGTCAGGGAAAGCCAGAGCCGAGTCAGGATCTAGGAGACCCAGAGACAGCAAGACTTGCCAGAGCACACTGAGTTTCTTGTCAAGGAATGCCTGCTCCTTGAGGCTGAGCAGTGCTCTCGGCAGCCGGTCCAGTTACAGGGAACTGGGGCAGTAGCATTAGCCAGGGATCAAGGTCAGGTGTAGAAGCTCAAGGGCTTAGCCTGACTGGCCACAGGCCCTGACAGTGAGTCTTAATGAATCTGAGTTTACTTCAGTTAGTGGAGCTAATTTAACTCAATATTAACATAAAGTAATATTTTATTTTTTTTCAGGTAATAATATATGGAGATTTGCCAAAAAATAAAGAAAATATGGTATATATATCAAATCATCAGTGTACAGGTTTGTATCTCATTTTGTACACTTCCCCTTACAGAAAGATAGACAACAACTTAGATTATAGCTGCTGTTTAAAGTAAATAATTTCACTACTTCTACAGTTGTGAGTTTGGAGAGAAGATGATGGTTTATTTATTTTATCTTAATTTTGGTAGTACTATGCATCTCTTTAAGAATCTTCTTTGAAACAAGCTATTTGGAAATGGCCATTGGAAGGAAGCATTCATATTTTTCAGCTCCTTACTATGAGTAGAGAAAGATATTAAGATTCTCATTCTATTGCTTATACAAATGTGTTTGATTCTGATTTGAGATAAGTTGTTTTCAAGGTCAGCTTATAAATTTCTGTTAGAACGTGTGCATTTTTATAATCACTTTCTTATTACTCAGATGTCTTGCAAGAAATATTGTATCATTGGCTAAAGTGAAGCAAGTTAAATATAGGCCACACATCAGAATCAACACACAATTTCTTTTGTATGTCTGAAGCTGATTCTGCAGTGTCTTTGCATATGGTTGTGTTCAGCACGACATAAAGTTGCTATGTATTGAAGGCATTTGTTGTGGAATTTGCTCCTTTATGTACAGTCTATAATATGTAAATCAGATACTTTAGACCCTAAAATCACTGGTTCTCAAGTGGGGTGCACAGCTTGAAGTTGTGGCAATGCTGCAACGAAGTAAAACTGCCCTGCATGCAGTGCTGGGGCACATGCGTGTCCCACTCCAGCGTTAACTCTTTAACCCTAAAGCAGGCAAGAGAGCTGGCTTGTGCTGCAACACTTCCTGATTTCCCTAAATTGCTGTTCATTATATGGTGGCTGAACTGAACTCAGCTAAGTTACTTCCCTTTATGTCTGCTTTTCTTTTAATGGCAGGTACCTATAATTCTCTCCAAGAATTAAGGTTTAGTTTAGTTTAGAGATAATGCTTGCCTCAGTCAGTGCACTTTAGCAAAGTTTTATCAATCTATTCCACTACCTCCACTGTTTCAATAGTGAAGACATTTTTCCTGATATTCAGTCTAAACCTACTGTCCTGCACTTTCAAACCATTGCTCCGTGTTCTGCTTTCTGTGTTAGGGTTTGGGGCATGGCTGGTCAGGGGTGGCTACCTGACAGATGGGCCAAGTCCAGGAACTGGGTTCCCGGAGAGTTGGGATATGCCAGACATGAGACCTGGAATGAGGAACAAAATCACGAGTTAGGATATGTCAGGAGCCAAACTGAAATCAGGAGCCAGGAGTCAAAACCAGAGATCTGGTAAGAGAAAGCCAGGAAGCACACGGGGGCAGGAGCCAAGTATCTTAGTCTTTGCCCAAACAGAGGACTGCAGGATGGGACTAACTTTTAAAGTCTGGAGCAGGTGGGGTTGTTGCCTGAGGACTTACGACATTGCTTGCTCTGATTGCCCTACTATGACTAGAAGGCCTGGGACACTGATCCAGGCTTACTGCAGGCAATGCCTGTTCTCCTATAGCCTCAGGGGGTGAATTGCCCTGATTCCTGATCGGTCTTAAGTGCCTTTTCTGTAAGCTGAACACACCTATGTCCTTCAACCTCTCTCCTTGCCTTCCAAGCCCTTTCTCATTCTTGTTGCCCAGCCTCTCACCCTCTCTAACTTCTCCGTGTCTTTTTTTTTTAAATATGGAGCCCTGTACTGTACACAGTACTCTAGATGAGGTTTAATCAGTGCCAAGTAAAGAGGCACTATCACCTCTTGTGCCATGCACCTTGTATTTCTATTGATGCATCCCAAAATCATGTTCAGCTTTTGTGCATCTGCTTCGCACTGCAGACTCATATGGAGTCTGTGATATGTTAAGGCTTCTAGATCCTTTGCCATAGAGCTGCCATCCAGACAGGTTGTCACCCATCATTTATTTGTGCTTTTGATTATTTTTCCTGAGATGCAGCACCTTATTTTTGTCAGCATTGAACTTTATCCTTTTGGTTCCAGCCCAACTTTCCAATCTGTCAAGAGCCTTCTGAGTTGCATTCCTGGCCTCCACTTGTTCACATTCCTTCCTAGTTTTGTCTTCTGTAGATTTGTTCAAGAAGCTATCTATTCCAATATCAAAATCTTTAATAAATACTGAATAACACTGGTCCCAGGACAAATTCCTGTGGGACTCAGCTAAAAACCTCCTGCCATTTTAATTTTTTTTTTTTTTTTTTTTTTTTTTTTTTTTTTTGCTTCCTTGGTGAGCTGCCCATCTTTCCACTGCATTGCCTCTATACTTTCCTTTTACATTTGAGGCATCCTAGAAGCTACTTACACAACTACATTGGTCCCTTGTTATTCTTGTGCTTCCGTTGTGTTGGAGCATCTTGTTGGGCTTCTAATATTGTGTTCCTTAGAAGCTTCTAGCCCTTCTGGGCACCTTTATCTTTCAGTCTGTCTTGCACCATGCCTACTAGCATCTTATGTCAGCTAAAATCCATGTTTTTTAAGTGCAGGGTCTTATTTCTGCTGACCTCATTGCTTTCCCAGTGTCAGGATCATAATTTCTTTCATGTTGTGATCATTTCTTCCCAAGTTTCCCACCACCGTTACATCTTACACCTTACACAAGATCCAAGATAGATAATCACTTAGTTGTATCCTGAGATTTCTGGAACAGAAAATTGTTCTTTACACAAGTTAGGAACATGCTCAACATTTTATGTTTGGCTGTATGATTCTTCCAGCAGTTACCCAGAAAACTGAAATCTTCTATCAGTACCATCTCAACTCTTGAATAATTTTGTCACCTCCTTGAAGAGTTCCTTATCCATCTCTTCTTTCTGACTTGGTGTTCTATAATCAGTCCTCACCGCTGTGCTGGTGCTGTATCTTTCACCTTTTATCTTTACCCAAATACATTCTGATCTGCCACCTTTCTTTTTGTGCCAACTTAGGTCCAGGATGCAGTAATGCTGTGTTAATTTGGCTCTCTGTTCTGGCTAATTAGTTCATTTGGAGTTGGCCATATCAGCATACCCTACATCTCTTTTTAAAACATCTGATTAAATTCTTCGAAGTTTGGAGTTGATCTAAAATAGTAAAAGTCCTTCTGAAATCGTTCAACAATATATCTCCTAAGAATCATAAAGAATGGAAAACTGAATGCCAAGACTGTTGGGATAGGGAATGGAGAAATCATGAAGGTTTAAGTAGGGGTATTAAATAGGAGAAATTACAGGATCAGAGGAAGAACATATATATAGTAAAGAAAATAAGGTGAAATGTTTTTCTAATATATTCAATGCAACTGGTAGGCCTTTTTGTCATAAATTGTAAAATTAAATGCCTAGTTACCACAAATTGAACTCTTAATTGTTCAAGGAAAACCGGAAGCCAAGCAGAACCCCTTTTAAAATGCCTGGCTCTGTAATAGTTAACATATTTAAATGAGATTGAGGAAAGCAGACACTTGATGACATTCTTGGTTATGTAAGAAGTTGCTGTGAGGGAAATAGATATAGAAGCAAAGTTTCAAATAGGACTTGATTTGTGCACTTACATGTGTATATATATATGCACGTTACATTCTGTATCAGGTAAGCATGCTTCAAGTAACATTTTTGGTGCAGAACTTCAACAGCAAAGAAACAAAAAGTTCAACAGACCTTTTTAAGAATTTTAATATGGTGTAGTGCCTTGTACAACTTGAACTAGTATCCAATATAGAGATGTGTGAATTTAAAATCTCTTTTTAAAATAAATGCTAGAATAGAATCAATGTGATTATAAGTTGTCTGTGATGTAACTTTGTAGTGCTGGATAAATTCTTCTTGTGAGAATCACAGTTACTATTTCAGATGCATTTGTTTTCTCTGAGTAAGTTGAGACTTAATGTAATTAAACTGTTTGGGCTTTTGTCTTTGCAGTTGACTGGATCATTGCAGACATGTTGGCAATCAGACAGAATGCTCTTGGACATGTACGATATGTTTTGAAAGATGGCTTAAAATGGCTGCCCTTGTATGGGTGGTATTTTTCACAGGTAACTTAATCTATTCTTTTCCTTATTGTTTACAGGTGAAACACAAAATATGTGGTCCTCTTTGCCACGTTTCTAACACTCATTCAAAAAAGGAAGGAGGAGGATTTTCTTTTACCCATGTCATTAAGCACATTGTTGCCACTGCAGACTAGGCATGAGCCTCCTTAAACAAGAGGCTTCATGAGAAGAGCATATGTCCTGTGATGCCAGTTAAGGTGTAGTATTTCTGCATAGATGTTCTTAGCAACCTCAACCTCATGGCTTCCATACTGTCATTTGCTGGCAGTCTCTGCATGAACAGCTGAAGTTCCTGGGGTGGTAGAATTCAGTGCTGCTTGGAACAAGTTTTAACTCCTAAGCCCTGTCTACATCAAAGGGGAATGTGCTATTCAATTAGCTTCTGTACTTCTCTGCCTCCCCCCTAAATAATCAGGGGCAACCACAGTAATGATGCTTCCTTGGGTGCTTTGTGAAGACAATGGCTTTCCTCTTCCATTTCCTCCCCAATCCTTATGGCCATTTTGCCATTCCTGCCTAATATTAAATGTGTTGCATGGAAATATTACCACAGTTTGCCCTTGCATATAGTCATCATGTTTATGGTGGCCAAATTCTTCCTTTAATAAAAATACTGACAATCGGGATATCTATTCCAGTCACTATCATTAGGTGTTAACATTTTTCCAAGATTTTGGAAAATCACTGCTACTCTCTGGAATATCCTGTGCTCAGTTTCCTTAATATTTATACTGACTTTAAAAGACTGTCCCTGTGGAAACTAATCTGAATAGCTACACTTTTTACAGATCATATGTATTTACTCAAACCTATTTAGTCTCCAGGCCCCAAAGTAGTTTGCTATTAGAGCCATATGATAGAATAAGATGGGTATATGACTGATTCAGTAACACAAGTGTAAAGCAATTCTCAGACAATGGTGAGTGCACGTGTCTTTTAAGAAAAATGTGCTTAAATTACTGAGAAGGGAGACAGCAGGACTGTAACGGACGCTAATAGGTATTTTTTATTGTCTTTATCACACCAAACACTGCAAAAACATAAAACACTTCCTGTTCTTCCTGTTGATGCTCTGTTAGTGATGTCACTTACACTCCACTAAAAATTTCCAGTGACACATAATTACGGAATACTCATGGAATTTACATTCCCTGCCTCGGGTAAACTTCCTGTTTTGGAATATACGTATTCTGGATATCCAGTAAAGCAGAATTCAGGCGGAGAGGAAACATATTTGTAAACACAATTCATTGTTGCCTGAGAAAAAAAGTTTGAAAAGTACAGAGGAAACAATTTGAAAATATAAAAACAGTACTTCCAGAAATCTGTCTTGAGAAAAACATGTATGTTTTGATCTCTTGTTTAAAAGTAAATACGGTAGAAATGTTACAAAATTTGGGAATTTGAATTATGTATGACTTCATAACCAATTCCTTTTTGGGAAACAGATTTCTAATAGAAACAAATAAAGGAGCGCCTTTTTTAATCTGCTGTGGTACAGGATTGTTTTGTAGGTTAAAATATCACTGTGCATGTAAAGCTGGCCTTAATATTTTGGGTGATACACCCAAAATGGTATTTCCCAATTCTTTCATATCAAAATTTATTGAATCTGTTCATCTATCTAAGCAGAGAATGGAGGGGCTAGAGTGGAAAACATTTAGGATATATGTAAAGATTAACCAGCTGATCTTACATGCAGGTGTGTGTTTTGTTTCATGGTGGTCTGTGTTGACTGCTAAGCTTCAAATTGTGTACCTGTGCGGTTGACCACAGGTGAGAATAATGGATACAGCAGTGTGGAATATTTTTGTTCCTTTTTCTCTTGCTTTCCTGTTTGTCCCCTCTGCCCCCCAGTTTTGCATCCCTGGAGTCAGTAGCCAGTATATATTGTGCAAATGAGATGTAACATGATAAAGAGCACAGGAGCTATTATTTAATTGTGCAGATGTTGTATTTATTCTTTGGTTAGGTATTTTTACATATATTACCTAAGATGTGCAAGCGAACCTGTTTTATAAGTGAATATGATGAAACTGACACAACAGGGACTGCACCTTTTTAGCACATACCATTATAAGTGTGTGCAACATTTTGTTGCCCCCAGTAATTATGGAAGGGAGTTTAAGGTCTGCTAGAAAGGAAGAGGTATTACTGCATTTCCCCAAATTCCTGCAGATATTGAGCAGTACTGGGAGACTTGTAGTTGATTTGAAGACTTGTAAGTCAGTGATTTTGGTATCCACAGCTGAATTCAGCTCCCATTTCACACAGTATGTGGCCTACAGGTCACTTGGTGATCTCTTGCTATTGTTATTCTGTGTCTCTGGCTGTGCTGAATCAGTTCTGCTAGAAAGCAGCAGTTCATTTAACCAGGGAGTTCTGACTGAGGAAGTGAGACTTCTGTTTCTGTAGAAGTAGTAACAGGTAATGAAAATTGTGGTTCACTTGTCCCTTCTGTATGAAAACACGCTGTAGTAAAAATAACAGAACTCTTGTGCAGAGTTGGTGTGCTTCTCCACTGTTGTAGTCTAATGAAGTGGGCAGACAAGGAGAAGAGGAGGAGGAGGAGACAGCAGAAACTGTGTGGATGTGACGGAGTTGACAGTATCTGTGGGTGCTGAAAGATGTGCGCTCCCCACTGTAACTTGTGGTGCTTTGCAGGAAGTGCCATGAGTTACAGCGATCCCCTGGACCCAGCAGACATTTGCTATCGAGTCTGGGAGACTGTGGGATCAAGCTGCAGTTTGGAGCAGCTGTGAGCCTGCAGTCTCCCCCAGCCCTGCCTTCCCCCTCCCAGCTCCAGCATTGTCCTAAGAATGGGACAGGGGAAGGGAATGGAGGGAATTTGATCAGGGATTTACCAACCCTCTAGCGCAGACTGGGCAAACCCCGGATGGGACTCCCTGCCCTGCCTTCTCCCCCTCCCATTCTGAAGATGGCGCTACATCAGCCCAGCCCTGCTCCCGGTGCACACTGACAGAAGTTAAGGACAGTGAGAATTCAGATTGCCATATGATCAGGCATTTTTAAAGCGTTCTGCAGACATGCATTTCTGTCAGGGCATGACTATAAAGCACTACAGGTGCCCAATCACATGACAAACTGTCATTTCTGTCAGCACCCTGTTACTCCAGCCTCTTGGATCCCTGGCCAACAGCAATCAGAGACTTATGCCTGTGAACAGGGTGTGGAGCAAACCCATGGCCTTGGGGTTATAAGCACTGTTCCAACTGGTTGAGCTAACTGGCCAACTTATGCTCTTCTTTTGGTCCTCTGTCAGTCCATATGCTTTGTTAACCAGATAGTAATTTTACAACTGGCTACTTACCCTGAAATAGGCTAGGTGACAGAACATTCAGTGAGGAGTTGATATACTATTGACTTATTGGTGTCTTCTTTTTTCTGTGGTTTTTGGAGAGTACAAGCCAGGGGTGAGCAAAATATGGCCTGCAAGTCGGATCTGGGCCACTGAGGGATTTTTGTCTGGCCCATGGTGGATCCCTTGGTCCCACCTACCCTGCTCCCATCTACACAGGGGGCAGTCTGGGCTGTGGTGCATGTGGCCACTCTCAATGCCCTCAGGCCCACAGCAGGCTTAAGGCGGTACAACAGCTGGACTCACTTCCTGGCAGCTCCAGCGGCAGTGGCAATGACTTCTTCTGGCAGCTGCTGTTGCCAGACCTGGGCCCACTGCCTGGGCACCCCAACCCATCCATATTGTATCCATTGCAGGGTGCATGGCCAGGTGGCTGGGATGGAGCCTGAGGTGGGCAGGGAGCAGTGTTTGGGAGCGGGATGGGCAAGTGAGGGCAGGATTGCGAGGCAGTGACAATGTGGGGCTGGAGCTGAGGCAGAGCCGTGATCAGCTGCCTGCAGAGCCCTGCGGTGGGCATGAGTTCCGTGACCAGCAGCTTGTGGGGAGCAGACTAGGGCCTTGCTGTCACAGCCCAGCACTCCCAGGGTTTCCATGGAGGAAACCTGTGGGCAGGTGGATGGGATGGGGCTGCTGGCAGATGGGGAGCTGCATCTGGGCCTAGGGCCAGGATCTTGGGGTGATGACAGTGCAGGGCTGGGGCCTAGGGGGTGCTGACTGCAACCTGCAACAGCTCACCAAAACTCCCTGTATGGCCCATGGGCCCAAATACTTGTCCACCCCTGATATAAGCCATGTATTCGTCTGCACATGCTATTAGTCAAATGTCTTCTTGGAAGATAGAAAGGTGAATGTGCAAAGTGGGAACGAAACACATAACCCCTTCCATCTGTCTGGCTACCCATCTTCTGTTTCTGGAATTGAATCCCTCTCCACATAATGCTCCCTAGCACAGTAAACTCATTTAGCTTCCCTAATGCGCTGCAACTCTATTCCCAAAGAAGTGTATTTGAATAGGATTTGACTATTAGTGCTAATCCACTTTTGAATTTACTTGAACTGCTTAAAATGAAGATGACTTCGTCAGACCTTCTACAGATGCTAAGTTCTCCCAGGCACTTTCTGGCCCAGAAATCTGTCTCAGAGTAAGGCCCAGACCTATAGTGGCCATATCACATGGCATGGTCCCTTGCTGGATGATTGACAGTCACAGGTCATGTCAGCAAGTGCAAGAGCTGAATCACAAAGCACTATCAGAATCCCACTTGCGCCAGTCAGTCACTACAGTAGTCTTTTAAAACTGCTTTGGAGAAAAGAAACTATGTACTTTAGATGTTTCCAAAACTTGATGCTAACCCAGACAGAATTCCCACTCCTGTTTGACCATTGAAAAGTCAGGTGACTTCCTCTGAGCATATTATTCAGTACATTTAAATTATACTAATTAGCAGGTGAGCCTGTCCCTCTGAGCATCAAGGTATACTCAACTACAGTGCAAGAGACATTGACCTATGTTAGAAAAGTGATAATCTCTGATTTATAGAACAACCTTTTGGAGCAACCTACTAACATATGTTAAAAGTTATACTCTTGGCGCAGCAGCCAGAGCAGATGCCAAGTTTGGAGCGGCAGCATTACAGTCCTGATTTAGCTGATCAGCTGTGATTCCTAAACCAACCATCCAGGGGAATTCTGTTTGATTAGCTACAGAAAGGAGACAGAAGAATAAAAAAATAAGCATTGTAATAACTTTGAGCAGTAATTTGGTTCTCTGTGATTGTGTTCAATAGGGATCCTCCATCTCCATATTGAAAATCCTCAGCTATTAACGGCTTTGAGTTGTAGGGGAGCTGAGGTCAGATCACAAGCCTGCCTCCCTTTATCCCTTTACATGACAAGGTACATTGTACATGTGAAATCTTATAGATATTGCTAGCTAAAGGGATTTGGTCTTTCATGTGGGGCCCGTGCTCTTTTATACACTGATCTACCACAGCTTGAAGGAGCATTTTTTTTTCTGGTCAGCATAATGCCCTTCAGGGGAAGAGATTGGCACAACTTTCTAGTATAAACAAAAAGGAGGAATATTTTTTTCAGACTGTGTCAGAAACAAAAAGGGCATTTTTTTCCTCCTTCAGCTTCAGGGCTGCAAAGCACCTGTATAACAATAATAACAGTCAAAGAAGATGATGTTTGCAGAGTCAAAATAAGAGGATTTTTGGCAGGAGGGGTTGGTAAAGCGATTCAGTTAATTTTTGTGTTTGTTTTAAAGTATTATCAGCACCCTAATACCTTTCTTATGGCCAGCCTTAAAATAACAAGCCAATACATGTAAACAATGAGGAAAAATTAAGATAACATATTTTAATATGTAGCATGCAAAAATATATTTTTAAATAAAGTAGTAGATATAAGTGTATAATAAACTATGCATCTATAATGTGTATGTATTGGGGTGTGTACATATACCGCAGGGGTGGGCAAAATACAGCCTGCGGGCCGGATTTGGCCCACTAGGCCATGCTATCTGGCCCACGGGGCCCCTAAAAAAAATTTAGAAAATTTACTATTACTCTGTCCCTGGTTCCTGTCAAAGATGATAGGAGCCAGGGGCAGTAGGATCCAGGGGAAGCCCCGGCAGGCTCTTGCAACGGCAGGGCCCACCCAGCCCCACCCCCACAACCAGAAGCCCATGCCTAGCAGGGGGAGGGGGGAGCTGGCTCAGCTCCATAGATCCTTTGCCAACCAGGACCCTGTACTCCTGCCACCCTGCTCTGGGCCCTGCCAGTGCTGACTCTGGGACACCGATACAGGCCCCATGCTCCTGCTGGCTCCTGCACCCACTCACTCCCAGTGCCCCCTCAGCCCTGCAGTACAGGCAAGGGGCTGCATTCAGCCCTGACCCCCTGCTTACCAGCAGAAAACAAGCTGATGCTGAGCGTGGGGGAAAAGCGGCCCCTCCACTGCCCTGTGGCCAGCGCCCCGTGTTGCAGCCGCTTGCAGCCCATGTGGAGTTGCCTGTGCTTGCTCAGGACAGCCCTGCACTGTCCTGGGATGCAGCAGTGGGGAACTGGTCCTTGCCCCACCATGGGCTTAGCTCCAGCTGAGCCACCTGTGGGGGAGGGGAGAGGGCAGCAGTTGGGTCTTGGGTGCTGCTGCATAAGACAGGGGCCTGTAGAGCCAGGCCCCTGGCCGCATAGCCCTGGCAGCTGGGGGTCCCCTCCAGCAGGACTGGGGGAGACAAGGGGTTTGGGTGGGGAACGAGAGGCACTAAGCAGGGCTGCAGGGGTTATACAGGTGAGGAGTAAGATGCATTTTATTATAGTGATTGAGGCACTGGTAGGCTTCCAGATTGCTTGAAAATTGTAAATAGATTGTGTTCAATTGATAACGTGTGTGTGTGTGTATGTGTGGTGTTTCATTTTAATCAAGGATTTTGTGGGTTTTGTCAGAGAATTTGCAGGGGGGTTTAATTGGAGAATTCGAAGGTTTTTTTTTTATCAGAGAAAACCAGGATCCCTGGTCATAACATATAGTTCTTTTAATTACCAGGCTTTTACGCTTTTCTTATTGAGGGTGCATAATAGTGTTGTAATCAGCCATGACTACTTCAACTAGATACATTACCTCTTTACATATATCTTTGCACTATTAGATGGATAGTATTTGTCTTGTTTTTATTTACAAAGAAGAACCAGTCTTGAAAACTTTGTCTTGCAAATACTTGTGCACATGAGTAACTTCACCCACTTGAGGAGCTGTGTTAGTTTTAATACTTTTGGAACAATACCCAAACTTGATACATCAGTCTAACCTGAATTGATCTCAAGAGCGTGGTCCTTGAACAAGGTCTATTTCAGATCATTTGTGTCATTTTTAGACAGTTTTATATGTACATTTAACTTCTGCATAGTTGCAGGTTTAGATTGGTCTATGTTCACTTAAACTGATCTAAGTGTAATGTCTGTATGTACCCTTTATGTGCCCTATAGGGGACCATGGAGGAGTCCCCTGGAGGGAACCCCTGCCAGCCCCGCCCATTCCCCCAGCCCCCCAATCCCTGCCCAGCCCCTCCTCCTGTCAGATCCCTGCCCAGCCAGGTCCTGCCACCCTTTAGGCCCCTGTGCCGCCTGGCCAGGCTGGGCCCAGGGCGATGGAACCTGGCGCAGCGTGTGGTGACCGCGCACCATGCCAGCCAGGTCCTGACAGCCCTGGGCCCAGCCAGGCCAGGTGGTACAGGAGCCCTGAGGGTTGCTGGGCCTGGCACGCAAGGACCATGCGCTGTGCTGGGTCGTGCCACCATGGGCTGGTCTGATCAGGTGGCAGAGGGACCCCAGGGCCAGCAGGACCCAGCTGGGCATGGCATGCAATCCCCGCACGCCACACGAGGTCCTGCCACCAAGGGCCAGCCCGCCTGGCAGCGGAGGGGCCCTGAGGGCAGCAGGTCCTGCCACCAAGGGCCCAGCTCAGCAGCAGAAAGGCCCCAGGACCCAGCTGGGTCCAGCATGTGTTCCCCGTGTGCCGCACCGGGTCTTGCCGCCATGGCTCAGAGTGCCCTGCTACTGCTGCCAAAGGTATGTTATGGGCCTGGGCAGGAGGGTGGGGGCTGGGACCCTCCAGGGTGCCTGGGACCCCGGGCAGGGGTGGCTGTTGCTCTCCAGGGCGCCTGGGGCCCTCCAGGGGGAGTTGGGACCCTGT
>NW_017728918.1:42733641-42740073 GCF_001723895.1 Crocodylus porosus
ATCCAGGAGGAGCCAGGCAGGGTTATTTTGCCCCAAGTGGCACAATTTGCTCTACAACAAAGTGCATGTCTGAGCACGTGCGCTGAGGCAAAAAGCCCCAGTTCAAATTTGCACTGCTTCTGTTTGAACTGCTGCAAGCGCACATGCTTGCATGTGTGGACGCGCCTTATGAGTTTAGATAAATGTTTTTGTTGCAGAAATCTGTGTCAGTTCCAGTGCTGTCATTTTAATGAAATATTTAACACTGTTAAACAAGATGGTTCAGGTGTTTTCTGATTGTGTTTGGTGACATTGCAATCTGTATATATAACACTTCTCATTTCTATATAACCTTTTTAAAGATTTCATCTTGTACATGAAGATGCAAAATTTTTGTAAGCACTTTTATCCAAGGAGAAAATGTTTACTGCATATGGTCTGATAATTTTCACTCTTTGGAGGTATTTCTTAATAATCTATCACTATGAAACCTAAAATTGCATCTGAATACAAATATCATTTTATGTGCTACAGTGTGTAATAAATACTAATAAATACTTTTTATTTTTTTATTTTAGCATGGAGGAGTGTATGTAAAACGAAGTGCCAAATTCAATGAAAAAGAAATGAGAGACAAGCTGCAGGCCCAGGTGAAAACTGAGACTCCCGTAAGTCCACACTTTTTTTTCCACTTTATTTTATTGCTCTTTCTAATTGGAATTGACTACAACAGAGCAATTTAGTCATCTAATTTGTAGGTATGCTTGTTTTCTTTAAGTATTTTACAGATTATTCTGGATTAAGACATTATCCTTAATTAGTCACTGATAGCTTTGAACTAATCTAAAATTTATATTATATACGAAATTCATTGTCAAAATTTTCTTTTCTACTTAAACCTTGCAATTATATATGCGCTAACTGAATTTCCATTGTGAAACAGCCAGTGTCAATGTTCCCTGTATTTCAGAAAGGCATTTTGCCTGCGGTAATAAAGCTTGATACACCTTTTTACCTTCTCTGTGTATCAAATTAGCTTGGTCTCTTAAAATGGTAGGAACCATTTTTAATTCTTTACCATTGCTAATTGTTCATTGTGATGATTAATCACTTTTAATGCAAATGATATTTGAAAAATCAGTAAATTTTTGCTACAGAAAAAAATTATCTCTCGATTTTGTTTGTTTGTTTGAAAATGACAAGTGCTGCCAAGTGACTTTTCTCATGACTCCCTCTACAGTCTGTGGCTCAGTGGTTTTCTGTTTTGTTGGCTTGATGCATGAAAAACTATTTGGTAACTCTTGATATATAGTAAGTTAAATTATTAATTTAAAATTACATTTATAGTTTTTAAGGCATTTGTTGTATTAACCACAGCGTACCTTTTTAAAGCTGAAGCCATAGTAAAGATAATTTGGTATTTGACCTCAGTATACTTCATTATTAAAAATTGTGTTTGAGATCGATTGTTCTGAGTTAGGGCTCACTATTGAAATAGTGTTTTAAATCTCTCGCTCTCTCTCTCTGTGTGTGTGTGTGTGTGTGTGTGTGTGTGTGTGTGTGTGTGTGTGTGTGTGTGTGTGTGTGTGTGTGTAAAATTTAAATTATGGCAATCAGATATCTGACAGTCTTGCTGTAGATTTTTGGCTGATATGTGAAAGGTTTGAAAACCAAATTTCAGGTAACTTAGTCATGAAGATGCCCATGTACAGGACAAATGGCTTATTTTTTACTTTCAAATTAAAAGTATTGTATTTTGGTTTTAAATAAGTTTATTAGTTGAAAAGGTGCAAGTCCACCTTGACTTCAGGCTAACATGGCTAATTATCTCTTTCTATAAACAACTTATTTCTCACTATACATTTTCAGAAAGAATTGTTCTTCATCTTGCATGCAAAAATTGCTCAACGTTTTGTGATTGTCTAGCTGGCAAAAACCAATGATAAGCAAATTTCACTAATCCCCAAATTTCTATGAAAATGTCCCTCCTCTGCCATAGTGATGACATTTTTGCTTAAACCTTGGATTAGAATAATTGGGAAAGGAGGGCATTTGAATCAGAATTTTCCTCTCCCCTAGCCTTATGGACACATTTTTTTTGATGCCCTGGCTACAACCTTTCTGTCTGTTTACGATTTTATCTTACTTGTTTATGGCAAGATATGTTTAAGAAATTGGTTTGCTGTCTGGCTTGTGTCCATATGCATGCAGCTGGGAGTATTGGGAGTACATTTATTTCTAACATAAAAATAATTTCAGTCAGTCTATGTACTGCTGTGTTGGATAACTTTTTGTATTGAAAGCCAAAAAGCATGTGTACCCAGATACCCATTTTTCACTTCAGCTTTTGAAAGTTGACTTAAATCTGATTTTATAAATGCAAACATTAGCATAATGTATAGAAAATTTAAGACATAATATAATTAAAGGGAGTGATCCATTAAAGAGGCACTTTCAAGATTAACAAATTAATCTCTCCACCACAGTATCTTCACACTAGGATTTTATATCAATTTGTAAATAGAAGTAACTCTGAAAAGCTTTTCTTCTAAAGATGAACCTGGGGGTTCCAAACATGTAGCCAACTAAATTCATTTACTCTGATATTAGGAAATCAAGGGTGAGATGTACTGTTTCACATAAACTGGGTTTTTAGCAAATTTGTGTTGCTGGATTGGGGCAGAAAAGTCAAAGCATACAAAAGAATTGGGCCATTTTGGTAGTATGAAAAATTGACTGTCCCCTCCCTCCCTCTCACCCACCCGCCCAGGAGCCTGAATTTGCAAACTTTTATTATATAAATAACAGCTACGCATTGTAAACGGTCATAATGGGTGGAATTATCCTTAAGGGCCCTAGTAGACATTATATTTATGATGTGATTAATATGTTTATGGCATCATAACTTAAACATGTGACATGTCCCATACCCCAGGCTGTTCCATCCAGATGGTGATGATCAGCTAGCTGTTGGCATGAGTACAGGAGAGCCTTAGGTCTAGAACCAAGCAGAGACCCCAAGACTCCACGTCACCTGGCAGATTTGCTGTCATGCTATGCAGCTCCTTTGCAGGTGGTGTGGCAAGGCAGTAAGTCTGCCAGACTGTTTGGGACTCGGGGCTGCCTCCTACCCAATCCTGACAATTGGGATTGCCTTGGAGTAGCTCTGGCGGCCACTTGGGATTTGGGGAATTTTGTGCGTCATCTCCAAAATAACAAGATCTGCCATGCAAGTCTGGTATGGCCAGTCATGTGATTTTTGGAGATGGGGCAGAAAATTCATCAGAACACAATTGCACAGCTGCCTGAACATCGGCCAACAGCCTGAGCTAGGATTTTGGTGAAGGAATGTATGCGACTGTTTTCAGTGAAATCATTTTCAAATGAATTTGAGACTCTTAGTAATGGAAATATGAATAAAGCTGTAAAGTTGATGCAGATTTAGGAGTATGTAAAGTTGATGCAGATTTAGGAGTACTGCACAGTAAATTTATTTCCAACCTAAAAATAGTTGGACTATAAGACAGAGTTGTAAATTTACTGGTCTAAGGATTACCTTTAACCAGTCTGTTAAGATTATATTTATTAAGTCAAATGCTTGTATGTGCTAGGATTAAAAGAATCCGTATTACTGAGCCATTATTTCCAGTAGAGACTGAACTTTCCATAACATGTTATGTCTCAGAATTTTTTAATTTAGAGGTTGAAAATTCCCTTTAATCTACAGTTACTGTTGAGATAAATATGATAACCTATGGACTTAACACACTACTCAAGAAGATTACTTAGCGGTGCTGAAATCTAACATAGTGAGCCACAGGTCATCAAATTGCTTTTAATGGAAGTCCTTTTAATCAAAGAGAGCTTGTATCCTTAATTCATTGGCAGAAGTATAAATATTGCATTAAAGGTTGATATGATAAATAATGGCCCTTGTTAAATTCTAACTAGAAATTCCAAAATACATTTCCTTTCTTAATGCAATAGTTCAGAAATAGATTTTAGCTCAGTCTGGTAAGCAGTAACATGATGACTTGCATATATGTTTGTCAGAAAAGGGTTTTGTTGCTTGCAGATAGGGAGAAAGAAGGGAACCTATGTTGGGGATCATTTTATTACTTCCCCTTTCTCTCTCCTTGTAGCTTGATGAAAGAATCAGGCATTCTGGAGTGCTTTCTGCTAAGAAAATAGTCTGAGACATCAAAGAAAGAGGGCAGAGTTGACTCCAGTTTAACCCTGGCTACAAGGTTTTTTTTTTAAACCTCCTTCTGTCATATACTACCTTTTTTATTTTTAATACTTTAAAATAATCTAATGAGTTAAAAATAGACAGGAAACACATGCAGGAACAATGTGGCCTCCTTACAGGCCTTGAGTATTGAACTGCTGCAAAGTTAACTGCCATTTTTTGTCTTTGCTGCAAAAAGCTTCTCATCTTTTCCAAATACTGTGTACCAAAAAGCCTTTTTGTTCAAGAAATTCATACAATATGGTAGGCTGAAAGTCCATTCTTTATGTGGCTTTTTGTTGAGATTTAAAGTTTTTCAATTATCTTGTTATTTGTTTAATTGTATGGTCAGCTTTTCCCTAAATAATCTTTTAATCAGCCAAACCCAGTTACAAAGCTACTACACTAGACCTCCAAGAAATTAAAAATGTTACCTCAACTTGTGCAATAGTACTGCTGCCTCCAGACAAGTAGCTATGAAAAATGTACCTTAGTGTTCCATATTAACTTCTTTTACCTTATAAGGTGTGCAGCATACTACCAGGAAACACATCCTATTTTCCCTATTATCAGCATTAAGAATAAAAGGTCAAAAGTTAAGGCCAGATCCTGAGAGGTTCCAGAGTACCTATAGGTCCTGTTCTATTGAAGTGAATTGGATCAAACTCTATATTTTGCAATTTTATTGAAAGACAGTAGTACAGCTAGTACTTGCATGGTTACTGCTTATTTGACTTTGCTGTTCCTTTGGTAACAAAAATAGTATATATTACTATAGCAAGCAATACAAGCCAGATGGAGGAAATATGTAACAAACATATAGTGTTACTGTAATTGTGTGGATACTAGGTTTACATTTTGTCTGTAATTACTGATACACAAATCCAGAATTTAAGATGGCATATTTATAGTTACCAAGGACACTGGCAAGTTCCTTTTGTCATTTTGCCACTGTGCTGTTTCTTTCTTTTTTCCTTTTTATGAATTTATTCAGGAATACTGTATTTTTTTCCTGTCAACTAATGACCTGAATATAGTTCATGAAAGCATGCGTTTTATAAATATCTTATTTAGTTAGTCTATAAAGTGCATCTCTACCATGCCTTCTACTTTACTTCAGACTAACATGGCTAACTACCCCTTTCTGAGTATCTCCCTCATACACTTCAGGAGCTGGATAAGACACATCAACATATTTTCACCTATAAGAATGCTCGCTTTGATCTGAAATAGCTCGAATATTCATTTGTTTACTAATCAGGTGATGAAAACGTTGGGAGAACCAGGGGAACATATTTTTGGTTATACAACACTGTTTGGCTAATGTGGTTGAGGTTTTGATTTAATTTTCAAAGTTAGAAATCTTTATCATTGTTTCTCTTTGGCCACTAGTTTTTCCCTAAATAAACTTTGGGGAACAACAGCATAAATACAAGCTTGTCAACAATAGCATAAATACAAGATGTCCTTATGCAGTAGGTATGCAATTCTTCATAAGGCATTCAGGAAAGAAGGACTGGTACTCAGTAAAAATATTACAGGTGCTTCAAGTTGAAGAGATGCTTCTATCTGGAATATTTCACACCTGTCCCAAGCAGTATTTCTTTGCTTTTTCTTTTTTGAAAATTTCCCTTCCCTTTGTTGCGTCTGGCTTATAGCAATGTTTGATCTTGCAGCCCACCTCTTCTATCTCCATTCACAGCCATGAATCCCACCCAATCCCCACCATTTCCATGAGTGGCCCCCTGCCAACTTTCTTTATAGTTTAACATCCCCATCTACTCTCTAATATTCCTCATTCTAGGCTGCTCTGCTGGCATGCAAAGCAGAAATGGCATCCTTGTGCTATGCCAAGACTGATTTGCTCTGCCTTAGCTCTGCCTTTCAGCAGAATGAATTGTTCTGTCCACAGTACCACATAAAGGTAGCTTTGGTGTTTCCCTTGCAAACCATAGCACTGGGAATGTTGGGGAGGGAGTTGGCTGGCTGCCTTCGTTTGTGGCCTGCCTTCACAGCTTGCTGGTTGAGAACCACTGTGCACTCTTGCCCTGTAGGTTGAATTCCATCATACAAAATAAGGACTTCTTGCATCCCTTCTTGTGCAGGGTTTGTCTGCTGTTTTCCCATGTCTCCCTAATTTTAAGGGACACCTATAACAATGCTGCTCTGCCCATGCCAGGGGATCTGTGGACACCTATGCCATTGCTCCTCTTCTCCATCCTCCT
>NW_017728918.1:42740738-42762091 GCF_001723895.1 Crocodylus porosus
AAAGAAAGGGCATCACAGTTTTACTTTTACTATTCATACTGGGCGAAAGCTGTAAAATTACATGCAGTCGATAAATTAAATGAATCAATGAAGTAATTCTGGCCTGGACTGAGTTGTCTCTAGGATTAGGATTGGCGTGGTTATTTTTCAGCTGGTAAACTGCAAATTTATAGTCATTGTGGAAGAATCTTCTTCCAGCCTCCTGCTTTCAGGGTTTTTTTCCCTTTCTTTTGTCATAGCCTCCTCACCTGTCTCAACCTGGTTGCCCTGTGTTACAGCTACGATGTGACCTCAAGCGGGTACAGAGGAAGTGAATCTAGTCTAAGCACTGACCTCATGGCAAGGGGGCAAGGGCTTGAGCCCTGTCACTCTTGTAGGTGACCAGTGATGCTTTTCAGATTGATTGATTGGCATCAAACAACACCTGTCTTGACTGGACCTGGAAGGTCGGGTCAAAACAGTTATTTAAAGACCCCTTTTTTCTGGAATGGGGGGAGCCATATTGAGAAACATGGAGTAAACACACGACCTCTGGAGCTCTTCTAGACTCCAAATGAACATGTGAGTAACTTACCTGAAGCTTATCTAGAAATATAGCTTACTGTAATGGAGAAGCATCTCAAAAGGTGACTAAGTCGGTACTGTTTGCTGCGGGCTATTCTGTGATACTTTTATAACCTGTACCCTTCCCCAAGCCTACCCTCTTTAACCAGTAAAGCTGTCCACTATAACAAGCTTGGAGGACTTGCTGGGAGAGGGATTGGGGCATGCCTTATGCTCCCTATGCTTGGCTGACTAAGGGAGCTACTCTCTGTGCTTCAGGCTTAAGGAAGCACTCCAAGTTCTTGCAGTGGGTCAAGCACCCTCAAGGTCTACAAGGCCTGCATACCCCAGGGGGCAGAGGGCCCAAATAAAGATCAGCAGTTACCCTAGGCTTACGGGTGTGCCCCAGGAAGGGGGGTGGCCAGACATGAGGCACCCCAGGGGAGGCACATGGAACTTGGTAGGCAGTTGGGCACAGTGAGGTGGGTGGCTCAGCACAGGAGCACCCCTACTGGCCCACCACAGTCATCACATTTTTGTCTAAGGCCTTTTTTACTCATTTCTATATTTACCCTAATCCAAGACAACTCTGAATTTAGGATGACACCCCAATAATTAGATTCTAGATGTGAAAAAATTCCATGGGGGTTCCATGTCCAGATTCAAGTTGTTGCTGGAGTTATCTTAAACTCATCCCCACACAACTACAGGAGGGAAAGCAGACTCCCAGCCCTTGCTTCCCCCAGGCACTTGCCCTCTGGTGCCTGGCTTCTGCCATCTGTCCTCCCTGCCATTTAACCCCTAGTGCCTGCCCCCTCCCCACCCACCT
The DNA here is from genome assembly GCF_001723895.1 of Crocodylus porosus. Taxonomy (NCBI): domain Eukaryota; kingdom Metazoa; phylum Chordata; order Crocodylia; family Crocodylidae; genus Crocodylus; species Crocodylus porosus. Next base: position 42,742,111 of record NW_017728918.1, read on the forward strand.
GCTGCAGCGCAGTCTCCTTTGTGCAACCCCTTCACATTGCAGTTGCTTCCACGTGCCTAGCTCTGCGTGCCCTTTCCAGGTTGTGTATAAAACCCCTCTCCTGCACTTCTCCTCTGCATTCCCCCCTTGCGCCATACTTCCTCCTCCACACTGCCTTTGCTGTGCAGAGTTGGGGCCAAAGCCATGGCAGCTGCCTGCACCAGGCAGTACTTAGATCCAAGAAGAGAGATTTTTCTTCTGCACCCCATGTTGAATGGGGATGGAAAAAACCCTCATCCTGGATGTGAGTAAATATACTACACTTGCACTTGAAATCTGTCTGAAGTGATGAGACATATTTGAAATGTAGTGTCTGGGAACTTTAACTTACATCTTTTTTTCTATGTCACTTTTTTTCTACAGTTATTAGACACTATGCTCCCTGACTTAACAAGCTTGCAATTAATGAGTAATTCTATCACTTGTTCTTCCATAAATTTTATTGGATCTTTTCTGTCCTCTGAGCTAAGGCCTCTTGTTTAAGTCTTCCTCTCAGAGTAATCAAGACGGAAGCTCATTCTTATCACTTTGCTGACCCTCCCAGAGATCCCCTTCTCCAGTTACCTCAGAATATAGCTGCCAAGATCCTTGTCTGTTGCTCTAACCATATCACACAGATTCTGTTTCACCAAATAGACCTAACGTTCCCTTTCATTCCTTCAGAGCCTTTCATATTTTTCTCTCTCCTGTAGTCCGTTCTTTCATTGCATACCTTCTTCCTCTTGTCAACTGTTTTGTTGATAAGTGCCAAACTTTTCTTTCTACTTGTCGGTTCCATGCACAAAACTTTCCTAGTCTTCTCAGTCCTGTACATAGGGAACATCTTCTTTGACATGACTGATAAAGCCTTTCTTTCTCCCTGTCTTGCCTTGAGAGCCTGTCTCGGTATTGAGAAATTGACTAGTTAAGTTATTCATAAGTGGCTGATGTACATTTATATTGAATGCTGATTCATATTTAGCCTATCTCAGAATAAGCATTAACTAGAAGGATGACATTTTTTACCATAGACAAGCACTTGATCAGAAAGTTTCATTCATGCCAGTAAGGCATTCAAGCACTTTTATTCAATCTGGAACCCTGTATTTAGGTTTACTTGTGTACATTCAGATTGGTGCAGAGGCACTCCATCTACTTTAGCCACCAGTTTGCCAAACATGGAAGAGGGCTACTTGATTTGACAAATTCAGCTTACAGAGGTTACTTGCAAATTATGCTAAATTTGAAATGGCTTTCTGTATATTAGCTTGACGACCCAAGTTGAAGTGTGGAACATTATGATCCAATGAGTGGTTCTCAGCCATGGTGCCATGAGATCTTTTTCAAGAGTGTCATGGGGTATTATTAGCAGTTAGGCATGCAAACAGGATTGACAAGTTAACCCAGAGATTCTGATCTGCTGTGATCTTTCTTAGCTCTTTGCAACAGATACATTGCTCTATTTTTTTGTAACCAAAAAAACAAATGAAAACTATTAATTGGAATTTTCCAAGGAGTGCCTTGAGATTGAGGGGTGCCTTCAGTCTAAAAGGTTGAAAACCACTCATCTAAGCTATTATAATTTTCCCTAAAATAATGAATAACAATTCTGGAGACTTTTATGAGATTAGAAAGAAACTGCAGCATGATAGTGAAGAAATGACTGTTGATTAAATTAAGGTTAAATGACCATTGATGACACAACAACAGATGTGTTGTGATGTATTGTAGAAAATACTGCTGCCTCCTCTTCCCTTCCATCTTACTAATAATTATTGCATGGAAATAAGATTTATTTTTATTTGGCTTTTGTTGGGGAGTGATTCCTCCATTCCTAAAAATTTTTCAGGCATCTTCATGGGTTTGCACATTTGTCAAACTCCATTAAAACTGGCTTAATAATTCAAAAGAATTTTAGACCTTAACCTGTAGCACTACAAAGATTCGGCCTCTGTATTATATATGGTTTCAGTATGTCTTTTTATACCTGTGTAACTTGAAATTTGACTACTTGATAATAATATTTTAATATTTACAGCTGTAGCTGATGGGGGATCTAAATGTATGTAAGGGTCATAATTTTAGTACCTTTTGAAAATTATCATTTTAAGAATATTTTTTTAAATCCTACAGATGTACCTAGTGATTTTTCCAGAGGGAACTCGTTACAATCCAGAGATACCAAAAGTTATTGCAGATAGTCAGTCATTTGCTGAAAAAGAAGGTAAGCAAAACTTCAAAGAGCTTTGAGACTTAAAGAGGAAAGGCAAATACCATTTCTAGCTACCATCCATATGTGAGAGTGAAAAATTCAAACTCTCATGTTAAATTTTGCACCTTTAGAAGTACACTTTTTAATGATCTGTACTAAGAATAAAAACTATACACTACATAAATCACATATATTAACAGAATCATCTACTGTGTTTCTTTTTCATTTTACAGTAAATAACAGTTTATTTATTGAAATACTCTGCATGCCATCACTTTTTGCTGTGTCTGTTTTCAAAAACCAGTTTTCTTCTTTTGATTTCTACCTGTGGCATGTATGTTTTAGGAAAATTCCTTAGAAGATATCTTCAAAGAATATAGGAGTATTCTACACTGGATCCAGGGCAGTGGTCCAGTTTGCTTCCTTGGATTGCTAACACCAGATTCAAAATAACCTGTCCTAAGGAAATGTCATCCTAGACTTTGTTCCTCAGGCCCTTGATATATGTTAAGTTTATGGCACATTTACCATATTAATTGTGGCATAAATAGCAACGTGCCGCATGTTCAGCAAATTTGTGGCACCGTAAAATAACAAACCAGCCACAACAGTGCTTCACGTGAAATGTTGAATATCTTTAAGGCTGGTTTGTATGGTGCAACATATGGAATGCGTGTCATATCCCATCTCCCCAGTGCTAACAGTCAGCTGACATAGTCAGCCCCAAGTCCACCCTAGTCCCAGCGCTGACAATTGTCAATTGTTGGCATTGATCCAGAACAGCCTCAGTTCAATGCCAGCAATAAGCTGCAGGGCAAGTGGGTTGCAATCTTGCAGCCCTTGCACCCAACCCTCAGTTGCAGCAAGCCCCAGCCAGGGCTCACCATGACTCAGGACATCAAAATGCCTGTTGTCAGGTCCAGACAGTCCCAGTTTCTGGGCTAACCCAAGCCTAATCGGGATCCAAACTGGGGGCAGCCTCATTGTCCGATTGCAATCTGAGGACTTTTAAGTCCCATCCCAAACCTTGTGCATCATGCCACATAGGTCTAGCACACAAAATTTAGGTTGCGACACCACTATCCCAATCTCACTGCCATTTTAACAGCTGCCAGAGACTTAGGTTAACATTTATTTGTGTTACCATTGTGTTCACATTGATTTGTGTACCATTGTGAGTCATGGAGAATGACCTTTTTTTGTGCCAGGGCTATGCAAACTCAGAATAAAAAGACCACTGCTGTTCAAAATTGTTTGCAGTCTTAGGCATAAGAGATGAGAGACAATCAAACAATAGAGAGACACAGGGAAGCACAAGAAAATAAAGAGCCATGCTGATCAGCAGGATAGGCAGTGGTCTTAGCATGGAGAGATGAGTTTCAAATTCAAATTATGCTATATTTGAAATGGCTTTCTGCATACTGCATAGTAGCTTGCTAGATTTTTGTAGACAGCATAGCAAAGAATCATTTTCATGAGCAGTGCAAGTGGAAAATAATTTTTGTACATTTTAGGTGTAATTTGTTCCACAGTGTCATGGAAGAGAAAGCAAGCATGCATTTTGAAACAGCCCTATGAGGAGCCTTGAAGTGACAACAGAGGTTTTGTTATAGTTTGTTTCCGTCGGATTTAGAAGGGAAAACCAGGAAAGTTACAGAGAGAAGGGTTGGAGAGTCAGATTGGGGAAAATCATTGCAACAGCATTCTGAATGGCCATGAGGGTTTGTACATGTCAAGTGCAGAGAAGAAAATGTTGAAGATAAGATAATACAAGCTGGATAAGTGTTTAGTTGCATGGATGGATAGGAGTGATCATACTTAAAAGGGATTTTGGTGAAAGTTGCTGAAAATTGGCAAAATTTAGTAATAACTTGGATCTGAGTGGAAGATAATGGCTGACTTATAGGCCTGAGTGATTGCCAGAATGGTGATTGCATTTTCCACTGCAGTTGAGAAGAGAGGGCAGAGGTATGGAATTAAGAGTTCTGTTTTAACCAGAATGAACTTGACTTGATGGCTTATGCCTGAAGCATGAGGACGTGCAGCCTTACCAAATTTTGTTTGCTTGCTTTATTTGGCTTAAACCTTACTTTTTAACTCAGTTTATTGTTTTAAGCCTTGGGCCTTTCTCCTCGCTAGAAAAAGTGTGAGGGAAATTGTCATGGTCCACCCTTCCATAGAGTGAGTTATAACAGACTTGGAGTAACACAAAAAAAGCAAAGGGATTTCAGCTCTCTATTTTTTCCCATTACACAAACAAAAAAAGTTTAGACTTGTAAGAACAACAGTTCAAAACATGTATTTCCTCATTTTGTTTTTTCCTGTTGATCAGAAGTAAATTAATTCATTTGAAAGTAAACACAAAGATAGCATCAACGGATCTGGTAAATTAATTTCTATGATGTACTGAACTGAATTCAGAACAATGTGAATCAGCATGTTGAGATCGTTGGGCTACTTGAAGTATTGTTAATTTTGGCCCAAAGAAAAATATGGCCTCTTTTTGTTTTTCAGAAAGAATGGAATTTGACTGTATGTCTGCAGGCTTAAGTCGTAAGAGAAATACAAAATTCTAAAACTCTTGGTTCAGCTGTGATGCTTTTTATTAGACCAACTAAAAAAAAAAATATTTCTTTGCAAGCTTTTGGGGACATTCACCCTTCCTCAGGCTGAGGAGAAATCTAAGATTGTAAAAGGCCTCTTAGGTAGAAAATAACTTTCATTTTGCACTGGGAAAGTTGAGACTGGATGTCACAATGGCTTAAGTCCTAATGAATTCCTATCTTCAACTTCCTATTGAAAATGTATACTGGGTAATTTTGATTTCACTTACCCTTCTTCCTCCTTGCCTAACTGTTTCTCGGCAATCTGTGAAGCACCAAGTATTTGCTTTGTTTCGTGTTACCTGACAACTTTATTCCAGTACTTTCTCAGGGATATGTGCTTTTCTTACACAGATGAGAAGCAGCAGTTCTCTTTGAAATATATAAACATGTTCCTTTTAATGCATGCATTACTATCCTGAAACCTATGTGTTCTAAAACAGATGATTTCACTAATCCTGTTTTTCTCAAATACTCACATTTTGCTCAAAAAAATTATATTTCTTATTACGTTAATGTGAGGACTGAGGAAAAATTAATCTGAATATCAGTCTCCTGTTTGCACACTAGTGCAGGATCATTTGCATCTCATATAAAAAAGATTGTATTTATATGTTATGAAACTTCATAAAAGTAAACTGATGGAAGGGAAAAAAGTACATTTTGTTCAGTGTCCTTAGGGTTTCTGTTCAATAATTCATAATTTTCACAACATTTTAGTAATTCACAATGTTTTTCTTAATCAGTAAAATTGGAGACATAATGTCTTTTTTTATCGTTTACCATTTAGACTTTGCCCTTTACTCATCTTGGACATTAGATTTTGTCAGTTCAGTTTTTGCTTTGTTCCAGAAGTCTTCACTTCACGCCTTCTGAAATAGATAGTGTTTAATTATAAGCAGTGTTCAGTTGCACACGTGCACACACACACACATGCTAATGTAAAAATACAGAGAGATGTTTTCCTTGAGTATTGTTTTTTAGTTTTTATTTTGGCTTAACATAGTTTGACTGAATTGGTTTAGACAGATTAAATACAGTTTTTTCAAATATTTATTTGCTATTAGATGAAGAAAACAAAGTGTAAATGTTGATGTATTAAGTAGTTGGCTACAAGGATATGAAGAGACCAAAATTATTAAAGTTCACAAAACTATCCCAAAGCACAGGACAAATGACACACATTCTCCATTTTTGCCTTCCAGGGCCAAGACTGATTCATGAATCAAGAGAGCTCTCTGATACAGATAGAATTCTATCAGGTCATTTAATGTCCGTCCCCCTCGTCCCATCCCCTCCTACCCCGCTTTAATTACTGTATAGGGTTGATGCATATCTTTGCCTCAAAATTGATTTGAATAAACATTTCTTACAAAATAGGCTATAGCTATTACATATTCAGAAGGGCTGGATTACAAGATATTCTTGGGACTGGAGAGGGAAAAATCAAATGCTTTGGTCAATGTCCAAATGCTTTATTTTCAGGTCAGTGACCTCAACTACATGCCCATCGCATGATGCAATATGAATATGTAAATAAGCTTAACTGTCCATGGATAAGGTGGAAGAATCTCAAACACAAAGAATTTAAGGATGATTGAGATCCCTGATGAAAAGATGTGACCTCTTATTGACCGTTTCATTTGATGGTCAGCAGTGAAATTTGGGATTTGCGCCAGATCTTTCCTTCCCTGCTCTGGCTAGGAGGCTTCCTGTTTCTAAAACCTAAGCAAATGAGTTACTTACAATTATTTGTGTCTTATGCCTGTCGCACTACAATCCTGATGACAATCCTGATTCTGAAATACAGAAGCTTTCAGGGAAGGAAAATGGATGAACGCTCCTTGCCCCAGTGTTCTCAGAAAATGGGAGAGGGTTCTTTAAACTGAAAAATGAGCTTTGTGAACTGGACTTGAAAATTGTCATGGTGTACCCAGCCAAGTTCTAGGCTGAGTATACTGCCAGGTTTTTTTGTTTACAAGAATCTAAAGGATGCCAAAAAACTTCTAGAGGTTAAGAAGGTGAAGTTACAGGGCACAAATGTTCCTGTTCTTGGGCTCTTGAGATTGACCCATACTAACTAGCCATTAGACATTTTGTACAATGTACCCAGTGTAAAATACTGTAAATCACTCTATATCAATAAGTCTGTGCATTCAGAGAGAAATTAATTGTAGCCAAGCTATTCCATAGACAGTAAAAATGAAAGAAGAAAGAATGAAAAGTGAAGGTCTTGAAGTTTTTCCTCTATAGATGACTTGTCAAAAAGAACATCACTTGATATCACTCCATCATTCTACTCCTAAAAGCACTGGTAATGAAAACTGGAATGTAGACTCAACCTGTTGCCCAGCTTGAATGGGGACTAAACCCAGATAGGCTGCTTCATAGCTAACTTTTTAATGCTGCAGCAGCAGAAGTAAAGGTAATAGTGAGTGTTAAGTAGCAACCTCCATGACATTACCTGCTACCAGGTTTTCAGAAAAAACTTAGTCCATGTGTGTTCATGCAACTTTCTCTTGTGTTCTTTTTTGTATAATGTTTGAAAAATAAAGTCCTATGATGAGTAATTCAGTAGAAACAGTATTTTACCTATTATGGAGAAATTTTATAATGGGTATAGATGTGGAACCTATATTTCACTTAATGTCTAAGACCTAAGCATAGCAGTACTATATTATGAGCATTATGGGCATTTTTACATGCGTTTTGGAACGCAGTGCCAGATGCTTTAATTAGCAAGCTGCGCTAATTAAAAGCACTCAGGCATCATGTGTATCAGTGGCCCTGGACTGAAAAATGGCAGCAGGGTGCTTTGAACTAAAGCCCATTAAAAGTTTTATTTCAGAGTGCCCTGCTGCCATTTTTTTCAGCACAGGGATGCTGGTGCATGTGATGTAGAAGGCTTCCAGAGCATGTCAGTTTCTGTGCTTCAGCAGACTCGATTAATTGAATCTGCTCTGATGCGCTGGATTTCCAGCACATCGGAGCAGGCTCCCTGCACATCTATAGAAGCCCTACATTTTTCACATGCAAATTCCCAGTCTATAATTTAAAAAGAGACCTAAAAGAGTTAGGGAGTCAAATAACCTTTTGATTACTTTAAACTCTGCAGAAAATTCCAACCATGACAGGTGTGCTTAGTCACTGATACAACTTTTAATGTTTATTTTACTGTGATAGTAAGCGTCTTGTGATACACTGATGTAGTCACAAAATAAAAACTGAGGTAACACTAATTCTGTAAGGAACTGTAAATATTTAAAGCTTCATACTGAAAGTCCAGCAAAGTTCAAGGTGGTAACTTACATTTTAACTGGAATATGAACAGTCAACATTCTAAATTAAAAATCAGATTTGTTGTGTAATACAGTATACTGCAAAGGCAGAAATTTGCTCTTCAGAATAAGGTATTAATTTTTGGCAGTATTGAACACAGATGTATCCTGCTGGCACAGGGAATCATCTCTTCATTTTATTTTGGTGCCTGATAAACAAGGATCCTGGTTTTCCATTTCCCGCAGAAAAACAGAAAACCACGGATTTCCCATTTTTATCAGAGAAAACATAGATTTTTCTCCCTTAGAAGAGAATCCCATGGATTTCCCCTTTGCAAAGAGCTCTGCAGGCTGGCTGAGTTCCAGCCTCCAGGAGCTGTTTGCAGAAGGGGCAGAGAAATGCTCAACCCTGCCTGGAGGGGAAGGAAGGGGGGAAGGGCAGGGTCTGGCATTCACACTTACTGGAGGCTGTTTCAGGCTCACACTTCTTTCTGGAGGTGAGTGGGGCTTGGGAGTTGCGGGACAGGGCTGGGGAAGAAGCTGGCTAGAGACTAAGGGAGCAAGGAGGTTTGCAGCCAGCCAGGCACTCTGGCCAGGAGGGGGTTTGTAGCCCCCCTGCCAGAGTGCTCAGCAGACTGCAAACCCCCACTGCCCCCCACCAGCTGCAAACCCCCCTGCTCCCTCAGCCCCCAGCCAGCTTGGCCACTGCCCAGCTGGGCACTCTGGCCTAGGCAGGGAGGTTTGCAGCCAGCCAAGCACTCTGGCTGGGAGCAGACAGGCTGCAAACCCCTTTCCAGCCAGAGTGCTGGCCAGCTGCAAACTCTGGGTCACAAATGCTGTGCTCCCCACCCTGCTGTCCTCCTCCAGACTCTCCAGAGCACAGTCTGTGCAACTGGTGTGGCAGGGTGCAGTGGGGCCACACATGAAAGCTGCCTGCTGCTGCCCTGGCCACACTTCCTCTGCTTGCATGGGGGCAGTGCACATCTGTCCTGCCCCCCCAACCCCAATCTAGGAGGCACAGGTCTCGCCTGCCCTCTAGGACTGCATGCTGCCCCTGGGAGGTGGCCCTGCCCAAGCCTACAGCAGGTAGCAGCAGGGAGGGAGCCAGCTCGTGTTCCTGCTGTAGCAGCTGCTGCCTTCCACTGGGGACAGGGAGTTGCAGACCTGGGTTCATAGCCCTTGCAGGTAAGGGGCAAGGGGCCCAAGCAGTCCTGGGGTGCTGTGGAGGGGGGAGTGAGGGACACCAGCAGGGATATGGGAGACATTTAATTTTAACCATGGATTTTGGGATTTTTATCAGAGAATTTGCAATTTTTTAATTGCAGAAAACCAAAATCCCTGCTGATAAATCATGATTCAAGTGAGCCTTCACAGACATGACAAACTGTACTAAATGAAAGGATGACAAGTTCCTTGAATTGTCTTTTGAGGATATTGGAAAAGAAAGTTTGTTACTGTAAGCTGTGTCTGCACCACCTCTTGACTCTAAGCAAGGCCGCAGCCAAGAAGTCCACCCTGGTGGCACTCAGCATGTGCCAAATCCCATTAGTAAGGCAATGAAACAGGCTTAGAGTGGCTCTCAGCACTCACCCCAGTATTGTTCTTTAAGGTTCCTGGTCTCAGACATTCTTCTTGATGTACTGAGATATAGTTAGCTGTGTTAGTCTGAAGTCAATAGAAGTCAGGGTAGATAGTCGTTAAGATCTCCTAACTAAAGCAGCAGTTCCCAACCTCGGGTTGTGACCTGAATGAGGGTTGTGGGAGCAATGCCGGCGGCACCACACACAAAGGACAAGCTGTGCCGTGTGCCAGGAGCTCCCCAACCCCCAGGCTGCTGCCACTGCCACACTCCACTCCCAGCAGCAGATCATGGCAAAAAATGGTTGGGAGCCACTGAACTAAAGTTTGTATGTGTAAATAAATACTTGCACACATATATATATGTCCATAGATGTATGCGTGTATAGTACAGTATATATTTATCATAAAGCTTTTGTGAAGTGAAGATAACTTCATCAGATGCTGTGAACAGACTTGCTGAAAGCAGGGTGTAAGGAAAGAGAAATTAGAATACAAAAGACAAAGGGAGGCAGGGCAGTGCTGGAAGAAGCAGTAAACCCATAGGTATAAAGAGACACAAAAACTAATCCAGATGATAAGGCGGACAAGGTTCTTTGGGTCAATCTGATCTCTTTTATTAGACCAACTAAATAGTTGGAAATTTCTTTCTTAGCAAGCATTTGGGTCTAAAAGCCCTTTGTAATCCAGGTGATAAAGAATCCATAGTCTCTGTTTTAAACCATATTTGACAGAATCCAGTCTACAAATGATTTCTTGTTCCACAATTTTCCATTCAATCAGGTTTTTAAAAATTTGCTGTCTGAGAACAGTCACCCTGTGGTGAGTGATGGGGTGTCCATGGAGGCTAACGCATTCTGCCAAAGACTTGCGTGTCTTTTTGCTGCTGATGTCAGAGCAGTTCATTTGTTCTGTCACGTAGGTATCACCCAGTCTGTCCAACATAGATAGCTGAGGGGGCACTGTAAGCAGGTAGTGGCATATAAGACATTAGGGCCTAACTGAACTGGTTGTATATCCTCAGGAGCTACTGGGAGCAAGGTAAATTTCTTGGTAGCAGTCCTGGGTATGTCAGGAAAGTAGCATAGACCTAACCTCAGTTTTGCCACTAGACTCATTGATATTAGGTTTGGCTTTGTATGTTTCCCTGTGTTGTCACTAATACAGTTTTTCTGTCTGGAATATTTCTGGTAGCAGCTCTGACCACTAGCATAAGGAGGTGGGATAGCAAATGGGGCAGCAGGCTCTGGCTCTGAGCTTAAAGATTTTGACTTGGTCTTCTACATATTGTTTGAGTTATTTTGTCTATGGATTTAGTTTTTCACCTTCTGTTGGTGTTTCCTGCTTCACTTGTTTGATAACTATCTGTAGGCCCTATAAAGCATAGTAAAATGCTGTGTAGCATGCTATTGTTTCAATCAAATCCACCACAGTACATGCCTTTTCTTTGTTAAGATTTGAAAATGAACAAAAAAAAGGAACAGCAATGAACTAAAAAAAAATTATTTCATTTTTGAAATGTTAAGAGAATGTTTAGTAATGATCAGATATTAAATTTTGCTTGTCATTACTGAGCAAAGACAAAACCACCTCCTCGCACTCAAAAAGGATAATAAAAAGGGTTATAAATTAGAGAAGTGGAGAATATTAAATACATTATTTTTAAAGATGTAAAGATTCTCAATTAGTATCATGCATTCCACTTAAGCTTATCATGCATGTACAGTATTGTAGGTCCTAAAATGATAGGTCTTTGAAATGAATGGCAATCAATTTACTTAACTTCCAAAAATGAGGCCACTTCCTACATCGGGGCGGGCAATTATTTTGGGTGGAGGGCTGTTTACTGAGGTTTGGCAGGCCATCGAGGGCCACATGACAGGCAGCCAAAAATTAATTTTCTGCATTTTTTTAGGGGCCCCGCAGGTCAGATAGAATGGCCCGGAAGGCCGCATTTTGCCCACAGGCCATGTTTTGCCCAATCCTGTCCTACATGCCTAATTTGAAAATGTCAGCAATTTATCAGAATTAAGCCAACTTCTCAGACTTGTCTGTTTCTAGCAAGTCAGTTTGTTCATCACAAGTGTATCATTTGTAATTACATGTAATTATGTAACTACCTGTAAGTATCAAATTATTCTTATTGGCTACAACTGAACACCATTCTTGTTCCTTATTTTGCCCATTTTCCTTTCCTGGTGCTTTCCTTTCTCCTTCTTCTTGTATATCTGTTAATGGCCTGATGATATGTGTTTCTCTTGGGATTTTATAAATTTCTGATCCCAGATTCCTCTTTATGCTGTGGCCTGTCAGTGTGGGTGGCCTGGCAGTCTCTCTCTTATTGATTAGATAGCTGACAGTGTCTTTATCTGGAAATACTGGACTGAATTTTGCCACAGTGCAGCTAACTCACCCAGTTGGAAATAGTCATCATTTTATAACCTTGCGTTTGGTTGATCTCTACCACAGTGCTGTTTGGCTTAACTCCCTACAATAGGTTCCAAGATGAGTATGGGGCCCTAGTGTTACTTATAATCTTCTGCATGGATTACAAGTATCATTAGGGCCCCACACATCCCTTTACTGGAACACATCCCTTTGTTGGAACATAGACTAGGATAGTCTAAAGTATCCTTTAGATACTCATAATTTCCACCCACGCATACCAGTTGAAGACAGTCTTGTGCCATATGTAACTTTAGAAGTATCCTATTTTCTTAATCTCTCTGGACTGTTAAATGATGATTTATTTTTTCAGCAAGTCTTAGAAGACTGGGCAAGTTCCAGAATACTGGAACAACAACCAGTGTTATCCCAGTACAGCAAAACCTTATTAATTTGATACTGGATATTTCAAAGTGTTGAATACCTCAAAGCTATTGTCACTCCCCATTTGGTTTTTATATGCCTTTACCGTACAGATCATTCAAAATATATTTGGTTTGAAATTCGAAGCTGTTTTCTGGTTCCTGAGACCAGGAAAACCTTGTTAATTTCAAACACAGGGAACCAAAAAGTAATGGAAATTAGGGCTGTGCGAAATGCCTGCATTTTGTTTCGGTTACAGATTCCGCATTTTGGAGGGACAGTGTTTTGTTTCAGTGTTTCGAATCACTGTCCCGTTTCGTTTCAACCAAAGTGGTTTCGGAGCTGTTTCAGAATTTTGACGGTATTTCGGCCATAGGCTATAATGGGGAATCACAAAACTGCCTATAACTTTGTCATTTCTTACCAGATTCAGAAAAAAAATTCAGGGATGGTAGTCCCTTCTGGGGCCATGAATCCTGCCAAGTTTCAAGGAGAGACGTGCAGGGGTTTCTCGGAAACTGTACAACCCAGCTTTTCAAACAGAACAGCAGCAGCATGCTGTCATCCTGCGCACAGATCCAGGGGCCCGTGCCCCCCAGGAGGAGTCTGGCACAACCTCGCAGCGCTCCTGACGGGTGTGGGGCCCCAGATCTGTGTGCGGGATGACGGCAGCCTGCCACTGCTGTCTGGGGCCAGCGCCAGCACTGGTTTCCTCCTGGTGCTCAGTGCAGGCTGCACCAGGCAGTCTCTGCTGCTGGCCCCAGCTGGCAGCAGCAACCTGCTGTCATCTACATGTTCCAGAGCTGGTGAGTGCAGAGCTTTAAAAAAAATGCAGCATGAGGCAGTGGGAGTCACCCCCCCTCACCTGGCACCTGCACCATGGCAGAGGTGCAGTGCAATTCAGCAGGGCGCTGCACACTGCCTGGGAACTGGTGCAGCTCCACCTGTCAGCCAGAGCTCTCAGTTCGATCCGCCAGCTCATCCAACGGGGTGTGGCCCCTAGATCTGCATGTGGGGTTTTAGCAGGTTGCTGCTGCCAGCTGGGGAAATAACCCAGAGCCACTGCCATCAGCAGCTGAGCCTACTGTCATCCTGCATCACATCATCTGGGGATTCGTGCTCCCCAGGAAGAGCTGGAAGAAGCAATCAGCTGGGGGAAAGATTGGGGAGCTGGGGAATGGAACTGGGAACTAGGGGAGTGTTCAGGGACCCCCGGTTCAAATGGCCAGCACTGGGGTTGGAAGGGACCTCAGGGACAGATCATTGTCACTGGCCACCAGCTACAGATGTCAATATCAGAGCAGTCCTTCCCCCTCTACTCCCCCTCCCTTTTTCCCTGCAAGCCCACCTCAGAAACAGCTCTGAAACGGCTCTAAAATGTTTTGGAAACATCCAAATCATTTCAGATGGCCCATTTTGTTTCGGAGCCCTGAGTTTCATTTTGGATTCAGCATTTCGACCGTTGAAACGTCCAAAAGAAAACAGCCACTGACATTTTGCACAGCAATATTGGAAATACTGTAAATAGATTTGAAATAACCATACCAATGGTAATTGTGGGTACGTACAAATTTAATTCACCCCAATGTGAAACTCATTAACTGGCAAGTGAGGCGTTATCCCACTGACTAATTAAGCAAATATCACAGGATGTAGCACAAGGAGTTCCTAATGTTGACCAGCAGCAGTGATATAGGGGCCCTTTTTCTTATGCTTAGATCAGGGTTGAGTAATTATTAGGGCCTGAGGGCCACATAGGGAGGTTTCACAAGTTGTCATGGGCTGGGTCAGCACCCTCCCCTGCTCCCTTCTCTCCCCCCCCTCCCCCCCAGCAACTCACCAAAACTTATGTGGGATGGGATCAAGGTTGGGCAGGGAGCAGTGTTTGGGACCAAGATGGGCAGGTGAGACTAGGTTCACAGGGCAGGGTTGTGGGGTAGGCCAGGAGCTGGAAGCCAGAGCCCCTCACACTGGGGCAGGAGCCATCCAGCTAAAGTTTCCTCCCAGCAAGGAACGGTGCAGCAGGAGCAAGAGAAGGAACCACCACTGGAGGCAAGGGGAGTGGAGCAGCACTCAAGTAGCTGCAGCTGCACCAGGAATAGCTGTGCACACTGGCCAGGCCCAGGCAGCGGGCATGCGCTGGAGCATGGCACAGGCTTCCTAGGGCTAGGCTCGGCCCCATGTGGAGTGCTGTGTGGGCATGTGGATCAGATCAGTTGGCAAGCTCTGCCCACGGGCCATATCCAATCAATCGGTGGGCTGAATCCCGCTCATGGGCTGTGTTTTGCCCACCCTTGACTTAAATCACTCTAAGTGCAGAACTGTTACACTAATACCCTTCTTCCCACTAAACCCCCTTGTGGATCCAGCATCTCTGATCCCCAGTCCCACCCCGTATCGTGCGTGTAGCTGGAGCTGATTTCCCTCCCACTGCTGCAGGCTCCCTTGCACCCTGGCGCTTGCTCTCCTGAGCCCTGGCCACTTTGCATGCGCTCAAGGGGGTGGGAGTACATGGAGTAGCCAGGCTCAGGGAGCAAGTGCTAGGGTTCAGGGGTGTCTGTAGGGGTGGGAGGTGGGAGCAGCTTCATGGGATCAATCCAAGTGTGGAACTGTCATGCCAACCCCCTTCTCCCCTCCTCCCTCCCACCAAACCTCCTTGTGGGTGTGAGTGAGTAAAGTCTGTATGTATCCTCTGTAATTTGGATACATGCAAATTACTATCAGTACATTTATTTCAAAGTTGGTATTTTTTTGGTTCGCTGCTTTGCAAGTTAACAAGGTATTACTGTATTTAAGAAAAGGAGAAAGGTACAACATGCATAACTGTAGGCCAGTTGGCTTAACATCATTCTTGGCAGAATAATGATACAGACTCAAAAAAGAATGAAAGGAGGGTAACATAATTAATGTTGAGTACCAGACATTTATGAAAAATACATCTCATCAACTAACTTCATTGGATGATGTTTCAAGTCCTAGGTGTGTTTATGTAACTTATTTGGATAGCTGTCAAATGTTAAATCTGGTGCCACCCAATATTTTGATTAAGAAACTAGAATGGTAAAAAAATCAACATGGATGGCGCACAGATTAAAAAGCTGCTATTGTACAGATCTCAAAATGTAATTGTAAATAGGAAATTCTTATCAAGCAGCTGTGGTCCTGGTCCTGCATAAATAAATTATTGGTCTTTTACTGTTTAATGTTTTTATCTGTTTTTATCTTTACTAATAGAACAATATTAGTAAAGATGTTATGTTAAGTTTATGAATAGCCAAAAGATTGGAGAAAGTGAAGGGACAGGTCTCTGATTCAGTGATGTGGATTATGTGGTAAACTGAATGCAAACAAACAATGGGCGTTTTAAGGTAATGTAACAAGAAGTCAAACTTAGAAGTAAAGAATTCAAGAGGGCTCTTACAAGATAGGGTAGTCTCTCTTGGGAAACCATATCTCTGAAAGTGACTCTGTAGTGATGGATAGTCCACTGAAGATGGCCTTCTTATAACACCTTCTTAGTGCTGTAAATAGGAATGTAGAGTTGGTGTTGTGTCTGACCAAAGAGTATAATATCCTGTTCTCGCACTGACACCACAAAAGATGTCAGTATATTAGAGAGGGTTCCAAGAAGAGCCAGAAGAATCAAGCAGCAAAAGAATCAAGTAGCTGAATTGTTTCAGCTTAGCAAAGAGGAGATTAAGGTAGAGGCATGATCAGTTTAAGCACCGGGAACAAAAAAAATGGATGGGAACAGCAGATAATGGTAAGACAAAAGACAATAGCTAGAATTTAGACCAATTAAAACTAAAATAAAGATGTAATTTTTTTTTTAAGTGACAACAACTGATCACTGGAGCACCTTACTAAAATTGTGAGAGTCCATCACCAGAATTGCCCTTCCTAAAATTACATGGTTCAGTTCAACAGAAATTAATTCAGAGTTCTATAGCTTATGTTAAATGGGTAGTCAGAATAGAGATCACAGTAGTTCTTGGCCTTATAATTTATTACTTTTTTCTTGTAAGAAAAGCTCTAGAAGATATTCTACATATTTTAAAAATGTGTATGTGACTAGAGTTAAATGCAGGCCTCATCCAATTTTGTCACCAGTCTATCACTTCTAAAGGGATGTAGTAGCATATAAATCCAGTCCATGTTACTGTTGGCTGGATATTAACCTGTATCCATTAGAAAGCATGAGAGATGCTATTCATTTTCATCATCCACAGAAAATGACACTTGTGATGGTTTTTAAAACTAGTTTTGCCAGAACTTGCAACTTTCTCAACATACTCAGAATCAGTCTATGAATCAAGGTAATCTATGTAGACGTTGGGGTGGAGAAAGACATTTTAATAGTTCTTTAGCAGTAGTTTAAGCGTGACAGAAATGTTCCATTGATTTTTCTGTTCTTGGCCAGCTGGTTGGATAGTGAGTTCTCATAAGTAAAATTTTGGAATTTCCTGGGTCTCAGGAATGTTTTTGACTTATCCCAGGAGGAGCTTTTAGCCTTGCAATGTTCAAAAAATTCTGTTTGAAAGAAGAGGACTTTGGGGGTGATGCTTGTGGGAAGGGCCAGGCAGAGAGAGAAAAACACATTTTCTATGTTCACATCCAGCCACAGTTTGGTATGAGCTGAGAACCCCAGTGTGAAGGTTTTGAGCTACTGCAGGAGGGACTCTGTCAGGATGCTGATGTTTTCCAAGATAAAAAATCATATCATCTTCATTGCTGTGCCAGGCACTATCTCCATTAGCTCCACTGTGCAACTTCAGTGTCTTGTTCTAGGTCATCATGATGTCCAGGTTAGGCTTGTAATAATCATAAACCAAGTAGAGACACTCAAAGGATTGATGCAAGAGGGGAGGGAAAGAAAGGAGAAAGAAGACAAGCTAGCATTAGTCTTTTAGCATCTCTCAGATCACTTGCCAAGTGATTTGTCAGCAGTGTTGTAAAAATTAGAAGGCACTGTGACAGGTAGCATTTTGAAAAGAAATTTGAGGGGGGGCAGGCTGGGTTTGCTATAAATAATGCAAGTACCCAATGCTGGTTATTCTGTTACCTAGACCTTTGAAGTTTTGCTTCCAGGGGAAAACAGTATTGACTTTTAGCTGCACACATGGCAAGGCAAAAGCCCTTAAACTACATAAATGATGATCCTAAAATGAAAGATACTGCTACTCAGGGGAAAAAAATACATCTGTAACCATGGGCAGGTCCAGGATTTCGGAAAGGGGTTGTAGGAGCAGCAACCCATGCTGCATGAGTAGTTTGTATGACTTATGAGAGAGAGCTTTTAGTCTCTGCATCTTACAAACTGAGGAATCCATTGTCCTGCTTTTAAGTACTGTGAAGCAAGCAAGATAAAGTGTGCTAACACTCCCCCTCTCTCCCCCTCCCTCCCCAGTCCCAAGCTGTGAGTCTGGAAGTTAGTTGTAGGTCTTTTAAATGCCAGTCATTCCAGAGACATGCCTATCAGGCTGTACTTCCTGGCTCTCTACTGATAAAGTGGCAACAGTGCAGCCTGGAAGGACTACATATGTAAAAGTCTGTGCCATTTTTGCTTTTGTTGCCCTGAGGGGTCAGGCCAACGCTCAGGATCTCAGTATTGCACTGTTAGACAGGAGGGCATTGTGTACAATTGCACATATACAAACACACTAATCAGGTGCATACACACACACACTACCAGCCTGGGAACATACACATCCAAACCAGGCTAGGCACATGCATACCTATCACCAATTCAAGCACATATACTATACACCGCAAAAGTTAGACACAGATCACTAATCCGTATATCATGTATACAGTGACACACACACACACACACTAGCAACTCAGATACACATACATTCAAAATAACCAGTCTAGGTTCATGTACACCTATCACTAGTTTAAGCCCATACATGCTACACGCACCAAATTTAGACAGAATCAGTTACCAATACCTGCACATCCAATACACATACCACACACACAATTATATCTATATATGTGTATTCATTAATTCACACACATACCACCCACCTATGCATACACACAGGTGAGTTCCTAAGTTGGGTGTTGTGATGTGTATGTATGTATGTGCTTGGTGTTCTTGGGATACCTGGGGAAAGGTTAAAGTAAGAAAGTAGAAGTGTAGGGAGTGAAAGTCACCAGGACTGGGATTAGAACCGGTAAACTAGAGGAGCCTGGGCTGAAGAACTGAGGCTCGAGGGTAACATTAGGTTAATTGATCTTCACTGTAAGGGTAGCCAGAGCCTGGAATGGGCTTCCCAGAGAGGTGGTGCTCTCACCTTCCCTGGAAATCTTCAAGAGGAGACTGGATAGGCACCTGGCTGGGGTCTTATGACCTCTCCCACCGCTTGTGCTCATTCCTGCCCATGGCAGTGGGTTGGATTTGATGATCTGTCTAGGTCCCTTCTGACTCATCGATTCTATGATCTTAATTGATTAAAAGACAACGCCCAATGCCTACAGAACGGGAGCAATGCCGACACAGAGGCTGGGACTGGAGCCAGAGCTATGGGGGAGCTGAAAAGGCATGTGGGGAGAGGGAAAATGGGACCAAGGGGAAGTGGGGGTGTTAAAGAGGGGCTCTGGGTATGGGGAGCCAGAGGGTGGCTCCAGGACAGCTAGAGAAGTTGTAGGGAGCGGGATTAGGTGCTGGGAGCTGGAGAAAACTGCAGGACAGACATGAGGAGCTGGGGAGCTGCGGGGTGGGGGATAACTACAGAAGGTGCAGGGGAAGCCTGAAAACAGAGACGGACAGCAGAAAATCCAGGAAAAGCAGCAGGAGAGACTGAAAGGTGGCAGGGCAGTGGGAAAGCAGAGAAAGGCAGCAGAAAGTCACAGGCAAAAGGCAGTAGATGGCTCGGGAGGCTGAAAGGCGGCAGGGACAACATGAAAGCAAGGAGAGGCTGAGAGGTGGCAGAAAAGGGGAGGTGGATTTGGGAGGAGATCAGGAAACTAGCGGGGGTGTGGCTGGAGCTGAGAGAGAGAGAACAAGGCTGGAATTTAAGATAAGGAAGGGACTGGGATTCAGTAAAACATGACCCAACTCAGGGTTGCAAATGACAATGGTTTTATTGAACAGGGGAGGTGGTGACGCAATGTCTTATTGGCTCTCTTGAACGCACACACGCGTGCGCACACACACGCAGCAAGGGTTAGAGACGCTTGGTGCAGGGGCTGAAGTCCACTGAAGTCCAGGAGGAGAAAGAGAGTCCATATTGTAGGAGGAGGTGTGCAGGTAATATCTACCTATCCAGACTGGAAAGGGGTCCTTGTCCAGTAGGTGTTGTCCAGAGTGGGGTCACCTGCAGGGCCTCTGGGTGAATAGGTGGTGTGGTGTGGCATGGTGCTGGTCCAGATGGAGGGGGCATCCTACTGGGTCTGTCTTTACTGCCCCTTTTTATAGGGGCAGACCTTGTGTGACCTTAGTGACAGGAGGCATGCCCAGGCAAGGGTCAGCCCCTGGC
>NW_017728918.1:42763066-42775036 GCF_001723895.1 Crocodylus porosus
GAAAGATCAAGGTCCCCATGATGAGGGATTGGGGAGGGGCTGGGGTGAATGGCGCACCAGGGTAGGTCATTCAGAGGTGCGGGGGAGCTGCATGCACACCAGGGGAGGCATGGGGGGCATCTGCCTCCCATGGGACAGAGGAGGGCTGCCCACTGCGGGCTCGGGGCTCTGCAGCCTTCTGCCTTTGCCCCAGGAGATCAGCAGTACAAGACCAGCATGCTTCCTGCCACCAAGTGGGCAGGGGTGCACTACATAATCAGCGCACCCTGCATCCCCTGCCCGCCCAGCAGGCAGCAATGGCATTGTGCAACTGAGCTCCTAGGGCAAAGGGAGCAGGGCTCAGAGCCTCATCCCTGCAGCCTACCTCTGCCCCGTGAAGGGCACATGCCCCCAGGGGTGCACACAGCTGTAGGGAGACATCCCCACCACACTTCTGGACAATCCAGCCAAGTCCTGGAGCCCCATTCACCCCAGCCCCTGCTCTTACCCCCCTTCCTCCCTCACCGTGGGGGCCTCAGTGACCCCTCCCCCCAGCCCCTTCACCCTTACAGAATTACCAGCTGGGAAAATCCAGAGATTTGTGGGTTTGATCAGGAGATCATGAGTCAGAGTTATTTTGACTTAGAAATTGCAAGTCTCATGATATTTTCTTGACAGTTGGCATTACTGTGTTTACAGCCTTTGGGCTTTTGTGACTTGGAGGCAGATCCTGTTCCACTTGCTTTAGTCCCTTTAAAAAAAAAAAAAAGTTTGTGTACTTGTCTTACACTTATCTTAACTTTAAAGCTAAGTCACAAAAAGCAACAAGTTGTAGTAAAACCAATATACCTTTCATGTTAACTATTTTGCAGGGGCTCAAGCAGGCAAAATAGGATCTGACCTTTACTGTACTTGGCATTTCCTTTGTTTGTTCCTCTCAGTTAAATATGCTTATTGAGGAGACATGCAAATAAATGCTCAGATGTCTCTCTATATAAATTTTAGTTAAAAGTTAATTTCTTAAGAAACTGATGGATTATACTTTTGTACTTCCCAAAGGCTACCCACTCAATTTATTTCAGTTCAGCAAAAAAAAATCTGTTCAGTAATCAGATTTTATGAGTCTAGTGACCAGGATGGTACTTGAAACCCCATTGCGTTCCTGTTTTTTTCCTCAGATTTTAAGAGTTTTAAGGGAGTCCTGTTTTGTTTTCTTTTTATAGTTTCTCAAATCAGCCTGGGTTGATTAAGATTTCATACTTTTATAATGTATTACAGGCATTTTTTATTTAAAATTAGCCCATGTATAAAATTGAAGTCATAAAAATAGCATTAAAAGGTAAAGTATTACATTACTAGGCATTTAGATTGTTTTTTGGCATTTAAAGTAAAATCTCATGACCCTAAATATTTTAACTTAAAGTTTTAACTTAGTATTGCCTGCCCAATATTTTAAAACAGTTTAAGCATAGTATGTTTTGTGAATTGAATGTGGGAAGGCTGCCAGGGGAACTATAATGATTGGTTTTAAGCTGTGATATATTGACCTTAGCAAAGATTATCCAGTGCTTGCAAGATCTGGCTAACATTATTATGATAGATACTTTTCAAAGATGTATTGAATGCCCAGTGCTCTCACTTGTCTACGCTTTGCTCAGCATACTAATTCATATATTAACTTTTTAAATATTATTCTTAATCATATGCAGATTTAGACCCAACTTTTGTGCTTAGATCTCTGGAGTTCACCAGTAGCCTCTGGAATGAGAGGGATTGTCATTCTACCAATGCAGTTGACAGCTTCCCACTGAATATCTTAATCTTGACAGGAGGCCTCATTTTCAAAAGGGTTCTGGACTTGGTAGTTCCCATTTGGACAACCAAATAAACAACTGGATTATGAAAAGAACTATGTAATGTAATGACTTAGTGGTGGAGAAGCTGAGTAGGGATGACAGACTTCAGACAGAAAGGAACAAGGCTGAGAAATTTAGGAGTAGCAGTTGACGTATTCAGTAAAATGTCTGTACCAATAATTGTAGTGCTGGCGCAATACTGTAATGTTCAGGATAACACTTACTGAGCAAACATTTTGAAATATAACATAGTGACAGAGTTTGATACGATTAGTCCAAAAGCTAAAAAAACCCAAAACACTACCACCATGTTATGATTCAAAATATTTATTTAATAAATATAATTTTAAAAAGGTGTCACTGCTTCAAGTAAAGCTTAGACTAATGAAACTTCACAAATTATCTATGCTTTTTCTTTTTCATCTCCTTGTAATAAGTTACAGGTTACAGTAAAAAGTTACCTGACAAATTAATTTAAAGAAGTCAGATAGCAAAGATGATTTTCATAGATGCTTTCAACTAGTAACAATGCCATAGTGTGTTGAAAGCATTTAATGGTGCTCAGCAACACAATAAGGCCATTTTACAGTGTCAGGTCAGTATGTAAAGAAAGAAAATCCAAGGGACACTTCCAAAGTTGTTCAAAATGTTTCAAACGTGTCACTTTTTCACTTACTGCATTGTAGGGATATTTAGAAAAGAAGGTAAGGATCACAGACCTTAACTGGAAAATGTGTTTATTATTAAAACAGTTTTGGCAAGTGCTAAGCAAACTTAAATTTGAACATAACTGGCTGCATTGTACTTCCTTATTTTTCAGAAGCTGTGAATATTCTTTCAGCTTACTTTACTGTATCTTTTCCTGGTAAAGTTTGGAGGAAAAAAATCCGTATGGACAGGGAAAAGATCAATACCAATACAAATATGTATGTGACTAATGAATAGTAACATAATAAATTTGTTTTTAATACCTCTCAGTCTTAAACATTCTTAAAAAGCAAAGAATAGATATGCTGCTTCAGAAACAAAAGAATAGACTCTGGCAGCAGTTGAAGCTGAAGTGAATAACCTCAATAGTTTCTTTCATAATTTAATTTGGACGACAAATGTTGTTAACAGGAAGAGATCGGAATTTTTCATTTCACATATATTCTTTTCCAAAGAAGCATTACAGTTTGCTTCAGATCTTCTGTTTCTGAGATTCATTATGTATTCAAACTTTTTAAGAAAATTCAGTTTCGGTCAAAGCCATGTGGGCATCAGCCGTCTTTCATGAAAAATATGGAATGGTAGCTGAAACCAATTTTTAGAATGTTATTCAGATGAGTAGTGGTCACCTGTTTTGACAGGTGTGCTGCAAGGTCAGTCCAAGTATACCACAAGTTAAACCATGCTCCTTCCCCCAGGTGCTGCTCTAATCCCCCTCACCTCCCCAGTCTGTGGCATGCCAAGCCCAGCAGCTGCCCACCATGCCCCTGGTTTAGACCATTCTGTGCTAAAATAGCATGCATCTTCATGTGTGGACAAACACTGTGAGCCATTTCAAAAAAGGAATATTTCAAAAGGGCAGCATTTGATAATGCTAGTTGTGTGTGAGTGTGTGTGTACAGTAAGCCCTGAATGATGGAGTGTTAAAATCGAAGAGGTGGTTGTTGCATTTGAATCATTCTCATATCATTCGCACCAGCTGCTGCCCTCTTGAAACCAAGCATTTGTGTATCCACATGTCACATGCAAGCCATTCAGAACCTCCACATCCCTGAGAAAACAAAGATACATGGCTGCAGGGTATGTGAAACTAGACTTTTCTTCCCAGAGTTGTTTACTTTCCAAACCACTGTTCACTACAAATACAATCAAACTTATTGAATCTAACTTTTATTAAGTGTTCTGTGCTGGGAGTAAATGTTTTCTACGTCAAGCAAATTATTAAAACATCAACAGGCTATTTAAGTGCCTACCTTTAAGAATCAATAGCCCTATGAAGTCAGTGCTCAGTAAGGCTGTATGCATCAATTTAAGCACATGCTCTGTCTGGTACCTTGCTGCATACTTACGTCATCTGCTGTTTATGGTGAAAAGTTACGACATCCATTCCCAGAAAGAGTAGGTGTTCTGTCCATCTCAGTTTTTTCTTCCTGCTGATCAGGTGAGAACAGATTACCTTTGAAAAAGATTTTCCCATGAACTGCTAAGCTAGATGAGCCATTTTTCAAACAAAAAGGAACTTGTTTTCCAAGGATATCATTCTTTGTTCAGTCCAAACAAACTTCTGCTGATTTCTGGGGAAGTTGTATGAGCTTACTGATGTAGGGCAATTGCAATTTGAATTTTTATTATTTTCTCCTTTTTTTCCTTTTTCATTGCTTTGTACTGGGAAAGACACAATAGAATAAGCTGGAAGAATATGCAAGTCCTTAGGGCTGCATTGATGTACAGGGGTACTTTTGAGACACCATTTACAAATCTTGTCACCTACATTCAGGAAAGGTATTGAAACAGGTAGCAGAGCTATGATGATCAGGGGAATCTGATCCTATTCAACAAGAGGAGACCTAAAAGAATTTAGTTTGTTATACCTAGCAAGACAAGAGTTCAAAGAAGGGGCTATGGTTGCTACCTATATCCTGAAGAGGGAAAATGCTGGAGATGGAAAGGGTCATTTAAATTAAGATAATGCTGTGTCTGAGATTTAGCAGCCATCTCAATTTTCATGCACAGGGTATTACTTTCTCATGTTTTAATTCCTAACACAGAGCAAGAAGTTATTCACAGGAAAGGCCTATTCCCCCAAATGGGTGACCTGCGTGGCCTAGATCCAGCGTAGGTCTCAATTTAAAAAAAGAAAGAAACCTGTTCACCTGATGCTGAATTCTTCAATATCACATACTCAGTAAGGATTAATTGACCACTCTTTAATCTGCCTTCAGAAGAATTGAACTGCCATGAATTTTAAATTGCAAGGGGAGCTGAAGAAGGATTGCTGCCTTCTTGTTCTCTGTTCCTTGTGTGAGGATGCACAGTTCCTATAGGGCAAATAACCACTTTCTTCATGAAAGCATACCTGTGTCAGTGAAAATTCATATGTAAGGATTCTCGGACCCAGCATGGAATTTTAAAATTGTTTATGGTGGTTGCATGGGTATTGGGGCAATTCCCCTGTAATTTGAGTGGTTTGGGTTTAAGCCATTGCTCCACCAGATTCAGATAAGAAGTCTTAAACCCACATCTCCCAAGTCATAGGGGAATAGCCCAGCTACCTGAATCTTACTTATTTTGGGGTAGAATGTGTCTTGGTTTGTATATGAGAAATTTTGAAAGGCCTCATTTTCATCCCAATGAAGAATGAGAACCAATTTTGAAACATGGACATTTTTCACTAAATAAAATGTTTTCTGGTCAGACTTCACCGGCCCTACTGGAGTCTTAATTTTATGGTTTTGGAAAGTATTTTTAAATAAAAATTTCTGTTGAGTTGTGTTATAAAAAATTATACCTTAGATAGCTGTGTTTGGCTAATCAAAACTCACAGCTTCTCTTGCAATGCTCCAGTCCTATGCATAGATTGTACAGAAAGGCTCAATGGTTACAGTTAGCTCTACTGGAGTGGAAATGGGCAAAGAAAAACTTAAACTGAGTAGGAAGGAAATTATCCTGTAAATGGAATTAATTATACTTTGTGATTGTAGTTTGAAAGTGTGGAAGCCCCTGAGTGCATTTGAAGTTGGAGTACATAGAAATCTTCTATGAGGAGCTTCTGTCCAGGTGGAGGGCTGAGTAGTACAGCCACATTTCTAATTTCAGTATTTGGTTCCTATAATGTTTAATGATTCACATAGTTATCAAAAGACATCTGCAGAATAAATGGATAATGATACTCAATTCCTCAATCTTTTTCTTTTGAACCTATCTCTATATTGTACCTCTTGCTTCTATTACAAGCATTATTTGCTAAAGTATGATTCACAGAAGCGTGGAAACAGAATTAACATTCTGTTACATTAGGTAATTCGTTGGACAACTAGTATGTTCTTACTATCCTCTTTTTAGTGTTATTTTAATTTTTTTGAATTTCCCACGCAACCCAATCCCATTTGTACTACTGCTGAGCAATCAGATTGTATAGGTTGCTTTTATTTGTATATATGTAGTATTTAAGTCCAGTTCAGTTCACCTTTTCTACATATATGCTGTTTTTTGTTGTTGTTTTTTAGGACTTGCAGTATTAAAACATGTGCTGACACCACGTGTGAAAGCAACTTATGTTGCCATTGATGCAATGAAGACCTACTTAGATGCGATTTATGATGTTACAGTAGCATATGAAGGTACTGTGGACCACAAAGGGCAAAGAAAAGTAGCACCATCTATGACTGGTGAGTTGATATTACTTGTATGTACATACTCTTGTGAAATATAGGACAAAATAGACAGCTCTAGCAGTTTTTCAGCAATCAGATAATATAAAATGCACATAAAGCTGATGGATCCAACCTAAAAATACTTCTACATAGGAGATACTTGATTTAAAACATCTCTCGGGGCTTCTACTTGTAGGCATGATGATTACCCCTCAGTTCAAGGAGTATTCCTATGGCCAAGTCATATCTATATCCTGATATTCCCAGGTAGTTATAATGACCTCTTGAGGCATTAGCAAACAGGTGATACTAATCTTCAGGTTTGTTCTGACTTCAGGATTGAGAGAGTATAAAGGTGGCTGTAAGCTACCTCTCTTCCTCTCCAGTTTGTGTCTCGTGTGTTATGCTAGAGGTCTGTCCAAGCTTTGTGTTAGGTATTTTATACAGGTGAGAGAGGAAATAATGTGCTTATTGTTTGTAATTATTATTTGACATTCATTTGCAAGAGAAAGAATGTGCAAGAGAAAGAATGGATATTTGTACTTCTAAAGAAAAGTATTAAAATATTTATTCATACTTAAAGAATGAAAATATTTTATGCAAACTAGCTTTACTTCTGTGCTATTAAAATATGAAAAGAAAGCCATTAAAGATTGAGGATGGACTGGAGCAGATTTTTCTAGTAAAATAACTAGAAATAGTTCTAATTGGCAGCCATAGTAAAGTGCCAGGTTATTTTCTTTTAGGAACTTCATTTGTTAACTTATGAGCAGTATTTCAAATTATTTTCAGGGTGCTTTTACTTGTTCTCCAGCAGCAAAGTAATATTCACTGTAGTACCTGATGTTCTTTAACTGTTGTTGTCTGTCAGTATGTTAGTCTTACCTTGCCTGCCAACTGAGAGGCTTTTTAGACTTCGGAGTTCACTTTAACACAGTGTTGCTTTTTCAATTCTATTAGGACCATAAATATTCAGACAAGTTACCAGTCTTAACTGTTAGAAGCAAATCATGGAAATACTTCTGTTCCTGAACAGCTTACTCTGTGGAAGCTAGAGTGGCTTATTTATGTTATGGTTTGCATAAGCATTAGGAGTGACCCCGCATGCACATTTTTCAAAATTGACCAATTTTTTTTCTAGTATTCTTTATATACAAATATTTTTAAAAATTTTGTTACAGGCAAGCCTTCCTTACTCTTCTAGCATGTAGGAATAACATGAGTATCAATAGATAGAATTCAGGTCACCTGTTTTTGTTATTCCATTTCTCTCGGACATGTCTGATAAGATTTTAGCTATTTGTTCAGTTCTAACATGTGTTAAGAATTTGCTGAACTTTCAGCTAAGATTTATTTTTCTCTCTTATAAAATTCCTAATAATAAACAGTTTTATTATTATTATTAGACCTCATTATTAGTAGCATTTTGGATAAGATCCAGAGAAGTAATTTAAGTGTTTCCAGCTTAGGCACCATAGCACCTAAAAATACAACATGTTTCTGGCCCCAAAGCTGAAGGTGTTTAAAATGCCTCCCTGGACGTTGGCGTTTCAGCCTAGCTGTATGGACACTGCTCTCTCTCTTAAAATAGGAGTTCTTATTGCACTGCAGCTTTCCTAGATTTTTTTAAAATAGCTCTCTGCTCTGATAAAAAATCAGTTCCTTTTTCTATGACTGTTGCAATAGAAATCAAACAACCATGGGGTTTTTTTGTTTTATTTTGATCTATTTTTTCCCCTTAATTATTATAAGCCAGGATTTCTTTTTGATTTGTTAAGGTTATGAGGGGTTCTTTTTGCTTTTGTGGGTGGGAGAGCTGTTCATTTGTCTTTGATTTTGCTTTGCATCTTGGAGATCCTAGCAACAGTCTAAATGTGGATTTTATTTATTTATTTATTTATTTATTTATTGTAAAACAATTCATGTTGTAATTCTGGGAAGTCTAATTAACATTTATTTGAAATGAATATCTTGAATATTTCAGTTCAGCTCTGC
Source organism: Crocodylus porosus (assembly GCF_001723895.1). Lineage (NCBI taxonomy): Eukaryota > Metazoa > Chordata > Crocodylia > Crocodylidae > Crocodylus > Crocodylus porosus. The sequence goes on from NW_017728918.1 coordinate 42,771,258, forward strand.
TACTTTTACATTTAATCCTATTAATTTTTTTTACGTGCATGAGCCTAAATTTACTCTGTGTGTGCGTGCATGTGCAGTTTAATATTGGAATATCTTATTATGGAATATCTTGTGTTCTAGCAGTATTGCATAATTTTATGGTGATAGAGAATCTCTCCAACTAGATCATTCAACCAAGTAATGAATTTAAATGCTTATTGCCACAGTCCTAACTCTTTCAGTGACAATAAAATGAATAACATGTGAATATATAACTAACCAATTGCTGATGACAAAGTAGTTCAAACCATTCCAGATTATTGTTGTAGTCAGATAAGCAACTAATTTATATTATTGTGTATGCCAGGACAGATGACAAATAAGATCGTATTTGATCCAATAGGAGATCACCCATTAAAAACCTTTACTTCTTGCATATTTCCTGGGCCATCATAGCTACAGCATCATGCCAGCACAACATCCGCATCATTCTATGAATTTTTTAAGAAAGATAAAGTTGACATTTCTTTTTCAGTTTAGCAGCTCTGATTAGAAATTACTGCTTGGAAAACAGTTTTGAGAACTTCAAGTATACTTGTGACTTCCAAACCGTTATCACTGTCTTCATTATCCACTAATTTCCTAGGGGCTCCCACTTTCTGAAATGTATCTTTAATAGGAAATTATAATTCTAAACTTACATATCTCTTCTTATATAGAATAAATTTCTTATACTTCACAGAATAAGCTTAATGCTTTCATTTAAACTTTAACATCTACTAACTTTATCATACCTTCACACAGTTGCAAGCTCTTACGTTCTAGTAAAAACATCAGTACCTTTAGAATAAAATGAGTATGTTTAAGTCATATAAACAGTTCATATTAATAATTTCATATTAATAATTAAGAATTATTAGTGGTAAAATAAGAATGGTGGAACCAGTTTATGCATCTCATCTCAGGTGTCTGTTATTCCAGTCTATTTATTCAACTCCCCAATAACACTTCTCTTTAATAAACAAATAACTGTGTTGTATGTATTAGCACCTAATATGTTTCTTTGGATAGTAAAAAAAAAAAAATAGAGAACTGATCATTTTTGGACAATGGTCCAAACAAGGATTATTTTCTGCCCTTCCAATTTTTTCCTGAATGCTGTTTCACTCTGTATTAAATTTTATCAATAGTCTAAGAAGTTAGATAAAATTTCCCTTAGGAAAGTCATGTGGTTTGGCCTTCTCAGGTTACACTTTAAAAAGTGCTGTAGGAACTTTTACATCCACCCAACCACAATTTCAGATCATTCATTCTAGAACCAGTTTTGACAGCTGAATAAATTCCTGAAAATTCTTTTTGTTCTTTTTAATCTTTCTTTATGTCACTAGCTATTTTTACTAAAAGTTTATGACTGGCAGATATGGGTATTCCACACTATTTATATAGAACTGCCAAATAAATGCCACCTAGTTCTGTTAAAAACTTCAGACAAAATATGCAAAGATGAAAATATGAGTTCAGTGGTCAGTTAGATATCAAAACAAGAACCTGAATTGTATTCAGGTGACTTTAACTTTTTATTAGGAACTGAACTGAACTTGTATACATAACCAACAAAAGGTAAGAACTTTCAGCAAGTAGAATATCAGCAGTTGGAACTGGATTTGAAGCAATGACCTTATGGCAAAAGGCTATATACTATACTAGGGGTAAACAACATTTTTGGCTGGAGTGCCAAAAAAACCACAACATCTACCTTGTAAGGTGCTTAGCCTGCCCATAGCCACCCCTCCCAGCGCTGTCATCTGCCCCATGCAACTGAGCCCGCAAAGGTGCGGCGCTTCCGGCAGGGGCAGCACCAGCCTCTTCCCAGTGGGAAGGAAGGGCTGGGGTTGGGGTGGGCTCAGCTGAGTAGGCAGGCAGCGGCAGTGCTGGGGGGGTGGGGAAGCCTCCCAGCCTAGCGCAGCCCAGCCCCACCATTGGGAAGAGGCTGGTGCCAGCCCAGCTCTGGAGCCCTGGTATTGGCTCTTTACTGCTGGCAGATGTCCACATATTTTAGACTGTATGGTGGGGGGGGGACCATGGTTGCACTGCCTTAGGCTGCTCTCCCGCTGTCTGCTCTGAGGTACGTGTGTACCTGCCAGAGGTATGGAGCTGATGCTGGGGCTTTGTAGCCCAGTGCAGCAGTTTTAGCCTCCCAGGCTCTGAGAAGCTGCTGCCAGCCATGGGAGTAGCCCAGGCTGGTGGAGGGCTGAGCAAAATGGCCTTGTGTGCCATGTTCTGACACATGTGCCAGGGGTACCAACCACTGTCCTATACTGTCACTTTAGAAGTGAAACATAAAGAAGTGATTTAGGGTATTTGTATACATGCTTGCACTGCATTACCAGACACTTTTAAAAGTGCCTGGCACTGTAGCACATACATTTGTATAAATGACAGAATGTGTGTCAGTGCTGAGAAGATGGTGGCGGTGTGCTCCTGAACTAAAATACATTGAAGATGTTTTAATTCAAAAGCACACTTCTACCATTTTCTTGGTGCTAATGTGCATTTTGCTGTTTATACAAATCTATGTGACAGCGCCAGGTGCATCAGCTTGTGTGCAGAGCAGACAAATGTATGTGTATAAATGCCCTTTGAATAAACAAAACTCACATTTGGAAGGCACCAGCTGGACGTTAAAATATTTAAATGGTAATGGAATGTTTTATTCTTGAGTTACAAGAGTGTAATTTGAGAAATCTAATTTTAATGCCTAAAATAGAAGTACACAAGTTTCACAGGCCCTAAAAGCATTGACCCAAGTGACTTGCATAAGGCCTCAAAGTAGACATTAACCAAGGGGTGGGCAAAATATGGCCCACGGGCTGGATCCGGCTCACGAGGCCATTCTGTCTGGCCCGCAGGGCCCCTAAGGAATTTAGAAAATTAGTATTTATCTGTCATTAGTTCCTGTTTAAAAAAAAAAAAAAAAAAAAAGACAGGAACCAGGGACAGTAGGACCCAGGAGAAGCCCAGTGGGCTCCTGCAACAGCAAAGCTTGCCCTGCCCCACCCAGTCCCAACAGGGGCTTTTGGCCTGGGACCATGTGAATGAACCAGTGCTGGAAACTCAGGTAAGGGTAGGGGGGAAGACCACAGGCAGGGAAGGAGCCAGGCAGCGGGGCAGGTTACATCTGCAAAAGGGAGCGCCGCCTACTGGGCGGGAAAGGAGCTGCTTTTCCCCCATGCTCAGCATCAGCTTATTCCCTGCTGGGGAGCAGGAGGTTGGGGCTGCACGCTGCCCTCTTCCTGTACCACGGGGCTGGGGCGTACTGGGAGTGAACGGGTGCATGGGGCAAACACCATCGTCCCAGGGCCAGCACTAGCAAGGCCCAGAGCAGAGCGTGAGGACTACAGGGTCCCGGCCAACAGGGGCTCTGTGGAGCCGAGCCAGTGCCCCCCCTCTCCCTGCTGGTGCAGCTCAGCCCAGCTCCACAGACCCCTGCCAGCCTGCACCCCACTCTGGGCCCCACCACTACTGGCCCGGAGACGTTGGTCTCAAGATGGTGACCAAGGGGCAGGGCTACCTGTGTGGCCCTCTACAGCTTTCCAAAACCGGTTAAGTGGCCCTGCACCGGAAATAATTGCCCACCCCTGCGTTAACGCGTCATTACAACTCAGAGGGTCCTGTATTATTCCAGCCCTGGGCTCAATGTACTAGACCAGGACAACAAAAAGTCCTTTTTCAGATATGTGGGGAGCCAGAGGAAAAGCAAGGGCAATGTTGGACCCCTGCTAAACCAGATGGGGCAACTG
>NW_017728918.1:42775136-42803769 GCF_001723895.1 Crocodylus porosus
TCCCGAGGTCCCTTCCAGCCCTAATGTCTATGAAATCTATGAAACATTTTCGAGCGGAGTGCTAAAAACACCCATAACCTTGACTTCAAAGATGCTGGCATGCCAGGGGCAGATGGTGGGGGAGCTGCAAGAGGCCCAATCCTTATTCTGGTAATACAGCCCCTGCCCCTTCCCTGCTATCTGCCCTGAGGCACGCATGACAAGCAAAATGCCTTTGTGTGCCATGCTCTGGCACCCGTGCCTGGGGTTGCCTACACCTCTACTAGGTCATGTTACATGATAAAGAAAAAGTATAAGTCAGGCAGGCATAAAACTAAGCAAATACAGGTGCAATAAAAAATCATTCTAATGATTGTTGAAGAAAAGGAATTAAGTGCTGTGGTAATTCTGAGTTTAAACTAGTATGATATTTTATTTGTAATATTTGTTTTTCAGGAAAATTTTCTTCAGTCACTTATTTGCATCATGCTGCTTTTCAGAAAGGACACTGTAACTCTTAACCGTAGTTATGATTCTTGACTTCCTTTCCTGTGATTATCGCTAAACACTGACATTTCAGGCAAAGAACTGACAGAGTCCCTTGGTTCTTAAACAGCAGCATAAGTTTTTGTGAAGAATTAAGACTTTTAAAATTAAGACTTTTAGATATGAAAGTAAAATATTTTTTTGAGAAAAGGAATTTCCATAGGAAAAATTGGGAGGCTTTCTTTGTGTTTGTCACCATTTGAGAGCCACCTGAATCTGTTTCTTTCTAGTCTTTCTAAGCTTATCATTGCAGATGTCAGAGCTTGTTTTTAAAAAGCTAAATTGGGCTAAATTTTAGTTATTTCTCTCTCTGCCTAGAATTTGGGTGTTAGCTCCATTTGTAACAACCACTGTTTCTCTGAATGTTCAGATGAATTTGGGTATTAGCAATTATATTCTTTGAGACTTTATGACAGGAGTATACAGTGATCAGACAGCCTTGTTGGCAACAGCAACCCAACATTAGAGAGGATTTTAAAAAAACAGTCTACATGTATGCTGAAGTCTTTTTCTTGATGGTAATAAAAGCAGGCCTGACTTCTTTGGATATTGGCAGCCCGGTCCTCTTGTCAGTCTGGTTTGTTTGAACAGCTGCAGGCTCTCAAGGGGATGCAATTTTATTATCAAGCCTAAGTTCTTTTGCTTGTCTGTGTTCGTGGACCTTCTCTGCATTAATCCAAATCAGTTTTGCAGATTTGCTACAGGCAACACAAAAACATCTTGACAAATAGTCCTGGCATTGTCCCAACACAACAGTTGATCATCTGTTTGAGACAGGGATACCCTGAGCTGTTCCTTTACTCCCTACCTGTTTTTCAAGGCAGTTGCCTATTGAGTTAAACCAAAATAGTCATATAGGAAATATGTGACTCACTAGGCTAACCTACAGCGTTTATAAATTATTAAAGAAAAACTTCAGATTCATCTTTTACCATAGATCTGTAAAGTATAAGGCAGCCCCAGCCAGAATATCCTGAACAGTAGTTCTGCACACTGGCATTATTGATAGGAATAGAACTATATTAACGAGTTGTTACAGCTGAGCGAATAAGCACTGCTACTCAGCAAAGATAATTAGCCCAAGCACAGCCCCATTTCTGAGCTGCTTCATTCTATAGATGTGTCACCAGGATGGCTGCATTAAAAGAGCACATTTGGTGTATGGATTTGGTCTTTCCCACAGAATGGGAGGGTTTGTTTCAGTGAACAGGTCCTATGGGTGCAGTTTTTTGTCAAATATTGTGTTGCAGAGGCTGTGGAATGGGCTGGGCCACCCAGGCCATGGGCCAACCAACATTTAACGCAACGATTCAAACACAGCCCCACTCCCTGCCTCTCTCCCTCGTGCACAGCAGCAGCCACACTCTGCTGCCTGCAGCCCTGCCCAGAGAGAAGAGTGACAGTCCCTTCCAGCCAATGCACGAGGTCCTGTTCCAGTGTATTGACTGCAGGGGGCTGTCCCTCTTCCCTCCTGGTGGGGCTGTGGAGCACGGCTGTGGCTGCATGTGTTAGGAGGCATGGAGGCAGGCAGGGAGTGGGGCTGTGTCTGAATCACCGCGCTAAACATCAGTCAGGCCATGGCCCCTCCCTGTTCCATGGCTTCTGTTGTGTTGTTTCAGCTAGATCAGTGATTCCCAAGCTTTGTGGATCAGTGAGCCATTGTTAACTCTCAAAATTTCTTGTGAGCCACTACACTCTTTTACCATTAAGCTGTTAACATGAAGAGAGAGCGGTGCAAACCACAGTTGGAAAACTGAGTTAACCCTTTCTGCTATCCAGTTTCCTGCATTAAAAGCATTGTAGAAAAGCACTATATGCTACTTACCCTTTTGTAAGAGCAAAAACTATTTAAAGCCTCAAACTCTAGAACTTCATATATTTGGGAACATCTATAATATTTTTTAAAGAAACTTCTGAGTTTCAGGATCTTTTCAGCTGCGCCTTTTTATTTTTATTTTTTTTTTGGTCTTAATATTTTAAAGGTTTCACAATTAATTTAACTTTAATCTCTTTGATTCTCCCTGGATGTCAACTTTGTCACAGTGCACTACTTGCATGTACTAGTTGTGTTGCTTTTCGCTGGCTAGCATTCTAATGGAACACCCCTGTGTTCCTTGGGGATGCATAGAGACATTCAGGGACGTTAGATCACATTAAAAATGGCCACCTAATTTAACTTGGTTTGCCCAGGTGCAGACCTAACACTTAGATCAGGGATCAGCAACCTCCAGCATGCATGCCATTAGTGGCACGTGGAGACATTTTTCCCGGGATGCACTCATAGAAATATTTTGTTTGTTTGTTTTAAGTTGCTGCTCTGGGCTGTGCAGCCACAGGTCCCAGTGCCGCAGCAGGCACTAGGGCAGAGCCAGAAGAACATAGGTAGGGAGGCTGCCCCAACCCTGTGCTCCCACACTGTACCCTCCAGCCCAGCTGGCCCCTGGAGGGAGCTGCCCAGGCAGGCAGATGCCCTGTCCCACCCAGGGCAGCACTGAGGTGCCGAGTGCTTGGGCCAGACGGTTGGGACAGGGTCTGGGTGGCATGGTGGGAGGCGCCGCAGGCAAGCCAGCCCAGTTGGGTCCTTAGAAAGGTGGGGGCTGGGCAAGAAGTGGGGGCGGCCCTGGGACTCTGCAGGCTCAAGCTGTGGTGAGCAGGTAGGCGGGGGTGCCCAGTGGCACCCGTGGTGGGGCATCGCCCAGCCCACGCAGCTCCTCAGGGATGGGCTGCAGCCACCTTGCACATGTGGGAATGCTGCCTGGCTGGGGCAGGATGCCAGGCTTGGGGGGCTTCCCTCTCTGGGATCGGCCTCCCTGCATGCTGGGCACAGGGCAGGCAGGAAAAAGCCATCCCCAGTGCAGGGGCCTGGCCGTGGGAGCCCACTGGCACCTAGGAACAGCCACTGCGGATGCCTCATTCTGCCTGAGTCCCGGCTTTGCCCAACTGCAGCTCCCCCTCAAGGGGCCAGGGCTGGGGCAGGAACTGCACAGAGTTGCTGTGCCACAGGCTCCCAGCTGGCTTGGCCCTGAGCACCATCTGCGGTAGCTGTTCCCAGAGCCCGGGGAACAGCCTGTGGCTGCAGCTCCCATTTGCACTGTATCTGGCATGCACAGAGACCAAGCAGGGAGCTCCCTGGGCCCGGTGTCCTGCCTCAGCCAGGCAGCATCCCTTCGTGGGCAGGGTGGCTGCACCCCACCCCGCGGAGCTGCGCAGGCCAGCTGGGCCCCACCTCTGGTGCTGCTGGGCCCCCCGCTGTAGCCCAAGTAGCAGAGCCCTGGGGCAGCCCCCATTCCCTACCTGACACCAGCTCTCAATTTACTGTATTAAAAAAAAAAAAAAGCAGTATTAATGATTATTAACTGTATTTAAATATGCAGTGCATCCTGCTATGTACCCCCTCCACCCCAGTTTTTGTTTTTGTGGTATGCCAGCACTCCAGCACCTTACAAGGTAGGCATTGTGGGTTTTTTCAGCACTCTGGCCAAAAAATGTTACCTACCCCTGACTTAGAGCCTTAGTTAAGTCAATCTAAGTGTGCACGGTACAGAAGTTCCAGGAAGGTTATGTTGGTCCAGAATGGCTGACCTGATCTAAGTTAACCCTGCCTCCAAGGTAGTCTAACTTAATTGGGTTGGCTATTTTTAGGCCAGTCTAAGTGTGTCAAACTTCCATACAGTTTCCAGCACAGCCATGGGGTTGAGAAAGCCCAGCTGCTGACCGGGGGCTGTGCTTTTCCTACACAGTGCCCTGGTACTGGACTACTTTTAGCCCTCTGGCCACTTGCGACACTCCCAAATGGACTACTTGCAAACCCCCACGCTGTAGATTAGACAGCTCCCCCACAACCCACCAAACCCCTATTTCACAAGCTGCTCCCAGTGCCAATTTTATCAGCATTCACTGATGCCCGGAGCTGAAGAACTAAATCCCATTGTGGAGGATGGATGAAGGGTAGGTTTGGCAGCGGGTGGGATGAGAGAGATTGTTCATCTGGGGGTTTGGGGGGGTGAGGAGTTGAACATAACCTTTTGTCCTGGGTAGTAAGGGAGAGACAGCCCCCCTGATCCTGCCAAACCCCACCAAGCCCCCCAGTGGACACTGCCTTTCCCTCACAGACCCTTCCAGACCCCTAATTCCCCCCATGGAGCCCACCTGCCCCACCCTAGCCTTCCCTTGCAGACCTCACTAATCCCCTCTCCCCCCCCAGTCCCTCCAATTACCCACCAGGAGCCTGTTTGCCCCCCCCAAGTCCTCTCACACTAGCCCCCCATCCCAATTTACCTTAGATTTGATTGCTGTTTTTAACTCGATCTAGCCTCCCCCTAACCTCCCTGAATCTCTGTACCCAGCCTGGAACGAGCAATGAAAGCTTTCTGTTAGCTGGACTCAAGATAATTACAGATATGAATGTATGATGCACTCCAGCACTTGGAGTTCATGTTTGTTTTGTTTGTTAATTACTAATCTTGGATACAAAACAGCTGAAAGCATAGTGTTGGTGTTTCTCACACTTTAAGATGAAATTTATTGATAATAATTTATTAGGTTAAAAGCTTGAGTCTAGACTAATGAGTCTATGAACTTCAGAATAAAAAACATCATAAAATGATTGAAGGAAGATGTTTTCAATTTGGAAAAGGGTTTTTAGAGGTGGTTATAATATACATACACGTGGACAGCTGAACAGGCAGAGTTTATAGACCATAGCTCCCAGTATTATGTTGCTAAAACCATGTTTTCTGCCAATTAAATTTTATTTGTATATTTTAAGAACAGCTTCTGCAGATAAGATTTTGGCCTCTCTGATATCACCTTTTCATTGCCAAGATCCTTCAAGGTAAAGGAGGATGTCAGGCTCTGATGTATTGGTGATTAGCTAGCTATCATTTATAAAACAGTAGGAAGAATAATTATTGGGAGAAGACTCTGAGGTTGTTTGCGTGTAACATTAAGGAATGGGGTTTTTTTTAACTATGTCAGTAATTTTGTGCATTAAATGTTTTTGATTTTCAGTGGGTGCATCTACATGTGCATTAATGTGCTTTAGTTAATGTGCATAAAATATAGTACCTCCATTGTGAGGTACAAGGAAAATGCACATTAGTCTGTCTTAATGCATATTAACTAAAGAGCAGTTTTTAAATGGCACTTAATGTATGTTAGCCTATTTTAATCCACACTAATGAAATAGCACCATTTTAATGATGCTTTAATGTGCATTAATATAAGCTTAATACACATTACAGTGCGTATGTAGACACGCAGTGCGTCTTTTAGTTGGACTAAAGGCTCTAAATGATGATGATCTGTTTTGAAGATTCAGAATTCATAACTAGTGAAATACAAATGATTTAAGTATTTGTTTGAAATTAAAATCCATTTGATCTCTGATTCTTCCTTAGAAACTAACATTCACATTTTCATGAATCCACATAAGACTCCTAGCTGCCTTGTTGCCATTGTTCGTTCTTATGCATCAGGGAATAGGAATTCTAAGTGCACGAATGGACCCAGCATTCTAGCTCTTAAAGCATTTTAAATTGCTGCTTCTTCCTGTGGTGGGTCATTATTAGCATTCTAAACATTATAAGCTTTTGGTAGTTAAGTTACTGTTAAGTTATTTTGCATGGTAGAAAGTTTTAGCAAATTATCTTCCATATGAAATTCAGTCCGCTGTGGTTGCACAAAGGTTGTTAATATTCATTTAACACACATTTATATTATGCTTAGCTCCTGAGTCATCAAAATGACTAATATTGTCCCTAATGTAAAGTTTGATATAATGTATGATTCTTAATTACGTTATATCACAGGAGGGGAAAGTTCAGACTTGTTTGTTCCTCCAGTTAATTATAACAAATTCTGGCAGGTTTTGAGATTTTAAAACCTGTCATATGTATGCTTCAGGGGCCACTGTCTCTGAAGTTGGATGTAATTTGTGTGCGATAAATTGCTGCAATAAAGCTTAGTCTCTTAGCTTAATTACATAAGCCTTTGGGGAGTTGAGCTGATGTGCAATTAAGGGTCATGAGACTACCACAAACCTTTAGAGGGTGTAGTGATAAAATCCAGCTGTTCTTTCTCAAAACCAGCAGCTCAATAAATTGTTCTTAATCCATCAACATACTTAAGTAGTTTCAGAGACTAAAAAAATGGAATCAGTCACATAAAGCACGAAAATGAATTGCATAATTAAAAATAGCTCTGTTCCTAGCCTGATTGACTGCATTAAGACCATTCATATAGCTATATTAAAGATCTGGGTTTAAAAATGGTCCTGTAACAATGATGTGTGTGGGAATCCTCATCTCCTATGATGAAAAGGCACTTGAACTGCTTTTAGCTACAAATCATATTGCAGGCCATCCTGGTTATCAAGCTGCAAGCATAAGTACAGTTGTAAGGAACGGGTGGGTTTTACATAGGTGGGAAACCTTGACAGGTGAAGGATTGAGGATTTTGATTTAGGACAGGGTCTCAGACTCACTCTATGCCCCAGGCTGGATGTGGAATATGGGGTTCTTTTGGCAGCAACCTTGTAGGTCACCGGGCCAGTGATGGAGGGCAAAGAGCAGCAACAGCAGCCATCGCCAGTCCCCTTGCCAGCAACAGCCATGCCTGACATGGCCTCATAGTCCTAGATTTCCATGGCATTCCCCTCCATGCATTTGAATTCCCTGGCTCACCAGGAACCTGGTGAATGGTATGCTTGATGCTTCTGACTTGTGCAGATTAAACTCATGCTTTACTCAAAAGCTAGAAGAAGTGGGACTGTCTACAGGTTAGGGACTATTTAGAAAAGGTGGACGTGTACAAGTTCATGGGACCAGATGCAGTGCATCCGAGGGTACTAAGGGAATTGGCTGATGTGACTAGAGAGCCACTGGCATTATCTTTGAAAATTCTTGACAATCAGGGGACATCCTGGGCGAATGGAAAAGGGCAAATATGGCACCCATCTTTAAGTAAGGAAAGAAGGAGGATCGAGGGAACTACAGACCAGTCAGCCTCACTTCAGTCCCTGGAAAAAGCATGGAGCAGAGCCTCAAATAATCCATTTCTAAACACTTGGAGGAGAAAAAGGTGATTAGAAACAGTTGGCATGGATTCACAAAATGTAAGTCATGCCTGATCAACCTGATTGCCTTCTGTGATGAAATAACTGGCTCTGTGGATGTAAGGAAAGTAGTGCACATAGTGTACCTTGACTTTAGCAAGGCTTTTGATACCATCTCCCACAGCACTCTTGCAAGCAAGTTGAGGAAGTATGGGATGGGCGAGTGGACTATGAGGTGGATAGAAAGCTGGCTGAATCGTAGGGCGCAGCGGGTAGTAATCAATGGCTCAATGTCTAGTTGGCAGCCAGTAGCAAGTGAGTGCCTGAGGGGTCGGTCCTGGACCCTGGGTTTCATTCAATATTTTCATTAATGATGTGGAAAACAGGATGGATCGCACCCTCAGCAAGTTTGTGGATGACACCAAGGGATGGTGTAGTAGATAAACTGGAGAGTAAAGCTAGGATTCAGAGAGGCCTAGACAAATTGGAGGATTGGGCCAAAAGAAATCATGAGATTCAATGAGGACAAGTGCAAAGTCATGCACTTAAGACAAAAGAATCCCATGCACTGTTACATCCTGAAGACTGACTGGTTAAGCAGCAGCTCTGCAGAAAAAGACCTGGGGGTTATAGTGGATAATACGCTGGACATGAGTCAGCAGTGATCCCTTATTGCCAGCATACTGGGCTGCATTATGACTGGACTACCAAACCAGGAACAAGTGATTGACCAAGAATTTGCCAGCGAAGTGGCCGAAGCTGCATGCTCTTGGTGCATGGTCGTCATGGGAAACTTCAGCTACATGGACATCTCATGGGATGAGCACTCGGCCAAATCCAATCAGTCTCAAAGCTTTCTTACATGCGTGGATGAGCTCTAACTGTCTCAAGAAGTTTATGGGCTGGCAAGAGGCAAGGCGCTGCTGGACCTGGTACTGCCAAAGGGGATGATCTAATCAGTGACCTAAGAATCAAAGAGAAGCTAGATTACAGTGACCACGAGTTGATCACTTTCACTATTCATTGCAAAGCTGGGAAGTCAGTCAGCAATGCAGTAGTCCTGGACTTTAAGAAAACTGACTTTTATAAGCTCAGGAGGCTTGTTCTTGAGGCCCTGAAAGGCCATGATTTCAAGAGGAGAATTCAGGATGAGTAGTTGCTCCTTAAGGAAGTGATCCTAGAAGCACAAGGGGAGTCCTTCCCAACCCGTAGGAAAGGAGGTAAAAGGGCTCAAGTACCCCCTTGGCACAACAGGGAACCCATGGATCTCCTATGTCTAAAAAGAGGCATACAAAGGGTGCAAAGCCAGAAAGCCCACTAAGGAGGGGTTTCTGTACTGTACTGGTCCGCTCCTGCAGGGAGCGAACTAGAAAAGCTAAGGCTGCAACTGAACTCCATCTGGCTACAGGTATCAAAGACAATAAAAACTCCTTCTTCAGATATGTGGGCAGTTGAAAGAAAAACAAGGGCAACATTGCTGGGGCAGCTGACTACCAGCACCCAGGAAAAAGCCAATTTGCTTAATGATTACTTTGCATCAGTTTTTCACCAGCCCAAAGGGACCACCCTGCCTAACATGGTGCGGGATGACCAGGGTGAGGATGTGCCCACCATTGATATGGATCTTGTGAGGGAGCATCTTGAGAGGCTGGACACCCCCACCCCAAATCATCTGGTTTGGATAGGTTGCACCCAAGAGTGCTAAAGGAACTGGCAGACATGATAGCACAGCCACTGGTGAAGATATTCAAGAACTTGTGGCACTCAGGCGAAGTACCTGAAGTTTGGAAGAGGGCCAGTGTGGTGCCCATCTTCAAGAAAGGGAGGAAAGGCGACCTGGGAAACTACAGGCCGATCAGTTGGACCTCACACCCTGGGAAGATTTTTTTGGAAAAAATAATCAAAAAACTTGACAGGCAACATTCTGAGGGATAGCCAGCATGGATTTGTTGCAGGTAGGTCCTGCTTGACCAATCTCATTTCCTTCTATGACCAGGTGATGCATCAGCTAGACAAAAGGGAAGAGGTTGATGTCATATATTTGGACTTTAAAAAAGTCTTTGACCTGATGTTCCAGGATGACTTCATGGAAAAATTGGGCAATTGCAGTCTCAACTACTCCACAGTCTGATGGCTGAGGAACTGGGTCCGAGGTCCAGCCCAGAGAGTGGTAGTTGACAAAACTGAATCACCATGGCACTCAGTGACTAATAGCACCCCCCAAGGCTCCATTCTCAGACCTGTACTCTTGAATGTCTTCATAAACAATCTGGACACTGCCGTCAAAATCGGACTGGCTAAGTTTGCTGACAACACCAAACTTTGGGGAAGAGTGTCCACACTTGACGGTAGGCTGGTGATCCAGGCTGACCTTGATAGGCTTGCAAGGTGGGCGGATGAAAATCAGATGGCATTCAATACGGAGAATTGCAAGGTGCTCCACCTCAGGAATAAAAACCCGCAGCATGCTTGTAGGCTCAGCAATGCTACACTTGCTAGCACCATGACTGAAAGAGACTTGGGGGTCATGATTGACCACAAGCTGAATATGAGCCACCAATGCAATACCACAGCTGGTAATGCAAATAAAACTCTGGCTTGCATCTACTGATGCATCTCAAGCAAGACCCAGGATGTCATTCTCACACTGTACTTGACCTTGGTAAGGCCACTGCTTGAGTACTACATCCAATTCTGGGCTCCACAATTCAGGAAAGACGTGGGGAAGCTTGAAAGAGTCCAAAGGAGAGCCGCACACATGATCAGAGGGCAAGAAAACAGGCCTTATGAAGAGAGGCTGCAAGCTATGGGGCTCTTCAGTCTAGAGAAGCACAGGCTCAGGGGAGATCTGGTGGCAGCCTATAAGTGCATAAGGGGTGTGTATCAGGATCTGAGGGAATACCTGCTCACCAGAGCACCTTAGAGGATGACAAAGTCCAACAGTCACAAACTCCTGCAAGACAGTTTTAGGCTGGACATAAAGAAAAAACTTCTTTACTGTCCGAGCCCCCAAGGTCTGGAACAGACTCTCCCCCCCTCCCCGTCCCCCAGAGGTGGTGCAAGCACCTACTCTGGACACTTTCAAGAAACTTTTGGATGCTTATCTTGCTGGGATCCTTTGACCCTAGCTGACTTCCTGCCCCTGGGGCAGGAGGCTGGACCTGATGATCTTACAAGGTCCCTTCCAGCCCTAATGTCTATGAAATTAGTAGGAGCATTGCCAGCTGGTCAAGGGAAGTAATAATTCCACTCAGTTCTGGACTGGTGAGGCCACATCTGGAGTACTGTCCAGTTTTGGGCCTTCCACTATAGAAAGGATGTGGACAAGTTGGAGAGAATACAGTGGAGAACAACAACAGTGGTTTGAGGGTAGGAGCTCATTACTTACGGGGAGAGGCTAAGGGACCTGGGTTTATTTAGTTTAGAAAAGAGAAGACTGAGGGGGATTTAATAGCGACCTTTTAGCTACCTCGGGTGGTTACAGTGAGAATGGAGCAAGACAGAACAAGGAACAGTGGTCTCAAGTTGCAGCAAGGGAGGTTTAGGAAACACTTTCTCACTGGGAGGGTGGTGAAGTACTGGATCAAGTTACCCAGGGGTGGAATCTCCGTCCTTGGAGGCTTTTAAGGCCTGGCTTGCCAAAGCCCTGGCTGGAATGATCTAGTTGGGGATAGTCCTGCTTTGAGCAGAGGGTTGGACTGGATGACCTCCTGAGGTCCCTTCCAACTCTAATTATCTATGATTCTATGGCCATGTCCACACGAACGTGGACTTTTGGTTCCCCAGGGACAACTAGCAGTGGTGGACCTTGTGCCACTGCTAGTTGTCCCTGGTTAATGCCTCTCCCTCACCCCCTCTGGTGTACGGCAAGTTGCACTGGGTGGGGTAAGGGAGCCCCTTACTTGGGGCCCTGGGGGCCTCCTGGGGCTTCAATAGCAGCAGTCCTGCTGCTTGAACTGACTGGAAGCTGGAATGTGGCTTCAGTTGGCTCAGCTCCATTTTTGAGCAGTGCGTGCTGCCCCTGCTTGTGCTGCTCCACCTTTTTTTTTTTTCTGTGGCGATCCAGGGGTCAAAAAAAGCACCCGCACTGCTCCCTTGCAGCACAGAGAACACCTGACCGTGCAGTATGTGACTCTGCACACGTTTCTTTGGTTCCACATACCACACGGCCGCGCTCATCTGGACACAGCTTATGATTCTAGCAGATGTGGGAAGGTCCGCAGCTATTCGCATGGGTTGTGGATAACAGAAGGAACACCAATACATGAGTATGATCCAACTTTTTGAAAATGGAGAAATGGGTTAAATGATGTTTTTTAATTGCTTTTATATAGCTATACCCTGTAATTTCCCTCTTATTAGCTGTGCTTTAATGGTGGCAATAATTGTCCTTTGCTGTTTTAAAACAACAAATGGTTTAATCAGTATTTTTCTAAAGCATATAGTAATTATGAAAATGCCATGCGAGTTTGGGCTGACTGTTTGGGCTTTTCCTTTTGCTATGTGATCTGACTAAATTGTGTACAAGAGAGTAATCAAATCAGAACACACGTAATGCTAAGGACAAGCCCCTTTGTTCTTTCACAGAATAAATCGTAGCACACAACATAAAATAGTAGAAATGTCTTGTGTAAAATTGTCGTACTCCAAAACAGTGGTTAAAATGTCTGCAGCTTTGACAAGCTTTGCCCTTAAAAGTAAATGTGGCTATATACCATATTTACCCAAATCCAAAATGAGGCTTTTCCCCTCCATCGGGGGGGGGCTCCTCTTAGATTTGAATACTGGCCTGGGGCAGGTGCTAGCTCAGCTCTGGATTTGGCCCCAGGTTCAGGCTTGTTGCCTACTCCAGGCTGGAATGGCTCATTTGGCAGGGGAGGGAGCATGTGGCTTGTGGGGAGCACAGGGAAGACAGCAGGGTAGGGAGGGAACCTGTAGCCCTCCCCCCAGCCCTGCCCCACTATGCCTGTGCATGCCTCCCCCCCCCTTTGTCCCACCATAGACTTGCCACTCCCCCCCCCCAGCCCCAAGCAGCCATCTTGACCCAGCTGTTCCTTCCTTCCTTACTTTCTGTTCTGGCTCCAGCCCCAACCCAGCTGGCTGGGAGCTGCTGCCACTTGTCCTTGTCTGGGCCTGGGCTGAGCTGAAGGTGGACCATGGCTGCACGGCTGCTGGCTTAGGGGCAAAGCTGTAGCAGAAGGTATGAGGAGAGTTGGACAGGGAGGTTGAGTGGGAGGAGGCACGGGCAGGGGACCATGTATAGGCAAAGGAGGGAGGGAGGCAGGCTGTAGGGCAGAGCAGGGGGTGGGGGGAAAGCAGGCTGCAAGGAAGACAAGGGGTGGGGTAAGCTTTAGGGGGTGGGGGCAGATGCAGGTATGGAGGGATGGGTGGCATGGGACACATGGCAGGGGGGGTGTATAGGGGTACAGGCACAGGGGCGCAGGGTTGGGGGTCTGGCCCCTTGCCCCCTCCCACTGCTTTCCGTGCTGCAGCAGTTGGGCCAGGGGGTGGGGGTGAGTTTAAGGTGACCTTCCATTAATTGGATTCTATTTATAACTTCCCAAGTGTAGAATCTAATTACTGGGATCATCTTAAATTCAAAGTCTTGGATTTGGGTGAATATTGGATAATGTGAGTAAAGTCTTCATCTTGGATTTGGATGAATATGGTGTACGCTACAGTGGCATTCGAGATCTAGTAGAAAAAAGACGTATTTGTTCCTGACAATCCATTTTTACGTATTTTAGAAAGTTCCACTGAAGGACTTAGTCTCCACACAAAACACATCAGTGAACGCTGTTAACATTTGTTGGAATCAGAACAGGAATATTCCCCATGCACAGTATTGTAGAGTTTGTACAGCGGATTATTGGGCAGTTTCCCATTCTGGATCAGACAGCGGATAAAATTGTCAAAAGCCCCTTTGTTGAGATATATGTCTCCACGGTGACTCCCTGGTGCCATACTCAGATGGTTTACAAAGTGGACCTGTTCTGTTCTGTTCTGTGAGTGCTAGTACATAAACTGGAAACAAGTAGCTCCCTAGATGTATCTGCACTGAGGTGGCTATGTTGTTTCCAGCTTCAGAGGGAGCATGTGAGAAGCAGGCTTGGAGTGCTTCATTCAACACATTGCAATATTAGAGTAGTACAGCTGAGCCCTGCCTCTAAATCTTGTAAGAGGCTTAATACTCTTAAAAGATGTGGTGCTTTTGAAAATGGGTAGGTTGGCTGTAAAGAATCCGGCTTGTAGAGATATAAAGTAAAATTTTCAGTGGAAGGCAAATGACATTTCTACTCTTTAAAAGATACTTATCATACTCTGTTTTTATTTTGTGTTTTGTTTTCTTTTGTTAGAATTCCTGTGTCAGGAATGTCCAAGGGTTCATATTTATATTGATCGACTTGAATTGAAGGATATTCCAGAAGAACAGATGTATATGAGAAGATGGCTTCATGAACGCTTTGAGATAAAGGATAAGTGAGTAGCAGTATTCATAATGTCACAGCTGATGCTGTGAAGATCTCCTGTTTCAAAGTAACTTATTTTCAGTATCAACACAAAGAACAAGTTTCTGTGGACCAGGCTGCCCATGCTATAAACACCCTGCAGAAAGAGCCTCCATGAAGCAGACTCAGTTCTTTCACAGCTTTCCTCTATGTGTTCCTTTGGTAGGGGTGCCCCACATCAAGGTACCCTTAGAACAGTGGTTCCCAGCTGTTTTAGACTGCAGACTAGAAGTGACCATGGACCAGCAAACTATACACCAGCTTACTGCAGGCTTCAGGTCCAGCAGCCAACCCTTCACAGCCCGGTATCAGGCCGTGGCCTGGGGACTAGGAACCTCTGCCTTAAAAGTAGGGTGTTCAGGCCCTGGCCCCTAGGCTAGATCCAGCCCTAAGCACAGTGTCTTCCAGCCTGCAGAGCAACCTACAGGTCCATGGGGAGACCCACAGGCTGTGACCCTGTGTGCTAGATATCCAGGCAACGTGAGGCTTGATCCTGGTGTTTGGGGTTCTCTCGTGCCTGCATCACTTCTCTGGCCCATTGGGGTGAAAAGGTTGAGTGTCACTATCTTGGTTGAGTGCTATCACCTTAGAACAATGGGACCTACATGGATATACCTTTAGAAACGTCTTCCTCTGTATCTGACTGGGGTCTCTACCAGTCCAATCAAGTTCATGTGTAGCAAGGTTTAGTTGGAACCTCTGTGCCAGGTTTTTCTTTCTTGCCCATTAACTCCTAGATGTGAAGAGGCAATTGCTGAGGAATCTAGTGTGGTTCTTTACGTTCTAAAGGTTGTATTTCTCCTTTGTTAAAACTGTATTTAAGTAAATGAATGAATTAACTTAGCCGATGATCTTTTGAATCCATGGAAAAAGCAAGTACTATCTATATTTGGCTTTCATTGTCATTATTTTTTTTGCCTCACAATACTGCTGTATGGAAGAAGCACTAATCTCTTGAGGACCTGAGGTCCAAGGTAGAATAAATTACTTGTCAAAGGTCACACAAGAAGTCCCCAGATGAGCCAGGAGTTGAACATTGGTCTCAGCCCCTATGCTGCATCCTCTGCACTGGACTATCCAAACTGAAATCATTAGTGTCGGGACTATGAATTTTAAGATATGAAAAAAATCAGTAATTTTCAGAATTTTATCTGCTTATAGAATTAATCGCAAATGCAATAGAGAGGAACTACTATAACTGATAGGTAGGGCCTGGTTTCAGTTGTGGGCCCAGCTTGCAGTGTGGTGGCTCCTTCAATCTTATGGTTCCTTTAATCTCTGCTGATTGGTGGAGGAGCCCTGCTGTTCACTGCTTGCTCCTGATGGCCAGGGGGTGGAAAACGTGGTTTTAAATTTGCTGCATTTTTTGCCTCCTGCCTGGTCAGCAGCCAGTGGCGGAAGGCAAAAACCACAGCATATTTAAAACTGCGGTTTTTGCCTTCAGCTATAAGGAGCAAGCAACAAGCAGCAAGGCCAGTGGAACCCTCTGCTAACACAGGGGGCGCAGGGGGAGAGACACTCCAAGATTAAAGAAGCCTCCACGCTCTAAACTGGGCCCGTGATTTAAACCAGGCCCTACTGATAAGCCTCTAAAGTAGTGACTCTCAGTATGGCACCCTGAGGTACAGTTGCATCCTGTTAGGGGTGCATGGAATGCCTTGCAGTATTAGCACTGCTGGCTGTACAGTTGCCTACATGTGATTCACAAGATAAGGCAAGCAATTTCAAATATATGAACCTTTAGTGTCAAAGACATTCTTAGCTGTTATGGTCTTTGTGTTCTTTGCAACAGAAGAGTTGTTCTATTATGTTTTCTGTAATCAAGAAATAAGTAAATTTCTGAGGAGGGCGCATTAAGTTTAAAAAGGTTGAGAACTATTGCTATATGGTAACATTTGCTATAATGTTTCTGACTCCACATGTAAGAATAATGGATACTGACAGACGCGGGGGGGAAAAAAAACCCAGTGCATTAACCGGAAGAACCATCACATCAGTTTGACCCGGCTCTCCAGTGTCTGTATACCTCACACACTTCAGTGGGGCTTTTTGGAGCTTTTATCAAATAAGTGATTCAATCAGTTATTAGTTAAAAGCGCCAAAAAACCCCACTGAAACGCATGAGATATACAGACTCTGGGCGAACCAGTTCAGATGGATGTATTGCCTCTTCTGGGCTTGTGCTGCATTCAGTGAAAGTAAAGCGCTGTTTTGGTTTTTTTTCCCCCTGCCCATGTCTTTAAGCAGCCAAAATGTCAGCATGTATTTCAGAAACTCTGTCATGAGACTTTGTTCTCCCCCTTTACTATGTGTAGGTATTTTTGTTTACCTGAGTTTCTTTTGTTTTCAGTTATTAAAAATAAAGCATTTGATTTCCTATGAGAGTTGTTTGCAGGGTGTTGAATAAATAGAAAAGTAGACTAGGAGCAGAAATGTTAAAGGATCATTGTGGGGAGGTAAGAATGGGTTGATGGGCAATAAAATCTTTTTTTTTTCCTTTTAAGAAGTTTAGTTTGACTGCTCATGTGTATACACATCCCTGTGGTGTTATCTCAGTTGTATTAAATACTTGAATTAAATATGGTATTTTCTAGCATACGATATGCAAGTTTTTCTAAGAAATCAGCTGCTAGAAATTGGGATGCACATTTTAAGCAAGGAAATGCTAGGAGCTTATGCAGCACAGGTCTCTGCCAGGAGAAAGCAGTGCTTCATGGAGGCAGCACAGTGAGTGCATGGAGCTCCCAAGGTGTTGGATGTGGACACTTTCTCTTTCCCTAAGGAGAGGCTCATGCTGCAGAAGCTGCTACTGACTCAACAGGAGCCTTTGCCCTGGCACCCAGAACTTGGCACCTCTGGATGTCTAAAGAAGAGCTGAGCCCCTGGTGCTGGAGCAGAGGCTTCTGCTGGACCATCTGGATAGGCCCCCATCTGACTTCTAGGTGTAGGCTAGGATCAGGTCCTCACCTCACCTGGCAGGCACTGCTAGCTGCCCACCCAGGTAAGCTCAAGCAGAGAAGAGAGATTGGGCAGTCTGGCTCAGCCAACAGCTGCTGCAGTGTCCAACAGCTATGAGGTTAACAGAGTACCCCCAGCGTTTTACCCCTCCACCCTGCCAACCACAGCAGCCTGTGTTTTCTCTGGGAAAATACTGTACTTACTCATTTCCATGGAAAAAAACATTTTTTTCATTCTGCTTTTCAAAAAACAAGGTGCATATCTTATTTATGTTGCATGCCAAAAATGCAGTGTTTGGTAGACGATGTAATCTAGGATATAAAGCTGTTAAGTGACAAAAAATGGCTTTAGCTGTACTAACACATACTTTGTCTCCACTTTTTATCTGCTCCTAGGTTGCTAATAGAATTTTATGATGCAAAGGATTCTAAAAGAAGAAATAAGTTTCCTGGAAAAGGTGTTCATTCCAAACTAAGCCTGAAGAAAACGTTACCTTCCTTACTGTTTCTAGGTAGCCTGACAGCTAGCATGCTTCTTACAGAATCTGGAAGGAAACTTTATGTAAAAACATGGATATATGGGACTCTAATTGGTTGTCTTTGGGTTAGTATTAAACCATAAGTAAATGGTGGTCTCTGGTCAGTGACATGTGCTATCTTCTGCACATAGCAGCAAACTTTTTTTCCTGAATTTATAAAGTAATGTAAATAAAGCCTTATTGATTGAACATTGGATAAATTTTGGATTTGTGACTTAAGCCTCTACACAATTGGTTGAGGGAATATATATATGTAGTTTTCCAATTTTGCTACTGATTTTTGCTGTATAAAGGACAGATAAACTGAGTTATATTACACATAGCCTTCCCCATGAACCTAATATTCACCTCTGTATACAGCAGACTACTCAAGTATATATTTGTATAAATGTAACTTAAGTAGACCCAGTGAATATATTTCTGGTGATTAATTTAGGGTGTATATTTATTCTTTTGACATCATTAATGTTGATTTGTAGTGGTTGTTGTTTCTTCAGTTTCTTGCAGTAACTCAATAAGAGAGATACTAGCTGCATCACAACAAAAAACAAAGCAAATGTTTTCTGTTATCTTCCTTTTCAGTTTTATCTAAATAATGTTCCTCAAAATGTAAAGGCTAGACTAATAAATCATGAAATATTACCCAAGTCAGAAAAAAGATTGCTAAGAACTTGCGTTCATGGGGAAGAAGCTCTGTTTATCTAGTGCATGATCTTTTGATTATATTGCATTAGTAGCTGTTAGAATTTATTTTACATGTGCAAAACATTCATTAATTTTATTGAAGAGGCAGCTTATTTTGCGCACCCAATGTCTGTGCATAAAAGAATGTATTCAGCATAATGAAATATTAAGTTTAAATGTGGCCTAGCCAGATTATAGTCTACCTTGTGTCTAAATTGTAAATAGCTTCTTGAAAAATTCAGCTAAGTTACTAGAACATTATAGTGTGTATGTGCCATAAAGAATGGTGAACATTCCAAAGTTTCTTGTTACCTCAAAATTATCTTGAAGCAAATAAATAGTAGTACTGTATTACTATTATTAAAGCAGGAATATATATTATGGTAACAAGGAACATTCAGATGTTCCTGCTAAATTTAAAGCATGTGCCTTTGCTACTAATCTATGATTTATTTTAGCCTAATATTTCACAGTCAAGGGATCATTTTAGTGCTATTATTATTATACTAGACTTTCACAGGATTCTAGCTGCTGCACACTTCACTTCAGTTGGATTGAAGGTAATGGTGTTGATATGGATTGCACTGTAGAATACTAGTGAAAAAATTACATATCAGTATTTCACCAACTTGAAATTTTATTTGTCAGCTGGCCTATGATTCTTGGGACTGTTGTGTGTTCTCTGTGGGAAAATTTTATTTTAAGGGAATAGACTGTTAGCACAGGGTTGGGGTTAGGATTAGATCCTGCATCTTCTTGCCTTGAAAACTTAGACTCGCTGTATCAGAATGCAAGACCTAGAAGATATTTTTATATCTCTTCTCCAAAGCTTTAAAAGTGCATTTCCTATTAAATTTAATGGGATTTGTATTGCATAAAGCTCAGTGTGCATTAAAATAATAGGCATCTTAAAACTATAATTAAATTTTTCAAAATCCACCATAGCCAGAATAATTGAACAAGATATTGTTTTTAATATATATTTTTCTTAGGATTTTATAGAAGAATATTTATGATTTCACCTTAAACAGTACAACTTTCAGTTTGCAGCTCTGTGCTGTGCTCTTTCACAACGATGAACCATGTTAAAACTGGGAAAAACAGTATTATTAATGAGGTTCTGCAACTAGGATAAAAAAGACCATTTTATATTGTAGCCAAATGTGCTCCCCATACAGTTTGGCCTTTTCTCAATGGATACGACTGGAATCCAGCATTCCCATGTTACTCTGACTTTGAAATATGAAAAGTAAATTTTAAAATGAATATTCACTTTGACCTGATTAAATGCATTTTTATATGACAGTCAAAAATTAAGAATGACATTTAGCTGTACAAAAAAAAGAGAATGCAAACTGCCTAACTTACTTGTAGCAGAATACCTGCTATTTTGAGATCTTAAAGACAAAAATAATCAATCTGTCTGGAATATAATCAATGCCATCCAACTAACTGGTATGTTTATTTTGAATGTTGTTCTCCTGGCTACTCTTACAGAATTTTTTCCTTTCAATTAATTTATAAATTTTTTAAAACTGTAATTTGCTGATATATATCAGGTGTTGGGAGTATTCTATGCTATTTCTTAATATGCACTGATATTAACTTGAACTATTTCTTCATTAAAAAGAAAAGAGCTGATGCTCATTCAACTTTTTGCCCTGCCTACTTTTTTGTTTCTGTGTTGGTAACACTTTGTGATTGAATTATTCTTTACAGAAAGTCTACATATGTATGTAAATGTACATACAAAAACCATTGTCTGCTAAAACATTTTCAGAAACTTGACATGTTCTATATTTACCAGTGGATGGTACTGACGAAAGAGTTAGATTGCACAATATACATCTGCATGCTCTTTAATGCACTTTTGCTACTGTGAATTAAATTTAGTACCTCTAATATGAGGTACTAAGTACATGCACGTTAGACTGCCCTAATGCGCACTAGCAAAAGCTCACGGTGTTTTAGTGATGCTTAGTGCAAAGTAGCCTAATTTTACTGTGCATTAACCAATTAGCATAGTTTTTGCCATAATGATCTAATGCACAATAAAATAGGCTACTGTGCATTAGAGTGCACATGTACAAGTGCCCACAGAGTAGTAGAACTTGAAGAGCTTAGTTTAAAGAAACGAGGCATATACAGAACAGGGGAGGAGGTATTACATGTGCAAATCTAGTGAAGAATGCAAGAGGGCCAAATGTATGCAAGCATGGCTTGTTTTTTTTTTTTGCAGGAGAAGGAAGTGGCAGGGATTGGTTAGGATGGGTAAGTGTATTGGAAACAAGAATGAAGGGAAAGGTGATGCTAAAAGGGAAGGCAGGGTTAGGGGAAAAGATGGGGTTAAAGCTGCAGTAAAGAGATTTAATTTTTTCATTGCAAAGAGAGGTTGATGCAAACATTCAGTCAGCACATGGCAGGGGAAGCCTGAAGAAACTTCTGCAGTTCTGAAAAGCATTTCTGAATGTCCTTGCTTGGCAGTGTCTGCAGCTGCTTCTACTGGCCAGAATTTTTTACTGGTTTCTCTTTTCAGTGTTTTCCTAAAACACCTAGTGTTAAACAATTTTTCCTCTAAAGCTGATAGTTTCCTATACTGTAATTTTACATATGACACTAAAATAGATTTTGATGTCCATTCGTTTTGGGAGAGCGGTGTCAACAGTGAGGCTTGGAAATAGAGTTCCTGGGAGCTACAGCTTAGATTTTAGACACAAATAGTGAAAGATTTACTCATATTTCTTCATCTTATTTTTTCTCACAGAGAGAGAGTTGGGTTAATCATTCCCACAGAGACCACAGAAATGGCTAATAGGCTACAGATCTTATCTTCTAGGTTGCTCCTATAAACTGCAGCATAGTTCTAGCCAAAACTGCTGCTTTTCTGCCAGAGTGAACTTATCAGAATACAGCAGTTTAAGTGGAAGTAACAGGGTTCCTTGTGAGTATATGTTAGAAAAT
The DNA here is from genome assembly GCF_001723895.1 of Crocodylus porosus. Lineage (NCBI taxonomy): Eukaryota > Metazoa > Chordata > Crocodylia > Crocodylidae > Crocodylus > Crocodylus porosus. Next base: position 42,796,366 of record NW_017728918.1, read on the forward strand.
GATGTTTTTAATAATTTGCTCACTGTTGTCGATATTTTTGTTCTTGTCTGTCTCATTAATCTGGAGTCCATTGGTCCCAGTGAGATGGAGCTTGGCATGTGTTACAGCTTGCCAAATATGATACAAAAAGGAATAATATAATTTGCAATTATATTATATTAATATATTAATTATTATATATAATATATTATGCAATCAAATGAGAATTTATTGCAAGTCCAATGAGTGAAAAAGCCATGCCAAATGCCACTTAGATTACTTCGTTAATTTAGGAGCATGGGTACAATGCTTAGCCTGGCATTGTTGGGCTTAATCTGTTCCAGAACAAGTCTGTCCTTCATATCAGATCAAATGCCTTTAACAGTGAATACAGCCTTATCCACTACCACCAGGATTTTTTTAGTCTCAAGTCAACTTCTTGGGTCCTTGCTCGTGACAGTGTAGGCCCTTCTGTTTTCTAGATTGGCTCTTGTGATAGGCCTGTAATCTTGGTAAGAGTTCCTAACTACATACACTAGCCTCTTCCTGGTGGTGGTGTGACTGTCTACTCACCTTCCTGGACACAGTTCCCCAAATATCTCCATCATCTCTTCTTGGTATGGCTCCCCTTCTCTTTGACGTCCCATCTTCCCTAGCAAATCTGTTCTCTACCTGTTTCCTTTACTAGCCAGTGTCATCTCTGTCTCATTGAGATCATGCTCTTCTATGAGTCAACCTCCTCATCTGTTCTTGTGTTCTCTGGGTCCTGTGTTCAGCAGCTATCTGCAAATCTTGACCCTACAAGTCCCCTCTTCCATTATGCTCCAGTTGATTGAACTCCTGTTCTTTCTCCAGCCACATCTCGTTTCACAGCTCCATGGGCTCTGTCAGGTTCTATTTGCATACATCTATCAAATAGCTGCTTAAAGGCAACAGTTCTGCATCTGGCTATCCTCATTACCTTGTCGTCTTCTTTGTGCGTCACCACCCATGTTGACTTAATTGCCCTCACCATCTTTGCTTCCTGTTTCCTAACCTAAAAAAGAAAGACCCACCCACAAACTCATCTGTTTGCTGTCCTGCAGTCATCACACCTTTGGCATAGTGGTTTTTGCCTAGGTCAGCTCTGTCCTTGGCAGTTTTAACTATCCATCATCAGAGGAAGGAAACCTGCACACAGTCAGCTAGAAGGCCTCTGCCCTTGTCACAACCACAGCTTGGAAGCAAACAGTTCAGAAACAGACAAAGAAACATTCACTTACCCGTGAGTAAACTCTCATTCTTTCCTCATCAAGGACAAATCATACACAATCCTCTGTTTGCTACCCTGCTGTACATGGGTTCCATTGAAAACATCTGTTAAAAAACTAGAACAGTTATATTTCCTATTTTGTAGTTCTTGTAACATTTTCTTTTTTTTTAAAATGGTTTGGCTGCTGCTTATGCTTATCTTTTGAAGAGACAAGTTGTCCCACTTGTAAAGGGGGTGTAGCTCTAACTATAGAGTAATGGAATTGATTTTGCTGTTTTAAGGGTGGAAATTAAAATGTTATGCCAGGGCCATGTTAAACTTGCATTACTAGAGAAATGGGGGGCTTGTATCCAAAGAACATTCTATTGATTTTTTTAACGTGCACAATCACAAGAAAATATTGAAACTGGAACCAGTGCTCACAAATAGTCACTTGTATCTCGTTCACATTTATAATGTGAAAACTTATCCATTTAGTTATTCCTTTTATAAGCTGAACATTTAAAGACATAAGAACTGCCATTTACATAAGTCCATCTTGCCCAGTATTCTGTGTCACAGTGGCAGGGTGGATGCTCAAACAGAGAGTGAACAGGGTACAACAAGGGCTTTTCCTGTTTCTCTCCCATTTGCAGCTTCCAGCATTTAAGTCCTATGAAGTTTTGATTCTTCAGAGGCTGTACCTCTAGCTCCCATGTTCAATAGTTACTAATGCCCCTTTCCTCCAAAAATTTGTCCAATCCCTTTTTGATCCAGCTTCCACAACACCTCACGGCTATGGACTCTACACTTCACTTGCATGCTATGTGAGGAAAAAGCTTCGTTTTGTTACTGTTAAACTTATTGCCTACTAGTTTCATTTTTACATTTGTTGTGCTTTTCTCTGTACCTTCTTCAGTGTTTCTGTACCCCTTTTGAGATATAGGAACCAAAACTGGGCATTGTATTCAGGGTGTGGATGCATCATGGATTTATAAAGGGGCATAATTATACTTTTTTTTGTTTGTTTACAGTTCCCTTAATCCCTAATATTGTTTGCTTTTTGATGGCTACTGAGCTGTTGTTTTTAGCAAACTGTCTGCCAGGACTCCCAGATCTTTCTTGTGTAGTAACAGCTATAGTACAGCCTATCATGTTATAGGCATAGTTCAGGTTATTTTTGCCCGTGTGAATCACTTTACACTTATGTCCATTGAATTTCATCTGCCATTTAGTTTGTAAAATAGTGCAAGATCCTTCTGTAGTTCCCACGGTCAACCTTGATCTTTACTTTTTTGAATAAGTTTGTGTCATCTGCAAATTTGGCCACATCACTACTCACCCTTTTCTCCAGATCATTTATTAATATGTTAAACATCACCAGTCTAACACACATCCCTTGGGGACCCCTTTGTTCACTTCTTTCCCAAAAACTGACCACTCTTTTCTATCCGTAAACCAATTTCTAATCCATCAGTGGACCTTCCCTGTAATCCCATGATTACCTCACTTACATTTAAGAGCCTTTTGGGAACCTTGCCAAAGTCTTTTTGGAAGTCCAGATATACTATGTCAGTTGGATCACCCTGATCCATCTGTTTACTGACACCCTCAAAGAACTCCAATAACTTGGGTGAGGCATGATTTCTCTGATTCCTCCCTAGCAAGTCATGTTCATCCATGTTCTGAGCAGTTCCTTTTTTTTATTATTGTTTCTACCAGTTTTTCAGGAATGAAAGTTAGGCTCACCGGCCTGTCATTCCCTGGATCTCTTCTGGAGCCATTTTTAAATATTGGAATCACACTGGCAACCCTCCAGTCTTCTGATACTGAGGCTATTTTTAGTGATAAGTTGCAAGCTACAGTTTGGAGTTCAACAATTTCTGATCTGAGCTCCTTCAGGACTAGATGAGCTCCTGGGGTCCCTTTCAACCCTAACTTTCTATGATTCTGTGATTTGACTTCCATCTTTTGAAAGAAGTGGGTTTTTTTCCTTTTTTATTGTCTCTACAAGTCTGCCATTAAACCATGCTGGCTTCCTTTTGGTCTTCTTTCCTCTCTTTGATTTTTAGCTTGCATCTGCTTTGTGCCTCAAATGTGGCGTTCTTAAGCAGTTCCCATGCTGCTTGCAAGTTCTTCACCTCCTTAGAGGCCCCCTTTACCTTCTGTCTAAATAGCTTCTTCATTTTGGTATAGGCTTTCTTCTTAAAGTTAAAGGCTACTGTGTTGGATTTTCTTCTTATCTCCCTTTTACATGCATGTCAAATCAATTGCAAGCTGGTCACTATTACAAAGCAGCTCCATAACACTTAACGCTTTCCACCAAATTGTGTGCATTATTTAGGACTATGTCAAGAATGCCTTTTTCTCTTGTACATTCTAGGTCTAATTGCTCCAGAAGCAGTCCTTTATAATGTCAAGAAATTTGGTCTCTATCCTGGCCTGAGATTAGATCCACCTGGTCTATTTGGGGATAATTGAAGTTGCCCTTTATTACTGTTTTTTCTTACTTTGCAGCTTCTCTCAACCCCCTTAACATTTCTAGCTTGCTGCTGCCATCCTGGATTTGGTGTCAGTAGTTTCCTGGCTTTCTGTTTCAGTGCTTTCTTGTAAGGAATTTAGTCTCTAATAGATGACTTCTCTAACTACTATAAAAGACTTACAGCCATACAGCTAGAATTTTTCTTTCAATTGCAAACTAATCTAAATCCTGCCTGCCTGTATTGTCCAATAAAGGACAAAAGCAGTTAAAAAGTACCTAGGGTAGGCAACTACATTTACTATACAGTTCATGAGGACAGTTTATGGCACCTCCAGAATGGGGAATCTAAGTGGAAAATTGTCTAAAACTCTGATAGAAAACCCTAAAATGCTTCCCACTCTGGAGCCTGGGTGTCTTGGTAAGGGCTGCAGGAAAGTGCCTCTCTCCAGTTGGGATCCAGAGCCTAGCATTCTCTCTTGAGGGTAACTACTGTCTCCTTCTAGTAGCTGCCTGCATGCATATTCTCACTAGTCACTGTGTCTCAGCACAAAACAAAATACCCTGCACTTGGGAGACTTTTTTGCTTTAGCAGTATCTATAGTATGTTCTCTAGTTCCCCCACTCCCTCATTGCAGGGATGAAGGACTATCATAATATTAAGCCCCTGCATGGCTGAGAGCATTTTAGTAACAGCATCTCTATTCAGTTCAAGAGATTTTAAATGCAGCTGCTAATCCTAGATCTACAAATGCAAGATGAAAGGAGGTTTCTCCATCTGAGCCTTCACTCCCTCCGTATCAGAGTCTGGATTGTGAATGGTCATTACCGATAGATGCAGCAAGAATGTTTTACCTATGTCAAAGACATAGAAAGGACTTAGCCTGACATGCATACTGGGCAGAACAGACCAGGTTCACATACTGGGGCTTAATGGCCACCAACATGTCTACCCTACCCTTCCCTAGACATTAATATTTTAAATTCAGCATATAATTTGATGATCATTCCTTTAGTTTGGTACCTTCTGGATATAAGCAAAAGTAATAAGCTATAGCATCAGATGACATTAACCTCTGCTGAGGCTAAGTCAGGGAAGGGAAAAGTGATTAACAGCCTGGGAGGTTTGGGGGCTTTCAGAGACATAAAACTGGACACAGAAGCCAATAATATTTGCTTGCTTGCTAAATCTAGCCTTCAGGAAAAGCAAGAACTTCTGTACTCCTATCATAGGTCTTCCTAGCAAGATCAGTGCAGCCATAGCCTTACCTACTAGTGTTACTTTCAATGCATTGTGCTTTGTAGCAATGCCACAAAATATGCATGTGCTGAAGTAGCTGGATTTTGTCCTTATTTCTTTTCTTCTGCCTCATTTTTATACAGAAAACTGAGACTTGACTGCTACTCTAATCTCTTTTCTTTGCCTGGGGGAGAGGGCAAAGAAGGAATGTCTGTTTCCCACCCCAGGGCAGCGCTAAGGAATTCTGTGCCGAGACATATAACTCATGTACCAGCACTACCTCCCAACCATGTAAGCTAGTGTAACTAATTTAATGAGACACTGGATTCACACTAAAATAGTCATCTCAGGAGAGCTGTAGCTATAGTGTGGTACTTAGGCAGTAGTCATGGTCATAGCCCAAAAAGCCTCTAGTTCTCCCCACCTCTGTAAATACTGTTTCCAACTGAAATAGAAGGGGAAATTGAATTGAATTTCCAGTGAGGTAATTGTGCAGGACCCTAGAGTTAACGTTGTGGCTCTCACAAAAAAGGTTTTCTCAACATCTTTAAACATACATGAAAGAACATGAAAACTTCTGCAGACCTGGCTCTGGCCTTGTCTAAATTACCTAATGCACTATAGTCACAATGCTCTCTGCTTTCTGGTTAAAAATTCCCTATCTGGGTAGCACATACTGTATTGCTTCAGTGTTTTAGTCTTTATTTTTATTTTTATCAGAATCACTATCTGTAGAAGGTGATATTACTTTTACAGTAGTCTGCAACTGATTCTTTTAACACTGTATTTAATAAAATTCAAAAAGGTACCCAACTCTTTACGTCCTGTCAGCGAAAATATAACCTGATTGCAATTGAGATGCTTTGGCAATTTCTATACATCACAAATAATCAGATCACTATGATCGTATATTAGTGAATATTTAAATGCCTAAAAAAGCAAAAAAAATGAGAAGATTTGTGGGTGAGGAGGGTAAGAAGGAAAATCTGAGAACTCACTCTGAAAAAGCCCAAACAGTTTATACAGGACTAACTTATACCTTGTCGACTTTTTGCTGTAACAGAGACCACAAACAGCAGCATGAAACTGGCTGGAATGTGGATCTGCAAAACCACTGATACTGTTAGTTCTTCTAGGTCAAGGGTGTCAAGGATATGGCCCATGCAGCTCTTTCATCTGGGAGCACAGCCACAGAGGGGCAGAGATTCACAGATTTTGGGGTGAATTGGAGCCCACACCTTGGGGGAGTGGTGGTTGTGGGGAGCTCCACTGGGTGTGATCATTGATGCCAGGAGGATAAGCAAGCACTGTGCCAACACAACACATCCCCGCCACCCCTGGCCTCCTGGATCCAGCCCAGGGCCCAGTGTGAGTTTAACACCTATGCTCTTGGAGTCTGTTCAGACAGGGTCCTTGATCTCAGATGCCCCCATCCAGCTCCTGATCTTGCTGTTTAGAAAATGAGGCCCGTGTATCCAATCAGACTGCCAAGTGGTGGATTTTATCCTGTATGAGTGGTATTGGTTTCCTTCAGGAAGCAGGAAAAGAAACTGAGAAACATTAATGAAAAAGGCCAATAGGTTTGGAAAGACAGCAGGACAGTCAATTTGTAAGCACTAGAAAGAATAACAAGCCACGCAGACTAAGTCGTTCCTAATCTACACGATTTTCTTCTATGCCAAGGTGATGGGCTTTGTAAATGGCAGGAGGGCAGTGAGTGTGAGATGTCTCAAATTAATAAGGCTGTGGACATTGTCACTGTGGCATGGCTGCCCCTCTTATTTCCCTTCTTGGGGAGAACCATTCCTCACTGAGACTCTCACCTGCCACAACTTGATGGAAAATAATCAGTAGAATTCTGCCACTGCAAGAGATGATATCTCACCCAGTCTGGACGTATCTTTTGTTAGAATCATAATATCCCTGGATACTGGTTGGTGTGACCCTTATGGGGTCTGGATTGGGAGCTTCTCCATCCCTACACAGACCTCTGTATGGTTTTCTGGTCTCACCAGACTCAGACTCCATTCATCAAGTCTATTGCATTCTGACCATCTCATTAGCATGCAGCGTCACAACATTAACTCCCTGAACTCATACCAGGAATTCCTGACAGCCTGTCTATTACAAAAATAAAGAAATGTGGGCAGCCTGGCTGCCTCTTACTCTCTTCTGGTGAGTGTGCCTTTGTCTATCGGCTAAGGGTACCTCCCGTCAATTCCAGTGGTCTTTTATCTCTGCCCTGAGGCACGTCCAGCCAGGCACCATCAGGGCTTGCCTCCCAGCTGCAACTCATGCCCGCTCTGGGAGGAAGGACCACCTGACATGAGTTGAGGCTGGGACTCCTCCTCCGGGGCACAATAGGGGCTTAGCACACAAGCTGTGCCACTTAGTTTCATAGTTTCTAGGGTCGGAAGGGACCTGAGTAGATCATCTAGTCCGACCCCCTGCCATGGCAGGAAAGAGTACTGGGGT
>NW_017728918.1:42805118-42813825 GCF_001723895.1 Crocodylus porosus
GGAGGCAAAGAAATCGTTAAACATGTTAGCTTTGTCATCTGGTATGATGACCAAATTTCCCAACGCGTCCTGCAGGGGCCCCACATTACCTGGAACCTTCTTTTTACCCCATATGTATTTAAAGAAGGACTTCTTATTGTCCTTAATCTTGGAAGCTAGTCCTAATTCCATCTCTGCCTTGGCCTTCCTGACATCCCTGAGCGACTGCAGCATACTCATCCCTGGTGATGTCCCCTTCTTTCCATTGGGTGTACGCCTCCCTTTTAGCAAGGAGACGTTCCCAGATGCTTTTGGTGAGCCGTGGAGGCTTGTGGCCTCAGATTTAGATTTGGACTCAAATTTCAGAGCACTGGAGAAATAGTCTGAAATAGATGGGATGAAATGTAATGAAGACCAGAGCTAAACTTAGGAAGGAATAATCAAAACACACAAATACAAAATGACTGGCTAGGCTGCAGTACTGCAGAAAAGTGCCTAGTGGTTGCAATGAATTGCAAGCTGCATGACAGTCAGTGGGGTAATATTATAGCAAAAAAAGGTGAATAACATCCCCGGAAGTATATGTTGTACGCACTTTATTTGGCACTAACAAGGCCCCTCCTGGACTATTGTGTCCAGTTTTAGGTACTGCATCAGAGGTATGGCAAGCGGAGTTGGCACCCTTTTGCAAGTGCAGCAGGAGAACATGGGGGGAACATGGTTCAAAGAGCTAAGAGAAAAGGTAAGAATAGTCTTATCCATACCAGGAACTCCTAAACCATAGTTTCCCAACCTGTGGTATGCATACCCCTGTGGGTATGCGAGACACAAGCAGGGGGTATGCAGTTATCCCAACACTCTCTGCCTAATGCCCTCTTTTTCTCTCTCTCTCACCCTCTTTTCCTCTCAAAACTATGGCAAAAAAATGTGGTGCTTTCACAGTTTCATAGATTTTAGGGTTTGAAGGGTCATCTCAGTTAGATCATCGAGTCCAACCCCCTGCCCTGGGCAGGAATAACTGCTCCCAGCCAGATATCTGTCCAATCTCCTTTTAAATACCTCCAAGGAAGGGGACAGCACCACCTCCCTTGGAAGCGTATTCCCTGATGAGTTTGTAGGCGGCCACAAGATCACCTTTCAGCCTCCTCTTGTGGAGGCTGAAGAGGTTCAAGTTTCCCAATTGGTCCACATAGGGTTTTTTTGTAGGCCTTTAACCAGATGAGTGGCCCTCCTCTGAACCCTCTCCAAGCCATCCACATCCCTCCTGAAGTGCAGTGCCCAAAACTGGATGCAGTACTCCAGCTGCAACCTGAACAATGCTGCCTAGAGGGGAAGTATCACCTCCCTAGACCTGCTTGTATTGCGCCTACTTATGCAAAAAGGAGTGCAGTTAGCTTTACTTATTACCTCTTCACATTGGTGACTCGTTCCTTTTAGAGTCGACTACGACGCCGAGATCCCTTTCTGCAGTTGTGCTACTTAGAGTGGTACCTCCCAGGCTATAGGTGTGTTGATGATTCTTCCTCCCCAGGTGCAACACATGGCATTTATCCTTGTTAAACTGCATCCTATTCTGTTTGGCCTATTTCCCCAGCCTCTCCAGATCAGCCTGGATTTCATAGTTTCATAGTTAGTAGGGTCGGAAGGGACCTGAGCAGATCTTCAAGTCCAACCCCCTGCCATGGAAGGAAAGAGTACTGGGGTCAAACGACCCCAGCAAGGTGATTGTCGAGCCTTGTCTTAAACACCCCCAGGGTAGGAGCCAGCACCACTTTGCTTGAAAGTCGGTTCCAGATCCTAGCCGCCCTGACAGTGAAGTAGCGCCTCCTGATGTCTAGTCTAAATCTACCCTCTACCAGCTTGTGACCATTATTTCTAGTCGCTCCTGGTAGTGCTCAGGGGAACAGGGACTCCCCCAATGCCTGCTGGTCCCTTCTGACTAGCTTGTAACAGGCCAGTAGATCCCCCACCCCCCCAGCCTTCTCTTGTGGATTTGCTCCCTGCCCTCTAGTTTGTGTACCTCCCCCCATAGTTTGGTGTCATCAGCAACCTTGGACAGGGTGCTTTCTACTCCCTCCTCCAAGTAAGTAATGAAGATATTGAATAGTACTAGTCCCAGGACAGAGCCTTGGAGGACTCCACTGCCTGCACTTCTCCAGGTAGAAACCAACCTGTCCACCACCACTCTCTGGGTGCATCCCATAAGCCAATTTTCTACCCACCAGACTGTGTAATAATCTACAACTGTTTAGTTTATAAGAATTGGTTGTGACGCTGTGTGAAAGGCCTTTTTAAAATCTAAATAAATAACATCTACCTCTATTCCTTCAAGCATTTTGTGACCTGGTTGTAAAATGAAACCAGATTAGGCAGGATCTGCTTTAAATTCCCCAGTAACCATTTGGCATACCATGCTTTGTATGGCACTGGGTTCAGCCCTCTTAGCTTTGGGCAACATTACCTCTAGCCCGGGTACATACTTGAGTTGTGGAACCCTGGTATAAAAGGTGACAACCCTATCCACATCAGACATCTATCATATCACGACCTTGTATACACAGCCCTTCTTCCAACATATAGCATACGTTAGTCTGTATATGTAAAATCCCCTGGAAAATTGAGTGTTGGGGTACTTATTAAAATGTTCAAAAGTTAGGGGGTACTTGCTACTTAAAAGGTTGAGAAACATTGCCCTAAACAGTCCCCAGCTGAGAATCTGCTGCCACTGCCTCTAGTCTTCAATCCCACCTTCCCTGAACCTAATATTCATGATTTATTGCCCTGTTGCCCCATTTCCATTCCAGCTTTTGTGTTCTCATCATTCAATTCTCGTGACTGCCTTCTGCTCCATATATCCTGGGATGAGCTGTGTGTGTGTATGTGGGACGGGGGAAGCACAGGTAATATTCTGCTTCTGTTCCAAGACTTGGACCCAACGTAGCCTGGGGAGATGGGGGACCAAGAGACCAAGAACTGCAATTTCAAAGAAAGTCCTACTCAGGCCACTGCTAGGACAGATCAGAGCCAATAGAATTACATGGCAAAGCTCTAGCAAGCCTTTAGCAGTATGTCAGTTGCAATTTTTCAAGAGATTTTGATTTGGCCAAATATGGGCAAATTTTTGTATTGGGAATATAAAGAGCATGTTCCAGATACAAATGCCAAATTTTCGTAGATTTCGTAGATGTTAGGGCTGGAAGGGACCTCCGAAGATTGAATCCAGCCCCCTGCTCCAATGCAGGAAGACAGTACAGAAGTTCTTCCTTATGTCCAGCCTGAAACGGTCTTGCAGGAGTTTATAACTGTTCAACCTTGTCATCCCTTGGGGCGCTCTGGTGAACAAACGTTCCCCCAGATCCTGGTGAACACTCCTTATAAACTTATAGGTGGCCATCAGATCACCCCTGAGCATACGTTTTTCCAGACTGAAGGGTCTCATAGCTCTCACCTTCTCGTCATAAGGTCTGTTTCAAATCCCTGTTCTGAATTATGGGACTTACTACAGCTTTTTTAAAGGAAAAGTTTGCCAGAATTTTTTAAGATGGACATTACTATGTATTTTTCTCTAGTTTCACTCAAATGGCTGAACTGTTGACTAAACATGTTCAGAGAAAATCAGCTTGAGGAAGGCATAGGGCATGGAAAGTTTCAGTTACAATCTGGCAAAGTTTTAAGTAACTGAAAATAGAATCTTATAATGAGAAGTGTTGGACAACCTTAATAATAGGTGGTGATATCAGCTTGTATATAATTTACATCCTTTAATGAAAGTTGGGACTAACTTGGAACACTGGATCCAACCCCATCACCCTTTTTTCTCTTAAACCTTCAAACTTTGGGAAAGTTTGGCTTCCAATATCAGTCTGGATCCAAATCCTGTGGTTTAAAAATGTTCTCTTAACTCAATCCCTACCATTAGTCAGTTCTGCTACTAGGGTAGCTCTGATTCTGGTTTCTGTGCAATGAAGTTTTAAGCATATGCTTACCAGTATACCCAAGGGGTGTGTGGGCAATGCTGTGATAGGAATCCAGTTGGCATAATGTAGGAGGAGAGCAAGGCAGAGAATCTTTCTTTTACTGGGAGATTTTTCTATCTGTTCTGTCTTCTTTTAGGTGATGTAATAGAGGTAGGTTGGTAATGCATGTTCTCACCATTGCATCTGGAAAATAAAACTCTTCTCTGAGTTGTCTTCATTCATCAAGCATGGAGGTGCTTATAATGTAATGCTCTGAACTGTTTAGAATAGTTTAGATACCAGTGCTGGTATAGTAAAAGAATTCTATCTGTTCTCTGCTATGTGATGCCTCTTTGCTTCCTGCCCAAAACAGCTTTCTTTATTAGCTGCTTTAGGGCATTGCCCATGCCCAAGGCCAGATGGTAAAATAACTTGAAAACATGAGGCAAGCATGCCTGTGTCTACACCAACCATACCTTGGTCCAATAAAAGGCATTGCCCAGAAGAATCGTCACAAATCTGGCAAATCAGTCAGCAATGCAGAAATCCTCAACTTTAGGAAAGCTGACTTTCACAGGTTGTTGAGGCCCTGAGAGACCATGATCTGACAGGGAGGGGAGTCCACAATGAGTGGTTACTCCTTAAGGACATGATCCTAAAAGCACAAGGCAAGTCCATTCCATCCCATAAGAAGGTAGCAAAAGGGAACTCATGGACCTCCTGAATCTGAAAAGAGAAGCTTATAAGGGATGGAAGTCAGGAACTACCACTAAGGAGGATTATGCAGCACTGACCTGCAGACCAGTAGGAGTGGACCAGAAAAGCCAAGGCTGAAACCAAACTCAAACTGGCTATGGGAATCAAGGACAGTAAAAATTCCTCCTTCAAATACATGGGAAGTCAAAAACCACCCAAGGGCAACATCAGACTGTTGCTGAACCAAATGGGGCAGCTGACAACCGACATGCAGGAAAAAGCTAATCTCTGATTACTTTGCATCAGTTTTCCACCAGTCCAAGGGGATCACCCTGCCTGACAGGACGCAGAACTACCAGGGTAAGCGTGATCACACATCTACAATTGGTGAAGATCTTAGGATGAAACTACTTGAGAGGCTGGACATCCACAAGTCAGCTGACCCAGATGGAGTGCACCCAAGAGTGCTAGAAGAGTTGGCAGACATCACAGCATGACAAATGGTGAGGATATTTGAGAATTTGTGGCAGTCAGGAGAGGTTCCTGAAGATTAGAAGAGGGCCAATGTGGTGCCTATCTTCAAGAAAGGAAAGAAGGAAGATCCAGGGAACTACAGGCCAATCAGTTTGACCTCAATCCCTGGAAAGATCTTGGAAAAAATCATCAAAGAAACCATCAACAGCATAATAATGGAAAGTAACATTCTGAGAGGAGCCAACATGGCTTCATTGCGGGTAGGTCTTGCCTGACCAACCTCACTTCCTTCTATGACCAAGTGATGCATCACCTGGACAAACAAGAAGAGGTTGATGTTATATATTTAGATTTCAGAAAAGCCTTTGACTTGGTCTCCAATGATATCCTCATGGTAAAATTGGGGAACTGTGGCCACAACAACCTTACAAGTCCGATGGCTGGGAAACTGGCTCCATGGTCAGACCTAGAGAGTGATAGTCGATGGAACCAAATCGATGTGGTGCATGGTGACCAGGGCTCAGTACTTGGACAAATACTCTTTAATATATTTTTAAATGATCTGGATTCAGGTGTCAGAAGTGAACTGGCTAAGTTCACGGACAACACCAAATTATGGGGAAGTGTGGTCACTAGTGAATAAGCTGGCAATTTAGGCTGACCTAGATAGGCTCACAAGGTGGGCTGATATAAACCTGATGACCTTCAACATAGAGAAATGCAAAATGCTCCACCTCAGGAGAAAAAACCCACATTATACTTACAGGCTTAGTACTACTACACTCACTAGCACCATGACCGAAAGAGACATGATTGATCACAAGATGAGCATGAGCTACCAAAGCGGTGCTGCAGCTGGGAAAGCAATTAAAACTCTGGTTTGAATCTACTGATGCATCTCAGGGAAGACCCAAGAAGTCATCCTCCCACTTTACTCTGCCTTGATGAGGTCTGAGCTGGAGTACTGCGTCCAATTCTGGGCTCCGTACTTTAGAAAGAATGTGGAAAAGCTTGGGAGAGTCCAGAGGAGAGCCATGCACATGATTAGAGGTCAAGAGAATGGGCTTTACGAGGAGAGGTTGAGAGGCATGGGACTCTTCAGCCTTGAGAAGCGAAGGCTTGATTGACTTGGTAGCAGCCTATAAGTATATAAAGGGTGTGTATCAGGAACTGGGTGAACATCTGTTCACCAGGGCACCCCAAGGGAAGGCAAAGCCTAATGGTCACAAACTGCTAGAAGCCCATTTTAGACTGGACATAAAGAAAAACTTCTTTACTGTCCGAGTCTCCAGAGTCTGGAATAGACTCCCCTCAGAAATGGTGCAAGCACCTACTTTCAATACCTTTAAGAAATGCCTGGATGCTTATCTTGCTGGGGTGATCTGACTTCAGCTGATTTCCTGCCCCTTGGGCAGGTGCAGGACCCTATGGTCTTGCAAGAACCCTTCCAGCCCCAATGTCTATGAAATCTATGAATTTTTGCCTCTTGCATATCTCTGGCACCATCATGGCAACTGCATCACTTCAACACTTGAAAGCATGAGACTGTTGGATACAACAGTTACACAGAACAAAGTGGATTTTTTTGTGAAAGGCATTAATGTTTTATGTAGTTTTCCAATCATGCTGGCTCCTGTAAGAGGGAAAGGGAGAGAATTAGGGGTACACTGATAAAGATTTCTTGGGCTGATACCAATGGCCGATAATGAGCCACTTTGGCTGATACTGATCTTATTGCCAATATGCAGCCCAGCAGCTTGGAGAGCAGCATCTGGCTGGCAAGTCTGTTGGGGGTGAGGGGAAGGGAAGGAGGAGGAGAGAGATGGATCAAGGCCCCCATGATGAGAGAGGGAGTGGGGCTGGGGAAGGGGTAGGAACTGCACAGCCAGGATTGTGGTGGGGGGCACGGGACAGGGCCATGAGCATCTTGTCCAGGGGATGTGGGGAGGGAGGGGCAACTGCCACTGCTACATGTACCCCTGGGGAAGCATAGGGGGATGTTCCCCCAGATCCATGTGCAGACTGAAGCCAGGCTGCCACTCTATGCTAGGGCCGGGAGCAGCACCAGGCTTTTCCTGGTGGGTGGGCTGGGGCTGCACTAGGGAGAAGTTTGGGGGGGCTATGGAAAATTTGGAGTGGCTGTATCCCTTCCCTAGCCCTAGCCCAGCCCCCTGCCAGGAAGAGCTGGGCACAGTCCACAGAAGCAGCCTATGCTCACCCTGCACACAGATCCTGGGGGCACATGCCCCCCATGCCTCCCCCAGGGGTGTGCACAGTGACAGGAGCTGCTCCCCCCCTGCACTCCCTGGAAGAGCCGCACACAGCTTTGTCCTGCACCCCACTCCCCCCATCCCAATTGGGCAGTGCCTGCCCCAGCCTTACTCCTTCACCATGAGGTCCTTGATCATCTTCCCCCCAACGGACTTACTGGCTGGATGCTGTTCTCCAAGCTGTCAGGCTGCACTCCTCACCCTGTGCATGCTGCAGTTATGCCCAAGCACGTGGCATTTGTCAGCAACATTACTGACCACATCAGCCAAAAAACGCTGATTGCCAATCATGTCAATTTTCCTTTTATCAATGCCAATATGATATGAACTGATGTATCAGGGCACCTCTAGAGAGAATCCCAGAGGTGGGTCAGTCTGATCCGAGAAATATAGAGCTCAGCAAATACTTATGCACACCTCTCACATGGAGCACAGGTGACCCATAACTCTTGGCATTATTCACTCCTTCCTTTATCCTTTGGAAATGTTGACTGAAGAGATCTTAATCACTCATAAAACTGCTGCTCCCTCTCTCTTGGGATGTCCATTAAGGATGCCACATAGTGCAGTAAGTGCTTTCACACTGGTTGCCTGTCAGTTGTCAAACAGTAACAATCTCCATCCACACTCAGCCCAGGCTTCATTAGAACAAGGAATGTAAAGTTCAATGTGCCTTACTATCCTATTACAATTTTCATGGGTCCCTGTTGTCATCTGGGTTAGTCATTTTGTGAAAGATAATTGCATGTTGCAGTTCTTGAATAGGGAAAGTTGCTGGCAGTGGTGCACAGTCAGGGAGGACTGGAAGGGACGTTATTATTATGAATAAGAGTTCCTGCTTAACAGATCTACTTATCCTCAGTAGATTGTAGTGGGGATGAGTGTACTCACCATGGCTGTTTTAGCATTCCACCTACTTGTGGCAGCAGTCCCTCGAAGTCGAGGATTTCATAGACACTAGAGCTGGAAGGGACCTCAGAAGATCATCAAGTCCAGCCCCCCCACTCAAAGGGCAGGAAGTCAACTGGGATCATAGGATCCCAGTAAGATAAGCATCCAATTTGCTCTTGAAGGTGTTCAATATAGGTGCTTGAATCACCTTTAATGGCAGGCTGTTCCAGACCTTGGGGGCTCAGACAGTAAAGAAATTCTTCCTTATGTCCAGCCTGAAATGGTCTTGCAGTAGTTTATGACTGTTTGACCTTGTCATCACTTGGGGCGCTCTGCTGAACAGATGTTCCCCCAGACACTGGTGGTCACTCCTGATAAACTTATAGGTGGCTGTCGGATCACCCCTGAGCCTGCGCTTTTCCAGGCTAAAGAGCCCCATGG
>NW_017728918.1:42813836-42823029 GCF_001723895.1 Crocodylus porosus
TGAGCTTGTCAAAGTCGGCTTTTCTGAAGTTCAGGACTTCTGTGTTGCTGACTGACTTGCCAGCTTTACGGCAGATGGTGGAGGTGATCAGCTCGTGGTCGCTGTCACCAAGCTTCCCATCGATCACTAGGTCATCAATTAAGTCATCCCCGGTAGCCAGTTCCAGGTCGAACAGCGCTTTACCTCTTATTGGCCCATAGACTTCTTGAGTCAAGTAGAGGTAATCCATGCACGAGAGGAAGCTTTGCGACCACTTGGATTTTGCTGAGTGATCCTCCCACGAGATGTCAGGGTAACTGAAGTCACCCATGACAGCTATGGTCCTGGAGCATGCAGCCATGGTCCTGGAGCATGCAGCCTCAGCCAGTTCCTGGGCGAACTCCTGCTCAAGCTCAGAGGGTCTCCAGTTGTCCACCCTGGTTGCCAATATCAGCTTGCAGAGACACGTAGCTTTCCTTAACATAGAGAGCTACACCCCTGCCTCTTTTATCTACACGATCCCTCCTGTACAGGGTATAGCCATCTATACTCGTGGTCCAGTCATGGGTGGAGTCCCACCAGGTCTCCGTTATCCCTATGATGTCATAATTATTTGCATTAAGCAGGAGGACAAGCTCCTCCTGCTTATTTCCCAAGCTCCTGGCATTTGTGTGTAGGCAGGCAAGTGTCCCCTTGGGGGCTTTTGTCTTGCTCACAGATTGTACCAGGGGTGGGCTCCCTTAACTGCCTTGGCCTGCTCGCTTTTCAAGGGTTGCTCAGCAGGCCAGCAGTGGCAGTAGTCCCCCTGTCCCCCAGCAGGCTTAGTTTAAAGCCCGGTGGAGCAGATCAGCCAGTCTGGCTGAGAAGAGCCTCCTCTCCAGGGGAGAAAAGTGGAGGCCATCTCTTCCCAGTAGCTCACTGCCTCTCTTGCCAAAGAGCGGGCTGTGGTCATGGAAGCCAAAGCCTTCCCGATGACACCAGCACTGTAGTCTTTGGTTCACTATGGGGATCCTCCTCTCCCTCCTCAGCCCATACCCCGAGACTGGGAGGATCGACGAGAATAACACCTGTGCCCCAGATCCTTTAGCCCCGCTCCCAAAACCCTGTAGCACCTCATGACCCAGCTGGGAGCTCTCCAAGCCGTGTCATTGGTGCCCACATGAATAAGGAGCATGGGATAGTGGTCTGTGGGCTGAAGGAGCTTAGGGATCCTCTCTGCAATGTCCCAGATGTGGGCCTCCGGGAAGCAGCAGACTTCCCAGGCTAAGGGGTCAGGGTGACAGATTACCCCCTCAGTCCCCCTCAGGATAGAGTCTCCCACAACAAACACCTTACATTTTGCCTTGGGGAGAATGGGCGTGGTATCTGCAGTTGAGCCTGTGTTTCCTGCAGGAGCTGGCAACTCAGCAGGCTCTGCTGGAGCAGCAAGAGGCTCCTGTTGCTAAGCTCCGGCAGGGCAGGGGCCTTGGTGTGGCGGGCCTTAGGGCCCTTGACCACCTTGGTCCATGCCCCTGACTGGACAGAGTGGGAGGTCCTGGATTCCTCCTTTGTCCTGGAGGGAGACCGTGGTCTACCCTCCGGCTCCCAGGGGAGAAGGGCCTAGCAGTAGGACTCTTGCTCACAGTCCCTGATGGCATGCAGTCTCTGGACTGGCCTGGAGCTCCTCCAGCTGGCGCACCAGAGACCCCAAAAGGGAGCAGACACCACAAGGGGAGGTGGCCATGCTCCAGGGCCCCAGAGCCTGAAAAAGAGACAGGCAGCCCCCACAGCTGAGAGCAGAGGCTCCATCTGCGTGGAGTCCAGAACCATGGGCTCCGACTGGGTGGCGGTCTCTGAGGTGCCAGGGGGAGGGGGGCTGCAGAGCCCAAGGGGACCCTCAAGGTGCAGCATGTGCCCATCTGCATCATGCTGCTGGTAGTTTGGCTACGACTGGGACTGTCTATGAGCCTGGGGGGCTCATAGGCAGGGCCTCAGCCCTCCCGCGCACCCTCCTGCATGAACTCCGTGCTAACTCACGCACCAGCAGGCAAGTGTGCCTGTTTGCACAGCCTGGTCGCATGGCTCCGTGGGGGGCTGGGCGAAGTAGGGGCCTGGGCAGGGTGAGACCTGGCCCGGCTCCACTCAGCCACCTCCTCCCACTCACTAAGGGATTAACCCCTCCCACCATGGGCCCCGCTTATTTCTGGCTGTGCTGGAGGTTGGCGGGGGGTTCCGCAGCTGCTGGGAGTATCAGGGGAGCGGGGGCACAGCCAGCTTTCACCTGTTCATCTCTCGCCGCTCCGGAGTCCAACTGGATGACATCTGCCAGGCTTGATGGGTCCTCAGGTGACTGAGGAGCCCAATTCTAGATGCACACGTTCTTTGGTAATGGGGGCATGTTGTGCAGGGGAGTGGGATTTACAGCCCCAGGTTGGTCTCCTCCTTCTTCCACTGCTGTTGTTCTGCCTTGGAATCGAGTCATTGGGCCTCGAAGTTGGCACCACACCAAATGGTCAGCAGCTTGCTCTTCCCAGCTGCTGGTGTTGATCCTTCCATGCTTGAGGGTGACCCTGACAGTGTCTTTGTACAATTTACTTTGGCTGCCCTTTGAGCATTGGTCAGCAGAGAGCTGGGAGAAGAGAATCTGGCGAGGGAGGCAGTTCTCAGACATCCAGATGCAGCGGCCTGTCCATCAGAGTTGATTTCTCAAGAGCAAGGCTTCGGTACTGGCGGACGCAACTTCGTGGAGCACGCTCACGCTGGTCCAGCAGTCCTCCCATTTGATCCCCAGGATTCAACACAGGCACTACTGGTGAAAGCTTTCAAGGGTCTTAATGTGGCATCAGTAGATGGTCCAGGCTTCATTGCAGTGGAGGAGGGTGGTCAGCCTGACAGCCTTGTAAACCAGAACCTTCATTGAGTTCCAAAGATCTCTATTTTCAAAGACATGTTGTTGCAGCTTGAAGAAGGTGGCACTGGCGCAGTTGACTGGTGCTGGACTTCTTCATTGATGGTAGCCTGTTGAGAAAGGTGGCTGCCAAGATGCAGAAAGTGCTCCACGTACTCCAGAGCCTCCCCATCTTCATAGATAGTGTGAGGGATGTTCATCTGGTCTGGGGAGAGTTGGTGGAAAACGTTTGTCTAGGCAACATTCAAGGACAGACCAAGTGTTTTATACAAAGCATTGAAGATATCTAGGGTCACTTGCACACATGCTTTGCTGTTCCACTTACTATCTCCGAGGCACCTCATAGTCTGTGGTGTCAGCTTCCCCTGGCAAATGCACTGCACATTTACCTGTGCATTTTGATGTGTGTAGACACGACCTTGAGCTTATTTGTATAATAGCATCAGGGCTGGGAGCTGCCTTGCTGTCCCTTGTTTTTCCTTTCTTGTATCCCCCGGTGGTTCCCACTGGACCGTATTGGGAGCCTTTTGCATGAACTTTACATGTGATGAATTGTTCTATTCATTGCTCCTTTAGGAGCTTGTGCCATTATTGCCAGAGTCCTCTGTTTCCTCCACTCATTCACTCTTCCCATCTGTATTCCACCTCAGAGCTACTTTCTTCTTCACACATGCATCTACTATGGGCTCCCAAGGGTGGGTTAATAGCTTTACAACAAGCACTCCCTAATTTGCTCAGAAATGTTGTTGTTTCCCCCTGGCTCAGTTAAGAAAAGGCTTCCAGCACTCTAATAAGAGAAGGGCAGAAAAGTGGAGAGTCCAGAATTCTTTCCCCTTTAGTAATGGCCACAAAGTTCCCCAAACATTGGGTAACTAACTGGTGTCAATCCATCCATATTCAGGCTGCTAAAGGGACTGTTTCACAACAGGGCTATGCCTGCAACTGCCTCACCCACTTATATGCCTCCCAACCTTCACCACTTAAATGTTGTGCCCTAGTTTTATTCCCTTTATCCTCTTTCAGGTGAAGGAGCTGCTGCACTGTAGACACATTTTGGTCCAGCTGAGTCTGCATGTCTCTCTCCTTTTTCTCGCAATCCCTTTCCACCTCTGCTCCCCCATTCACACCAGACTGTCTTTTTCTTGATCTTGTTGATAATGTGCCAGCTCTAATATCTAGTAGATGTCAAAGTTGGATACCACAATGATCCCAGCAAGTGACCTGTTCTCCAGGCTGTTACAAAAGTTGAACCCCAATTTGTTCCTCCTCCTCTTGTTGGCTCAGCTCCATATTCTGAAGCTGAGGAAAAGGGCTCATCCTGAAAGAACTTTCTGGAGAGATGAGGCATTGCAGTGCCCCTTTGCTCAGGCCAACTACTCTGAAGAGCTTTTCACTAGTAAGTTTCCTGCATTTTGAGCAAAGCTGAGTGAAAATTACAATTTCTGTATCTTAAGGGAAGGTATAATAATTTGACATTTATTTTTTCCTAAAATGGGATGAAAACTTGAACTAGCAAATTTTCAGCAGAAGAAAAGGTTCTGAAATAAGGTGGGCTTGTATGTCTATACAAGCTGCCTCTGCCTGGGGTGCAGCAGTGGGAAAGGAAATCCCAGTGTGAGTGCCTCTTGTTTTTTTCTCTGGCTATTGAAGTCTCTGAAGATCTCATCTCTCACAATGCACCATGTGTGCACAGTCATAGAAGACCCCTTGGGTAGGGACAGACATTACACATGAACTGGTTTAAGTGATCAGAAATGAATTTAAACCTATAACAGAACAGCTGTTCAGTGCACACAAACCAGTTTGAAAATGGCTGAAACCGGTCTGAGATAAACCTGGTTGAATGTAGTATCAGACTCATCTGATTTGGGTCAAAAAGGTTTATGTAATGTCTGTTCCAGACCCCTTCCTGGTTTAAGTTAAACCAGAGTCCCTCAGCATCCCAGATGCTTTGCAACCCTGGGCAGGGCTCTCTGCTCTAGCCCAGTGGGGCTGGTCCTGCCCCTCTGCTTCCACTCCAGAGCTCTCGCAGAGACTGCAGGTACAATGACATCTGCCTGGCTTCCTCCTGTTCACCCCCTCCCCACTCTGCTCAAGCAGGGATTCCCCCTTCCCCTCTGCCTTGCACAGACGCTGGCTGGCTAATGTGACGCGGGGGGGCAGGGGGATAACCAACATGGGTTTTTAGCAGGCAGGTCCTGCCTGACTAACCTAGTTTTCTTTTATGACAAGAAAGTTCTTCACAGTAAGGGTTGCCAGAATCTGGAATGGGCTCCCAAGGGAGGTGGTGCTCGCCCCATTCTTGGGGGTCTTCAAAAGGAGACTGGACATGCACCTGGCTGAGATCACATGACC
This sequence comes from Crocodylus porosus, assembly GCF_001723895.1. Lineage (NCBI taxonomy): Eukaryota > Metazoa > Chordata > Crocodylia > Crocodylidae > Crocodylus > Crocodylus porosus. The sequence continues at coordinate 42,819,058 of NW_017728918.1, forward strand.
GCAGGGTTGGTGACTCTCTCCTTGCCTGCCAAGAGCAGGGGGTCAAACTAGATGGCCCACTGAGGTCCCTTCTAACTCTGTGACTCTATGACACCTCTCAGCATGAGGTAGCATACTACATGCTGGCTGTGGTCCATGCTATGGGAGACAGGACAAAGGCAGACAGGACAACGTCAGCTTAGGGCTTTTTGGAGCTCTCAGCAGGTAGTTGGTATCATCCCTCCATTCCTTTTTTGGAAAAAGTTGTTTAAGAAGAGCTTGAACCAATGAGAGAAGCTTTTGTTTTGTTTTATGGGCTGATAAATGCTAACAACTCCCTGACTAACTCCCTGCTGTGTAACTCAATGCTCAGTTATCAACTCCCTGCTGGCTCCCTCACTGGTCAGAGGCAGGGAGAGGACCCCTCCCTAATCAGAGCATCCTGCCAGTGCCTGGCCACACACCCGCTCAGCTCAGCATTATGGAAGGGAAGGGAGGCCTGCTGTAGCACCCCCCGCCCTCCTTACCAGCTTCTAGCCTGAGACACTGCAGGCATGTGCCAGCATTTCTTCAGTCCAAGGGGGATGCCTGTGTACTTACAAACAAGTTCAGTCTAGCCATGTTAGACTAACCTGCAAAGATTGAATCCATTCAGGATCAGGCTTTTTGAATGTCTGTCCCTAGCCTTACTGTACCACTTAAATCAGTGAGAAGCAAGATAGCAGTTCATAATTGAAAATATAGTCCATCCAGGCATCCTGACCCTCATGGGTTGATCTAGGATTTTGAAAAGGGGATTGCAGATGGTGTGATCCATCATCACATAACACAACACATTTTTCTCCAGTTAAAAAGGAACTAGAGGCTTTACTACTATGTCAGGCTCTTACAGCTATTTTATTCAGTTTAAGATCAAAGCAAAAACAAATTTAACTATTGGAATGTGCATTAATTTACTATATCATATATTGTGTATAAAAACACAATGAACTAAGCAAAAATAATCAAAAGCTGTTGTTTCATTAGTCCTGTAGTCTTTAGAATGAAATTTATATCTACTCTTCAGATTAATAAAACAAAATCTAACCTTCTTGGGCATCCTGACAGTTCATCCGAGTGCTTCACTGAAAATTAATTCCTCATCTGAGTCCATGTTCACCTGAGTTAATATTTCGATATGTGAGTTAATGTTTTTAGCTAGAATTAAAAGCAGCCTGCAGAGCTGTGGAAGCTAGGAGCTAGATTATGAGGAACAGTTGCAGACAGCAAAATTGCAGCGGAATGAATAGCTTAGTTAATGGAACATCAAGGCCATTTAAAAGGAGATAGGGTTAACACCTGTGGAACTAAGTATTTAGAAGTAATTGGGTAGATTATAATGAGCAACGAAGTCCAGTGACTCCATCACTGCTTCTTGAATAGAAATGCTGCCATTTTCAGGCAGTTCAGTTTAAATTTTGGATGGATTAGGAATTAAAGTGGGGGATGCAACTGCACCACTACATCCCCCTGGATCTATCCTTGCTGGCCCTTAGGGTAAAGAGGGACATGAGTCCCCTGAATGTTAGCTCCTATTGAGTATCCTGACCTTTTGCTCAATATCAAGGGGAGACGAAACGAAATAGTTTAGTTTAGTTCAACTAACCCAGAAAAAAGCACTCTTCTCCCCCAGGAGAAGAGTGGAAGGTACCCAGGACTTGCACCCTGTGTTGTTAAATCTGCATATGTGGTACACTGGAGGGCATGGAGAAATGATCAAAAGGACATTTGCCCACTAGAAAGTCACACCTGCACAGGGAGAAACTGAGGCTAAGAATTGCTGCCCACACAATTCTGGTGGTATGTGTTTTACATATTATTCCCATACTATCAGTTTGTTGATCCTGTGTTTTCCCAAGTTAATAACCCATTCCCTCTCCCTTTAATAAAATGTATCTTTGTTTAAGAGATTCACAGTGCTTCTCAGTAGGAAAATAATGCCTTAAAAGCATCTGGAGTTATTTTGCCAGATTACCGGATAGGGTCCTTGATTGCCCTTATTGTTGCTCGCAACACCTGGCAGAAGTGTTACACTAACAACCTGCTAATCATGAGTTCATTGAAATAATAACATGTCCTGATTTTGTTCAAACGTCTCCAGAGCTGAGACCTAGAAGCCTCACAAGGCTGAGTGAGAACCAGCCCCATAGAACACAGGTGCCTGGGCCTTGGGATGTGCCATAGGAAGGGAATGGACCCAATGACTAGGGATCCATGACAGTCCCGTGTTCTCAAAATCTGTCTTGTGATCTCAGTGACAGCCTCTCGGCTGTGTTAGAGCCTCTGAATAAATAATTCTATTTGATAGACATTGTTTCTAGGAAGACCAAAACTATAGAAGTGACAGATAAAGGGAACAAATGAACTTTTCTAAATCTCATGAGCCTAATGTTCTTAACTGAAGAGGAATTAATTCCTGGTAAAAGCCCCTCTGTTTAAACCCTTCTTTACCCTTTTATTAATGGCCTATACTTATACCTCAAGCTGAATATAGCTCCTTCTGGTGCCAGTTGGTACTTCTTTCAGACTGTTATTAACCAGTCCTGGCCAGTCTGACTGGAGTATTTGCATAGGATTCATCACACTTTTAAGTACAGTGAATAGCATGAATGTTTTATACTTAACAGATAGGGCAGGAAGCAGAAAGCAGAGAAACAGACCAGCCAGTGAGCCTGGGGCAGGAAGCAGAAAGCAGAGCAGCAGATTGGGCAGGGGAAGAGGATCTGAGTGGCATTTAGAGAAGATACAGGTCAAATTTGTGTCATGCCTGCCAAGAAGGTTGGCCTTCTACTGTGCTAGATCACCAAGGGAAGGTGACTATTTTGCAGAAGTTCCAGAAATATACCTGTCCCCTACAAAAAGAAAAACTTTTTAAGGATGTTAATTTTGCAGAGCTAAGAACAATTCCAAAATCAGAAAATGCAAGAATACACGTTGCCTGTACAATCTTAATTCATCTCCCTTCTCTACATGTCTACAGTCTCCTTGCCTGGCTATTTCCAGTTTCACCCATTGTAGCAAAACCCCCAATTTTTCTTTTTTCTTTTCTTTTAAAATGCATTCCCTCCCCTTCCCCAATCCTTTCTGACTTTTTCTTTCCCTCTCTATTCCCTATAGATAAGTATAAGTGAGCTAAGACATAGGATAAGCTTCAGCATTTTATTTTGGTAGCAAGATATATTTGTTCTGTTTTTTCTTCTCCTTTATATTGTATAATTATTATGTTTATATTGATTTTTACTATTCTATATTACTGTTTTACTGGTACTATATGATTTAGGCCTACATATGTAAGTTAGCATAAGTCATGTCAAGTTTCCATTTTGTTTGTCAAGTCTCCATCCTGTCCCCAGGCCCAGCTGTGTAACCCATGACTCATACCTACTCCTCCTATGTAACTTGGTTTCTGAATGAATGGGGATGAATGCAGGTGCTTGAGAGACAATGGCAGTAGGTCTAAAAATCGCTCCCTCTGAATGACCAAACCATTGATACCAATACCTGGACCAAGGACCCAGCCCTTGGAACCACGCTCAGCATTCAAGAAACAAAAGATGAGGTGACCCACCATTGTGCTAAGCTGCACATGCTCAGAAAGAACACCTGGAGACCTCTGAAATAGGACTGACCTTGCCTGGACAGGCCTTCCCTATAGATCAGAGGTAATTTGCCCCATAAAAGGGGTAGTGAAAACTGACTCTTTGGGAAGCCCTCTCCCATCTGGACCAGCACCACGCCACACCACCTATCCACCCAGAGGCCCTGCCAGCAACCCCCCTCTGGACAACACCTGCTGGATAAAGACCCCTTTGCAGCCTGGATAGGTAGCTATCACCTCCCACCCCCTCTTCAGCCAAGGACTTGGACTCTGCTTCTCTTCCCTACCTGGACCCCAGCCCTTCCACTGAGTCTCTTTCTCCTGCTGCCATTGTGAGTGCTTGTGTGTGTGTGTGT
>NW_017728918.1:42823129-42854375 GCF_001723895.1 Crocodylus porosus
CTGCCATTGTGAGTGCTTGTGTGTGTGTGTGTGTGTGTGTGTGTGTGTGTGAGAACCAATAACTTCATGGGGCTGTGTAGTATGTTGTCTGTTTAATAAAACTCTTATTTGGACCCCTAAGTTGGGTTTTGCTTTACTATGGTTTGGCCCTGCTCCAATCTCTGCTCCTCACCCCTCTAACTTCTGTCTCACTTCTCCCTCTCCTGCTTCTGGCTCACTGCCACCTCCAACACATGTCCGTGAGCTCCTCTCTGCCTCCAAACCCCCTGTTTCTTTGCCACTGTCTTATCCCCACTGCTTTTTCCTTTTCCCCCGAGCAACCAGGTTTCTGCCTCAGTTTCTTTCCTGGCTGTCTCCTTCTTGCTACCAGGATTTTTTTTCTGTTTTGTTTTCTTTCCTTTGTGCCAGTGACCTCGAGTAACCCTGGGGCCTCTTGATCTTAAGTAACCAAAGGCCTCAGTTCCTCAGCCAGCTCCTCTCTAGTCCAGTGGTTCTAAACCTGGTTCTGGCAACTTTCACTCCCTATACTTTAACTCTCTCTCTCTCTCTCTCTCACCTTAACCTTCCCCCAAGTATCCCAGGTAACCCAAGCACACACATACACACTGTACCATCCAAGTTAGGACCTTACCTGTATGTATGTGTGGGTGGGTTGTATGTGTATGAACTGGTGTATATGTGTGTATATATGTATCCTTGTGTGCATGATATATGAATTAGTGATCTGTGTATGTGTACTGAGTGTGCGGGTATTGACAATTGATTTTTGTCTAATTTTTAGTGTGTATGTGCTTGAGTTGGTGATAGGTATGCATGTGCCTAAGCTGGTTTGGATGTGTATGTGCCTGAGCTGGTAGTATTTGTGTGTTTGTATATGTGTAATTGTGTCACACTCTCCTGTCTAACAGCGCAATACTGAGACCCTGAGAGTTGGCCTGACCCCACAGGGCAACCACGATCATAATTGGGTCCACCTGATCTGTAACGCTTCTTACCATCTGGCTTCTGCCTGCAGCCCCTGCTTTTTGGCAGTTTCTTTGGTTCCCAATCTCACTCACTGGCCTCCTTGTCCAATTTCACTGGGTATGGACAGATGTTCCATTCCAGCAATGTAAATTTTTGGGTTGATCCGGATTTCTTCAGTGGCTGGAGGAGGAGCATTGGCATCACTGGCTGAATAGTTTAGGGACTCTCCTACAGTGTTCAAGTAATAGCAAAATGGTCCCCTCAGGGTCCCTGGCAGCTCACCACTGGGCAGGCAGTCAGGGAGCCAGTGCTCTCCCTTGCACTCTTCCCTTTGGAGGGGGGAGGGAGAGCAGAGGTCTGTAGGATACTGGGGATGTTCCACTATGCACCGAAGTGTACAGCTGTTTCAACCTGGCACTAGTGAAGAGAGTTCTTCCTGGTTGAAAATGCTCTCATTTTTTTCATAGAAGAGCCAGTTTTCTTCTGTGAAAACCCCCTTGAATGACTGTACACTAGCTTTTTATGTTGCGAAAAAGGCATTTCTCCCAGTGCAAATGTAATGGCTTTCCATAGCCAGTATTTCCTCACTGAATCCCTTGTCTCTGTCTCTCTGCCAACCAGTGCCACCTATCTCACAACACACTGACTCACCACTAGATCTGTCCTACTCCTTTCATCCCCATTTCATTATTTCCCAAATTCTTACCCTTTCCTCCTACTCTGACCTTAGTTTCCCATCATGCATTGGCTTCTAAGCCACACCCCTCTCCAGTTTTCTTACTCTGTTCTTGTTTTGTCCTAGTTAGTTTCTTTGATCTAATGTTTCTCACTTCCTTCCTCCTACCTCTTGTATCTGCATTCAGATCAGGAAGCAACAGAGAAGTCTGGACAAACAGTTTCACTCTTTATGGTTTTGCTGCCTGGTACCAGCATAGTCTGAAACAGTCTAAAACAGCTATTGTAGGAAAGTCCTACTCAGCCCTCAGCTGAAGTATTACCCAGTGCGGTCATAACTTCCCAAGGTTTTAGTTACTCAAAAAATCCCCAAAAAACCTACTGAGTTTTTATATGTAGGCTTATAGCTTGCCAGACCAGAATTATTTTGAAGGGACCTGACACACAGATGACCCGTATCCCAAATTATAGGCCCTTGATCCAAAAGATAGAAATATCACAGCAGTTCAAAGAAAAGATGACCAGAATTGTTTAGCATTGTTAAAACAATGGGTTTTTTCCCCCAACCTCCAGAGCTGGACACCCAGACAGAAAAATTCCAGCCGGAACAGTTAACATATTTGGCCAAGTTACAAACTACTAAAAACAGCGGCTTATAATAGGAAGTTGGGCAAGCATAACAATAAACAGCACTACCAGCCCCATCTCTACTTCCTCTTTTATTTCGATTACGGAGCCATCTAGCACTTCTCGGACAAGATTCCATATCTTTCGTATACGAAAGGCCCTCTGCCTCCATTTTTCTTGTTTCTAAATTACCCATTGTTTTTAAACCTGGAACCTTTTCTTTCCTAGCTTTAAGGAAAATGTCGTTTCAATCTCTCTTTGTATGACTTGTCTTCCAAGCCCTTTATCATTTTTGTCACCCATTTATGGACCCTTTCTAACTTCTCTGTGTCTTTTTTTAAATATAGAGCCCAAAACTACTCCCAGTACTCTAGATGAGGCCTAACCAGTGCCAACTAAAGAAACACTACCACCTCCTGTGCCTTCCACATACTGTTCCTATTGATGCAGACCATTCATTTTTTGTGCAGCTTTTCTGTGGCTATTGAGCCAGTTTTCTATCCACCTTGCAGTAGCTTTGTCTAGACCATTTCTCCAATTTTTTTATGAAAATGTCATGTAGGACTTTCTCAAAAGACTTGATGAAATCTAGATGCACTAAATCCATGGCATTTTCTCCAACCCCTTAACTCTAGTTACCTTGTTGAAAAAAGAAACCACATTTGTTTGCCATGATTTGTTCATAGTAAATCCATGTGGGTTGCTTGTAATCAGCCTTTCTTTCTCTTATGATATTCTCCCATAACTTCTTGATTATTAGGGTGAGGCCTCAGTTCCTCAGATCCTCCTTTTTGCCTTTTTTAAGAGAGAGGCACTATGTTTTAAAAGAGGCACTATATTTTATAGTCCTCTAGTGCAGTGTTTCTCAACCCATGGGTCACAATCCAAAAGTGGGTCGCAAGAATATCTGAAAGGGTCATAAACAAAAAAAAAAAGATCATCAACAGTAAAAATGGGCTCTCCTTTAGAGAAGAAAGAAGTGAAAAACTGAGGCTTTTCCCTTGCAGGCTGGCAGAGTTGCAGCCTGAAAGGGGCTGCTTGCTCCCCGCTTCCCCCCAGCCCACCCCAGACACTGCAGGGCTGGGGCCTGGTGGCAGCAGGTTAGGAGTGAGGGGCACTGCATCGGGACTGGCATTGATGTTTACAGATGGGTCCTGATACAAAAAAGATTGAGAACCACTGCTCTAGTGCCCTGTGTGTCTCCCACAGCCTTGTCTGTATATTACTGTTAAGGGCTCAAAGATCTCTGCTAGTTCCTTCCATGCCCTACGATGTTCATCAGCCCTGTTGACTTGAACTGATTTTGGTCCATCAAAAGTTCTCTGTTTATTTTATCATTTCATCTCACATCTTGTTCCCTTCCTTATCCAAATGGTCCTCATTACCTGTCTGGTCCCAACTTTTTTTCTTTTTGTGTGAAGACTGAAACAAAGTACCTGCTGAGTAGCTCTGCCTTCTGTGTATCTTCTGTTAAGAGTTTGCCCTGCCTATTAACCAGTAGACCCACAGGTTCCTTGGTTCTTTCCTTTCTGGCCAACATATTTATAGAACCTCTTCTTGTTGTCTCTAACCTCCCTCACCAGGAGAAACTTTGCCTTCCTGTTTGGTCCCTGAAAGTTCTTGCTATTTCCAGGCATGCCTCTTTGGTGACCTGCCCATATTTTCTACTGTCTGTATGCTTTCTTTTTTTTTTTGCATTTGAGGAATCCTAGATCTTTGTGCAGCCGCATTGATCTCTTGTCATTCTTCTTGTGTTTCCATCATGTTGGAATAGCTTATTATTGGGCTCCCAATACTATGTCCTTTAGAAGCTTCCAGCCAATGTTTATATTGGTCTGCAGCATTGCAGCACATTGGGGTATACTTGTCCTGAGGGAGAGAAATAGAAAAACCTTGCTCACCAGGTGAAATTTTCCAAGCTGGCCCATCTCTAGTATTTATTGCCATCTAGTGGTGAGCTAGAAAATATCAGTTGAATTACATTTCAAAAACGTGAAAATTTTGTCCTCACTCTTCAAGTTTTAGAGAGACTACTCAGGTCTGCACTGTCTTCATGGATCTTTTCCAGTCCCTGATTGAAATGAGGGCAACTTCTGAGACACCCTTTCAAGTGGAAGTGGTGTTACTCACATAAAAAGGCATTTGTTATGCTTGGTTGAGTGGAGATAGAGTGAAAAATTCTCAGGCTGTGATCCACACTCCCACTTACAAAGATAGAATTTGTATCCTCAAAAGTTATATTTTGAAAACCTTCATATGAATTATAGGTGCAGATTTTAGTGGTGGCATATGTAGCTAACTGTTTTGTGCCTGTGATCACATAGATAGATCACATAGATCACCTGTGCCTACAACCCAGGTCTGGTGCATGATGGGTATGGATTTTGTGCATCTAAACTGTATACAAAAAAAAGGTTGATCTTTAAAAGTGAATTTAAGTCATCAGAGTCTGACTAAATTTTAGAGGAGTTAGCAGAAGAAACTTTGGAGGTAATGGTAATATTTGCAAAATCAACAGAGGGCAAATGTAGTACCCCTCTTGGGAAGTTACAGAAGGGAGTTGCAGAGTGGTCAGCCTGATTTCAATACCTAGGAAGTTACTACAGCAGCTTATAATACAGTCAATTTGTAATTGTCTAAAGCAACAAGGAGCACTAACCAGTAGCTTATAGTGATCTATTAAGAATAAATCATGCCAAAGCAATTTGATTTCCTTCTTTAAAAGGGTAATTGACTTAGTATGTAAGACGAAGCAGTGGACAAAATATATCTGGACTTTATTAAGGCTTTTGATATAGTTCCACTTGTCATTGTAATAAATAAGCTGGAGAAATGTGAAAACTGCCACTAAGTAGATACACAATTGGTTGAATACCTGCAAGCAAAGAGTAACTATAAATGAATCAATGTGAGACTGGAAAAAAGTCCCTAGTGGGATTCAAAAGAGGTTCAGTCAGGTCCAGTCTGCTGCTTACCTTTTTATCAATGATTTGGATGCAGCAGTAGGGAAGTCTACTGTTCAGATTTACAGCCAACAGAAAAAAAAATGGGAGCAACTGTAAACACTTTGGAGGATGGATTGAAATTCAAGGAGAGCTTGATAAACTGGATAATTGGGATATAGGCAAAAAACGAAATTCAAAATAGAGAAAAAACAATTTATAAATACAAATGGGGAATAACGGGCTTGGCTGTGCTATTGTCAAGAAGGATTTTTGAGTTATGATGGGTCACAAACAGCAAGAGTCAGCAATTTAATCCTGTCATAAGAAAAACACATATAATTTTAGGGTACAATAATAAAAACTTTGCATGAAGGTGACAGCACCATTCTACCCAGTGCTGGTTAGGCCTTAGCTGGAATAGTGTGTGGAATAAAGGTCAAATGAAGAAAGACTAAAAGAACTGGATACAGGGGAAATAGATATAGGCATCTGTCTGGGATGGCATAGGGTATGAAAACCCTACATTTGTGCTGGGAATTGGGCTAGATGGTGGTTGAGGTTCCTTCCAAACCTATAATTGTATGAAAATGCATCACCAATCCTAGGAACAGCAGCCAGAACCCAGGATTTCCAACATGAGTGTCTTCATTGGGTTACGGAGTCATGGCAGATAAGTGGTGCTGTAATAGTAACTGCAGGTACAGTAGGAAGTAGTCAGACCCTTGAGGGAATCCCTGCTGTGGGATTGTATGATTCTGTGATTCTACAATCTTTCATTTTTCCAAATGGTTAATAACTTACATTCATACTGTTGGCACATACAACTGCATTAGTGTATAATCAGCTTGTCAAGGCTTAGGTAGGTGTGAGAGAACTTCTTTACTTCTGGAATAGTAAAATAAGTTATAATAGTGCTAGTACTAAACAAAAACTAGAGATACAATGGCTTTATGGTGCCACAAGGAAAGAGAATCTTATAGAAATCCTGTGCTTCTGACTCATTTTGGAGAGCTAAAATTTCATAAGGGATTTGCCAAAAGAGAGACACAGGACATTACTGAAATGTATATGGAAACAGCTTTGAGTCTCATTTGCTGTCGCTTTCAGAGGAAAGTGACACAATAATGAGTCTTAATGCACTATATTTTATTTAGGAACTCTGCGTAATGCACAATGGGATCATTTCAGTGTTTGAAGTACTTTGCCCTGACAATAAATCACAAGATTTCTCTAGTGTGTGTTTTGCTGGGGTCAGCTTGTTAAAACCTGAAATGGACTGGTAGGAGCTGAGAGAGTATAAAGAAGCTGCAGCCGCAATGTTGTTTACTGATTGATTTCATAAATCAAAATAAGTATATCCTGTGAGCTGGGTGATTTTACTTACTGCTTCTCAGCACAGGGCTATTCAGTTGGACTTACCTTCTTAAATGTTAAATTTGCACACCTGAGGCCTGACAGCTAAATATTCTTCTTCTGAGGCACCCTGTTTTCTAGAGCCATTGTGACTTTCCATGGACTTCAGTCCCTATATTCTTTCTCACTGAAACTTAAAGCATTCTGCAGACATTGATAGATTAATCCTTACCATGCCTTGTGTGATAGGGGGGTTATATTGTTCCTATTCTGCACTACGGGAAAGCTGCTGCCCATTGCCAAAGTTACTTAGGGAGGCTTGAGAAATATAAGCTGACCTTCTAGGTTCTAAATCAAAACTCCTTTTCATCCCAGGAGCTCTGAATGCGGCCCCATGCCTTAACCTTCAAGTTTAGCTATATCTATTTTCTGTTCTTGCCACACAAGAAAGAAAGAAAAGAAATAAGTCAAATTGCTTTACTGTATTGGAATACTCTATGCTCTTATTGGAACATATTGCACCTAGTGGAATTTCCTTCCCATCAGTGGGTGAGACCTTAGGGCAAATTTCAAGCTTCCTTGATTCTGCCCTTAGGTCTCCAATAGCTTAGTTATAGCTTAGAGCATCTTGAACTGGAAGAAGAGTTCTAATTTTAAATCCTGTTTCAATTTCTGTTTCACAGCACCCTAACTTGTATAGTCAAAGGACTTGCAGCTCCCGTTACCTCATTGGGACTGTTTCTCTTAGTCCTTGGATTTTGTGGTGGGCCCTCAAGAACCATTCTAATCTCCTCTGTGGAGAAGACACCTAACACAACTCCGTCTTGCTGTGCTTGTGTCACAGAAAGTGAGAAGAACAAAGCCAGAGAGGAAGCCCCTTTCTTAGAGGTTACAAATACAATAGCTATGGAATCAAAAGACCCTCGGCCAACGAATCAGTCATAGGTTTGGATCTCTTGTCCTGCTTGGTATGCATACAAGGATTTCATACCCTTCACTGATTTGGATACTGGGGCAGATTTGCCTCTCTAAATGTTCAATTTCACTGTTTTTTTGCCTCTCTACTTCTTAATAGGTGATGCCTTAGTGCTAGCTGTGCCAAATTCTGACAATGACCTGAAATAAGACACTCCGGCAAACTCAGTTACTATTAATATTCCCATTAATATTAGGAAGGATTAGGAAGGATATCACTTGTCTTCTAAAAGTCCTAGCTTCACTTCATTCACTGAAAGACAGACCACTGTTCTGATCCAGATGTACCTAGTACAGGTGAATTGGGAGTCCCAGACTCCTTTGCACAAGATACAGTACTCATCTCTTACTGGGTTTACAGTAAATTGTTCTTAATCCTTGTTAATAAATGTGTTTGAACCTTTATGACAAGAGGCTTAAAACTGTTAATATCAGTGTTATTTTTCCCATCCCACTTTTTCTTTGGTTTTAATGATTTCTTAAACATTCCTGTTGTTTAACTTTCCATGTAGAGTGATGCATGATGGATGTTGGGTTGTATTAGGTTACATTATAATAGTGTTTCCCAAACTGATATAATGAAATACCTGCAGTGGAGCCAGAATGTCCAAGGCATCCTGGTGTGTTTTCAACAGCGTGCTATATGCAGCTGTGCATATTTCTACTAGTGCAATCTGTGGTCAGAGGAAACTGAAGAATATAAAATGGAGGAATTGGTCTAATCTGACATTTCAGACCTGGTCAATGGAACTGAATATGATTTATTTACAGAAAGACTTGGGGCCTGTATCAAGTGAACTGTGGAAGGATGAACCAATAGGGAAGGTCTTTCTAAAAATAGAGAATTGTTGTAACTTTTATAGCAGTATGTATGTTGACTATAACCCATAACCTATTCTGCCTCCCTTCTGCTATATTTCCTTATCTTGTGTATCTGACACCCGCTTTTACTGCTGATGCAGGAAACAGTTTGTACCATCAACTTGGTTTACTATTTTAATATTCATTAAAAGGGGTGAAAAAAGCAAAATAAAAGATTAAAATTGGTTCCGGGAACAATCTTGCATTGCTGGGAATGGACCGGATGACCCATTGATCTCTTCTCACTTTTCATATGGTAATCCCTGCTGCTCAGAGAAAGTAGTAGAAACAGAATACATGTAATGCATAATTGTTTTTAAGGATTGTTTCCGCTACATTTGCTCTTACTATGTTATTTCTCATCCCATGCTCTCACCCTTCACCTTTGTTTCACTAGTTATTAGTTTTTCTAAAGCTTTTGAGCTCCTTTTCACTTTCTGCATGTCTCTTATCTTCCATTTTCTTTTTTCCCTTTCCCTTAAAATGGTTTCTATAGCACTCTTCTCTTTATCTTAATTCTGCCTCCTGTTCTTTTTGCATATTATCTGTTTTCCTGTAAACTATTCTTCCCAGTTCCTTTTTCTTCCCTTCTCTTTCTGGATAGGTTTTCCATAATTTTTTATCTTGTCTTTTTGTTTTTCGTTAAACATCTGGGGCCTATTTAATATATGAAACATGGCCATGCCGTCCAAATGTCTTCTAGATAATAGTATGTTAAAAATCACCAGTCAACCCCACTGCCCTTGACATTACCATAGAAATGAAGGCCTAGAAAGGACCTCTTGAGGTCATCTAGTTTAACTCTCTGCCCAAGGCAGTCGAGAATTGTTCTGATCTGCTTCAGTTACTTCTCAATGAGCATGTCTACACATGATGCTAAGTTGCCATAGCAATGTGCTATGGTGACATAGCATCAGTGGGCACAAACCACAATGCTACAGCTATGTCACTATAGCAATGCACTCCCTCAGTGTAGCACATCACTATGGCCATGTAGGGGCTAAAAATAACCATGTGCCACCAGCACAGCACAGTATGGGCTGTTACTGCACCATCATTTAGTACTTCAAAAGGAAGTACCAAAAGGAAGTACTAAATGATGGCACAGTAACAATGGCACCATAGGGGCACATGTAGATGTACCTAGTGGTTCCAAAGCTGTATTTCCAACTATATAGACCTGTGTTCTTCAGGCTCCAAACCATGTGTCCACATTTTGCTTTCTATATAGCATTAAAAAAAGTCAGTCTAAGGCCTCTGAAAGAATTACATTCTTGGAGCCAACCCTTTGAGTCATCTTAAGTTTAGAAGCATAGACCTTTGATGAGAGAAACCAGCTCAACGGATCTGAAAATATGGCTTTCATCGCCAGGCTTTGTGTTCTGAAAGTCATGAATGCTTTATGAATCACAGGGTATATATTAGCAGTCTCCTCTGGTGATCACAGATGTTAAGGATATCACTGTGTGTTGAAACAGCTTCTGAAAAGATATATACAAACTGCCTCTAAAAATTAGAACTGCTATGTGACCCTGGTGAAATGTAGGACTTTAAAAGTGTAATGGATACACATCACTCATTGCTTATCCCAGTATTGTCTACACTGGAATTTGCCTTGGCAAAATTCACTGTAAAAACAGTCTAATTTTGTGGCTTTTACCTAGAATACTTGATCTTGGAAATATAACTATATCCCATCTTAAAGCCTTTCCATTTATTTTTGTAATTTAATAAAGTAAATATTGTATTCAGTTCACAGTATGTGATCTTTTCACATCAGGAAAATTGAATAATTATACATCACCTTCCATATAAATGTAGGCAGCAGGATTACCCTACCGGCTTGTTTTTGACCTACAGTTACTAAATTCCACCTTCAAAACTTGAGGCCCAGCAGCGCAGTGATATCTGCCGATTTTGCTTCTGTCCCAAGGGTCCACGAACAGTTTCACATTGGTCTCTCCTTTCTCCCATGTGTAGCATTGCTCAAACTCGGCATTCTTTCTTGTTGCTCTTCAGCATGTTTTGTTGTACCTTTTTGGGACTGCTCCTAACCACATGCTCCAGGACAAATATCATTTTCCTCTGACTGCTTTTTTTGTCAGGAGAAAAACACTGTTTTGACATGCCCTGGAGGTTTTACCTAATAGGGAAGAATGTTCTAATGGTGTAACACTGAACTGTGACTCTGGGATACCAGTTCATTTTCTACATTTTTGATAATGGGTATGTCAATTATTATCTACATCTCAGAAAGATCACTTCCATTCTCCTCTCTTTTCTTATGCAGACTGCCAGCTGTCTCGAATAGAATCTTGCTCTTACTATGTGCCTATAGTGTACGCGCTGTTCTAGAGCTTGACTAGCAGCTTGGGGTTTGCTTATAACCCCAATAACCTAGATCACAAAGCAGCCTTACAAACAAATCAGTTTTATTAGGAAGAAGTGAGGGGAAAAATCAAAATGGAGCAAAGGAGTGGTGTGCAAATCTCTCTAACCTTCAGTTTAGGCATAATGAATTCAATGTTATAGTCACCATGGCGATGAAGAGGATTACATATCTAGTTCAGTTGTCTCTCCCCAGCTTCAGGCTTTCACAAAAGTCATGACTTTGCTCCCCATAGTCCAAATCTTTTACAGTCTTTGTCCCTCTTGCTACAGCATCCATTCTCATATGAAGCAGGAAGGTCACAAGTTACATCAGCATTTTAACTATATACTGTTTGGTCAGGTGCGTTCTCTGGAGACTATGATTGTAAATAGAGTTCAAATCATTTTTGAGCTGTATAGTTACAGGAGACAATAGAATCTGTTAATTCCCGAGCTAGAAAAGGGTGATGTTGTTTCCCAGTTTTTTCCTCTCTCAAAGCCAGGCATTTCAAAACAGCTTTTTGATCTTGTTTTTACAGAGTCAAGGTAACAGGTGCCTTGTTTGCATAAGGGCTTCCCTGCCCCACCTGAAAAGCTGAAACCAAGTCATTAAGATTTGGCGCCTGATTCTGATGATGTTGTCAGTTTTATGCACCTATTTGTGCAAAATAAGTGTATTATGCTACCACCCTGATTGGGGAACATTTTGTAACCCTTTTTAGATCTGTAAGTAAATACAGAAGATAAAATAAGTGAAGAATGTAGCCTACAGTACTCGTATGGCATGCCTGGCTCATTTTCAGCAAATGTATCTGCTTTCTCAATAATTACACATTCTATAAAATGTCTTGGAACCTTAGCCATCATTACAAGGAGGGAGAAAGAAGCATTATGATCCAATTGTTTAGTAGCTGCATGAGTTCTATATTCCTGTAATAGATTTATTTTTAAGAGTCTGCTTCTTGCATACAGCTTATTTTTGCCTGGTTTAGGGCAATGGAGAGATTACATCCTTGTTTTAAGCCACCTGCACTCAGTCTGAGCTCACTGTTTTTAGTGCTTACTGCTGTGCTTTTTATATTAAAAAATAACAAAAAATGAGAAATTAGGCAAAGTTACAATAACAAAATGAGATACTAAACAAAGATTGAAACCAAGAAACAAAATAAGTTAGGTATGGGGTCAAATACATATCAAAATTAAATGTTATCCTTAACCCTCTTTTCCCATTTTTTTTTCTGTTTTATTACCATATTTACTCAAATCCAAGACAAGGTTATTTGCAGGAAAAGCCCCTTTTCTTATAATTTCATATAAGAAACTCTCACTAAATACATTGCCTATCATTAAACTGCTGCCAAAAGCACCATGTACTCAGCAATGGAAACCAGCTATGAAGTTGATTAATTGCAGCTAACACTGAACATGACTATAAAACAAATAGCCCACTTGGGACAAATGTGCTGATGTCAAGTTGTGGCTCACCATGACTTGGAAAAAGAGTCAGTGGTGAAGAGGACTGCACTTAATAAATTAAATATTGTACTCAGTTCATAGTATGCAATCTATTCACATCAGGAAATAGTGAAAGGACTTGCCTATCCTTGTGGTAAGTTCCCTTTAGCATCCCATCCCAACCCACAAGGATAGGTTAGTACACACCATCTGACTAAGACATATGGTAGTGCCCATTAAGCGCAGTCCTCTTTACCGCTGCCTGTATTTCAAGTCATGATGAGTCATGATAGTACATGCTTTTTTATTTCCTCTCCACTCCCACAGCTGAACTGTGCCTATCTTTCCCATTTCCAACGATTCCTGTTTCTTCACCAGCCTTAAATGCCTCACAAACATCATGAAACAGGACCCCAAACAGTTTACCCAGAATCCCTCTGTTGCCCCCTCTCTCAGCCTGGTGCATATGATTAGTGTCATCCTGCCCTTCATGAGGTAAAGCCAGACCAGGCTGTCCTGTATCTCAACTGCATATACATTTTTGGAGCATCCTAGGAATTGTGACAAGAATACCCAGTTCCAGTCAAGGGTGGGGGCTAATTAGCACATGGATCCTTTGTAGCGGGTAACTGGACTACACACACATACTGAGCAGTGCTGAGCTGTGGGGTCACCATGGTTCAAAATTCTGTTGACTCTGGTGGGGCCCACCCCAATCAACTTTGGCTTTGGACTAATTCAGCTGCACAATTTTGTGGTAATGGGGGACTTGCTTTGACCAGTTCATATCTTGCTTCAGATATACACTGTGGCAAGCCAGGAACCTGCTCATAAACAGACACTCAGACCCCACAGTCAGGCACTGTATTAAAATGGGACCAAGTGAAATGGACCAGTACTACAGGAAGTTAGAAGAGGACAATGGGAAAGAAATGGCAGACCTCATGTGGTGGAGATGGATCTGGCATAGACCGTTTTGGGAGCAGGCCTTCTGAGGAGGGCAGTGGGTGTGTAAACAGTATGAGTCCTGGCCTAGTCATAATAGTGATTACGCATGCGTAGGATGGCTAGAGGTTAGAAGTCTCTGGAACATCTAAACTTCTGACCTTGATGAGGCTATGACCTACTTAGGCAACTGAGGCATATGCAGTTGAAACTTTCTTATATAACCACAGAGCGGGAACTTTATGTTAATGAGTTATGAAGTGATAATGAATATGAGTGGTCCAAGAAAATGATACTGTCGAGTGACTTTGATTGATCAAGATGTGCAAAGTGATGGGACCTTGGTATGATTGGCAGGTGGCGTGAGGCAGCCACTACAAAAGCCAGCGTGAGGCACCCATCTCAGTGTGTGCGTCTGGATGAGCTGAGTCTGAAAGCCTGAGAGTTTTGTGTCATGTTGTTTTCCTGGAGAGGCTGGAAGATTGGGAGTGCGGGTGCTGCGCATTGTGTGTGGGGACGCCGGAACTCTCACCTGAGATACTCCCCTTCGCTTCCCATCGGACGGGTAAAGTGTCACCTTTTCCTTTGAGGTCTCCAAATACTCCACTTGTGGAGGAAAGGGTAGAAATCCTCTGCCTGACAGGGATTTGACAGCAGGCCCTGCAGCCTGGGTGTCAGTGCTCTTGGCTGCCACCGCTGGTGACAGGCCAGTATGGCTCTCTGTACATATTTGTATATAGCGTTCTGTTAAGTGGTTGTTAACTAGTTTATGTTGCTATGATTATTGTTATTTTTGGCTTCTAATACAGATTGGCTATTAACCCGTACTTTGTGTTTGTATTCATTAATAGTAGTGCACCTCAGGGTGGGGCTGGGCTGCAGGCCAATACTCTGAGGGATTAACTATTTCAGGTGCAAGCGAACTATAGACACCAAGCACAGTAGAGGCCTAACAAAACTCTGTCCCTGTGATTACCACAGCCCTTGTACCAAGCCAGTCTTCAAGTGGATATGGAGATGCGGGTGTGAGTGCACAGATACACAGTGTGAACTGTGTAACAGGTTTTTAGTGTGCTTTGAGCTGCCAAGTGAACCACAGGGGCCACTTTGCAGAGTGTTAGAAGTGGAGTTATGTATATATAACCAGCCATTCCCCCTTTTTCTTTGCAAAAAAAAATAAATATATATTTTTTTTTTTGCAAAGAAAAAAGGGAATGGCTGGCAGGGCAAAATACCATGACAATGATGGTGGTGGCAAAGGAAGTACTCTGACCAAGGTAATACAATTCAAATGGCACTGTGTAGTGGAGGGTCTGCTTGTGGATAGGACTTCTTACGAGAGTCTCATAGTTAGCTTCCTACTGGCCAACTTCCAGTGGAAGGGTCTCGGCTACACACCAACTTTATGGAAATGGGAGACTCCTCCCTAGCTTGTTCCTGTGGCCATAAGGCTGAGGGTAAGCGAAAACTGGGGGCATCCAAACCCCAAGCCTCAGTGCTTGGGCCTGCACGTAGGATGTCTGCCAAAGGATTTGGAAGCATCTGAAGCCCTAGGCAGGGGTGGAAAATGTTTGCCAGTATTAGGGCCACATATGGTTCTTGAATGACTCACAGATTTGGAATTGATTTGGCTGATTTGACTTGGGACTCAAAAAAATTATTTAACAATACATAAAAATAGAGGACTGGTTTCTTTCTTGCTTTTCCTCTGGCTTGCTTCCCAGCCTTTTGGCTAGGACCATCTAAGACTAGGGGGCATCTGAATCCCTAGGTCTCTAAGGCCCGGGGCTTGATCATAAGATGTTTATCACGGATTTGGGGAGTATGTGACGCTCCAAACTGATAGATCTGGGAAGGAGGATACTTTCCCGGTCAGAGCCACACAGACTTGAACAATTGAGTTCTGCTCAGTCAAAATTTGAAACTTGGCTTTTGGGCTTTGCCCAATAGAATTCAAAACTGATTTGGCCCTTAAAATGAAATTTAAAAAGAGTTTGCACTTCATTTAAGTAGGTGCTAAAGTGCTGATCAAAAGTGTGTTTATGAAGTAAAATGTGCAGTAATTTTTTTTTTAAAAAGAAGCTAATATGCATCAATGCTGGATGAACTAAGTTCATGGGAACAATGTGGGAATTGCTAGAGTCCTGTTTAATTTCAAGGTTATTGTTTCCAAATTTGCTCCTCACTTCTATGTGCTCAGGGAGAGCAGGGTCTGACCGTAATGAGAGGCGGAAGCGGCTGCCAGGGAAAAAAGCTGGAGGGAAGCAGAGAGCAAAGGGGCTACCTGACACCCCCCCCCCCCCCCCCCCCCCACCGATTTATTTTTCTGCTGTCACAGTGGAAGGGGGGTAAATACAGGACAAACCTCCAATAACTAGAAAATTACCTGGAAAATCATAAATTTATAAAAGTCCATATATAGTAGGGAGAGGGGAATTACTGGGGCTGGAGGGCCCCATATAACATATGAGTTTTGATCAGCTGTCATAGGTCAGAATCCCCCACTTCCACAACAGCTCACCAAAACTCCCTAAGTGGCATTTCAGCCCAAATAATTGCCTAGCCCTGGGTTAGGGGAACCTAACCTTTTATTCTTGCTTCTCCCTGTACATCCTTCTCTACCCCATGTCCCTGGCACATGGCCAGACCAAGCTGGTATGCACTGTGTTCCTATGTGCCACCTTGCACCACATGGGTGCAGCTGGTATGGCTCCTGCCAGACCCATCCACATGCTTGGGTCTCAGACCAGAGGAGGGTGTGCATGGAAAAAAGAGAAACACTGTGCGGCACCAGCCTAGCTGGGCCCAGATGACCTGTGGCTCTCAGCCCCCTTCTCCCTTCCCACCCCAAGTCCCTGGCCAGCAGCTGGGTCAGGCAGGAGCCACACCAGCTGCACTCACATGGCCCAAGGCACATGGGAACACAGCACAGCACCAGCCTGGCTCATCCTGGCTGTATGCCAAGGACTTGTGGCAGGGGAGGAGGTGCAGGGAGAAGGGTACCAGGAGCCAGGGGTTATCAGGGCTTAGCCTGGCTGGTACAGTGATGTGGTCCACTCTTCTCCCTGTACTCACCCCCCTGTTCTGAGTCCCTGGCACATAGCTGGGCCAGGCCAGTGCCACACTGTGTTCCCACGCACTGCTTTAGGCCAATGGGTGAAGCTGGTGCAGCTCCTGCCCAACTCGGCTATGTGCTGGGGACTCAGGGCCACGCAAGAGCTGTGCCAGCTGCTTCAGCTGCACCCATGTGGCACAGCCCAAAATGGTGTGGAAAGATAGCTCAGCACCACATTAGCGCCACCTATGCCCCTATCAGTGCCTGGCCCAACAGAGCACAGATAACCTCTGGCTCTCTTCCCCCTGCACTCCCCACCACCAGGGACAACCATACCTGAATGTTGACTCTTACCAGGGGCTGGGCTTTTGGGGCTGTGAACAGCTGCACTGGCAGGGCTGTGCACAGATAGCCTCACCGGGAAGAAGCTTGTTCAGGAGCTCAGCACCCCCTACCTGGAGAGTACAATGGGTGTGGAACAGGCCAGGGAGGGGAGTGGCTGCCTGGTCATGGGAGCCAGAGCTGCTGCTGCTGCTGCTGCTGCAGCCAGCTATGGCATGGGGAAGGGAAAAGGGCAAGAGACGCCATAAGTCAGGCAGAAGCATGTTGGATACAATTCTTCAAAGGAGCAGCCATGGGCTGAATAGAATCATTTGGTGGGCTGGATCTGGCCATGGGCTATAATATGCCCACCCCTGATATATAGAATCTAATTATTGGAGGTCATCTTATAATCAGCTCTGCTTTCTGTTCATGTAAATATGGTAGGATGTTTGCTTCAACAAACTGTTGCATGTCTATAATGTGCCAGATATACTTTTGATTGTGAAACTGAAAATGGAGGAAGGATAAGACCATCCTATTAAATAAGACTGATGCTCAGGAGACCTAGGTTCAGTTTCTGGCTAGGATGCAGACTGTCTGTACCATCTCGGGTAAATCATTTAGTGTCAGACCCAAATGGAATAGAATCTGCACAGAAGTGAAACCTCTAGGCTTCTTATGGTAAGGCATGAGATGCTCAGAGGGGATCTAAAATGGCTGGTACCTGGGTGGGTACCAAAAGCTAGTGAACAGGGAGCTGCAAAGGGTCAGATTTTTAGAGATAATTAAAGACCTAATTCCCATTGATTTCCAAATGCCCCATATTTTATCCAATGTTAAATATGGAAAAAGTCTTGGACACTGGAGCAAGAGTTTGAGTGTCCTAAACACTAAGCTACACAATCCCTTTCTCTCCACCTCCAAATGAATCCTAGGCTCTTTTTTATATTATGGCACAACTTAAACAGGACAGGTAGAGAGGGCCTTCCCTGTTCTTCCCAGTAGCATATACTTAGTGGTTAGGGGTCTGCCCTAGAAGATGAGAAATGTAAGTATAATCCCTTCAAGCTTGAGGAGGAAACTGGATGGGGCTTCTCATTTCCTGGATGAGTGCTCTAACCTTTAGACTACTATATGAAAGAGAAACAGCAGCAGCTCCTATACTGGCTAAGTCTTAAAAGAAAGCAGGAGCTACCATTGCATTTGTTGAGAACTTGGGGAAGCCAGCATGTGTGAGATGTGCTCTGAGAATTCCTACCAGTTCAAGTCCTTCAGGGGATGCACATCTTAGTTGCTTTAAAAGGTGAAGGTGAGGGGCTGCTTGGGAGCAGTACATCATCTGCTGTACCAGTTACATCCACATGATTCCATGATGATACAAGTGAGCTAAATCTCCCAGCATGGACCCTGAAGAAAGCAGCGTTAAGACTGAAGTGGTTTTGCTGTGCTACTGTCTCTGCAGAACCATGCAGCATAGCAGCTTGTATCCCTATCACTGATGGCAAAACAATTGTTACTTATGTTTATACAGTTGGATGTGGATCTCAATCAGGTTTAGGTATGAGCTAGACATCAAGGTACTCAGCCCTGTCAAAACATGGGGCTTAGTGCACCAGTGTTGAAACATGACTTATAGGCTACTCGGGATTTCCAGGTCAAAAACTGCAGTACAAGGGGATTTCAGGTGCTCTGGAGTTAGGTGCCACCTGGACAGGGATTTTCACAAAGGTACTCAATTTTGTTCTCAAGGAAATCCTCCATTGAATGTGGATTGTTCTTTGGTTCTTCCTTTGCAGAGTGGGCTTAACACTTGTTTACTTGCAGGAATACTGTGAAGATGAATTAACAGCTGAGAATTGTACTAATACTCTGATGACGAGAGCTGTATAATACCCAGATGAAAAGCACAGTGTCCCATCTCTGCCACTCACAGCCCATTCTGAGTCAATGAGAAGATGTACAAGTACAACAGCAGCATGTCTGGAATGGAAGTGGGTCTGAGAATCCAGTAGTTGGGGGGGATTGGTTATGGAGCTGATGGTTTTGCACTAAACAAGAGTTCTGCATTCACCCTCTAGCAAGAATCAAAAGTTGCCTGCTTACACCTGTGTTAGTGACCACTACCCTGATAAGTGAACACACAAACTGAATAAAGATGAAATTGCAAATAAGGATGTAGGTGCAGAACACAGATAGTAAGAGTGGCTTTCCATCCAGCCTGTATAAACACAATACAGCTCTTTCATCATAAAACCATCTGCTGTTTCTAGTTATTTATATAACATGTTTGCTGTTGGATAACCACACTCTGCTGTGACACTCCCAGGGGATATCAGTTATAAATCCACCTGGACATGTTCGATATATCCTTAAATGGGCCTATTGCATAGCACTTATACTAAAAATGCAGGCAACATTAATTAGTGACTGAGAAGCTTTTTAAAGGAAGGATTAGACAATCCTTAAGGACAGAAAACCTGCGTACCTGTTCTAATGGAATAAGGAATTGATTCCATCTTTTTAGGGCCCTTTGGCTCTAAAGCTCACTTTCTGTTGTCAGTTTTAGCATCGATCACTTCTAATAACACTACCTTTTCCATTTGTAGCAGAGGCATAGCTGCACAATTCTGTAATGAAAGACAGATGCATGGAGAAGCAGCAATGGGCAGCTTGGTACCAGCTTGTTGCCAGTCCGGCAGTAGCAGCAGCTGCTATTTTTGTGCCCCCCAGCACTCAGAACTTGTGCCCTGCTGTTATCCTTAATTATGACACTGATCTGTAGATCCCAAAGGGGGGAATATTTTATAAATGGGAAAAACTGTGGTACAGAAAAGGAAACTTGTGAAAAACTATCCAGCAGGATATTGCTGGCGCCAAACCTAGAACCAGTCTCCTGTTTCCTAAGTCTTCCCTTATTCACTGAATCATATTGCTTCTTTTAATATGCCTCATGCTTTATTATAGCTATGTGTGTGTTATAAACAATGGGACTGTGGTGGGGAGGTTACATAACATCCTGCAGGTGATCTGCAAGAAGCCAAAAAGGAATATAACACATTTTCACGGTTAAGATGGAATAAAATGTCAACATTTTAAATCAGGCAGATCTTTTTTCTTTACAGAAGGATGGCTGATTCTTTTCTCCCACTATCTTAAGTCTCATTGCCAAGTATACTTGCCTGCTGTGGCTTCCAGCCAGTACAACTGTGCTACAGGCACTACTCTGTAGCCTAATGCATGGTTCTTCATGCTTTTCATCATATCATCTAACAGAACTGACCTTTTAAACCAATGTATAGATATTCCAGTTTCTAACTTCCAGTAACAACATCAGGAGTAGTGCTTGTAATCTTTTGTATATTATGCTAAGGACATGAGGCCCTGTTGAACGACATGGCAAAGCTTCCACTGACTTCAGTGAGACCAAGAGTTCATATGTAGTCCTGAAAACATTGTGGCCACACTCATACAAACTTTAAAATATTGAAATCCACTTGCATACCAAAGCAGGGTCAATATAACAGAATTAAACTAGGTTAAAATTGCAGTAACAAAGAAGTTATTTTATTTAATATTATACTTTCTCACATCAAAGCTAAAAGTACTACAGCATGTCTTTACTCCAGAAGTTTCACAGCCTTCCCTTAACTAACTATTTCACAGACTCATAGAAAGTTAGGGTTTATAGGGATCTCAGGAGGTCATCTAGTCCAACCCCCTGCTCAAAGCAGGACCACCCCAACTAGATCATCCCAGCCAAGGCTTTGTCTAGCCAGGTTGTGAACACCCCCAAGGATGAAGCTTTCACCACCTCCCTGGGTAACCTGTTCCAGAGTTTTACTATCCGCCTCATGAGAAAATTTTTCCCAATATCTAACCTAAATGTCCCTTGCTGCAACTTGAGACCATTGCTCCTTTTTCTGTCATTTGCCACCACTGAGAATAGCCTAGCATCATCCTCTTTTGAACCCTCCTTCAGGTAGTTGAAGGCTGCTATTAAGTCTCCTCTCGGTCTCCTCTTCTGTAGACTAAATAAGCCCAGTTCCCCCAGTCCCCAAACCATTTTTGTTGTCCTCTGCTGGACTCTCCAATTTGTCAACATCCTTTTCCAGTTGTTTCCTTCACATGGAATCCACATACATTATTATCAGTGAGCAAGAACAGGCTGCAAGAGTACTACCAGACTGACTGGGCAACAACTGAGGAGCATGAGGATGGAGAAAAGTAGTAGCAAATGGTCAATTTCCTTATGTGATGAAGAACATTTAGCATGGAGAAACATACTATCCCATAAAGTAGTTATCAGTCTAACCATTGCTAGAACTGATACAACTTGGTTAATATGGAGCCCTGAACTGTTCTTTCTCTCTCTCTGTCTAAATGATACAGCTAAACAGAGGAGTTAGGCTTTAGTGTGTATACAATATACACAGTCTTTGAATGTGCAGGAAGACCTTACCAATGCCCCTCCCACGCAAGTTCATTCATCCTGGAAAGACTAAAGATTGAAAACAAAAAGTCTTTTTATGATAAAGGGAATGCATTATATGTCTTTTATGTGCCTCATTTCTGTGCTTAATTTCCATCTGTAGAATGGGAAAGTTATGATTTCTTTCTCCTACCCTACAGTTGTCTTCTGCTGGTCTTTTAGACTGTAAGTGATGGGAGTCAAGGATTGTGTGTTACCACATGGTTGCATAATACCTAGAATACATGGCTCTGACCTCTGTTACAGCCTCTTGTGCCATCATAATACTACTGCTATTAATAATAATGGAATAGAAAGAAAAGCATTGAGAATGGGTAAATTTTTGAGTTCATTAAAAAAGTATACAAAAATGTACACAGAAAAATATGATGAATTTCCACCATTTTTCAATGTCTGTCAATGTTCTGCTTTGCTGCTGACTTTAAAGCCAAATGGAGACATTTCTTATTATACTAGCCTTAATAAGAAATAATCATATCTCATTGTTTCACACTTCACTCTGTAAAACACTGATCAGCATTTCCAGTCTGTCTGTTCCCCTTAAATCTGCAGAGTTTTAACTGCTTTTGATTTTTGTATACTGGAAAGCCACTATGCAGCAGTTTAAAGTTCATAAAAATGAAGCCAAATATGACTGAAAATGCCAACAAAAACATTCTGAAAAGATAGATGAATTGCATGAATGTGCCAATAGAAATAGGTTTTGTCATACTATATTTTTCAAATATATTTAATCAACATTTTGTAAACTTAAAGAGTATTATAATGAGTCTGACCTTTTAAGACATAATTGTCTTATAGTTGGAAAATTTTAAAATGCTCCTATGCCACAACTTAGTAAAAACATGAATTTTACAAATATCCATATATGTTTCCTCCAAAACCTGGAGTTCAGATTTCTCTATTATTTTGCTTCTTATAAAAATAATATAACCTAGAATGTCTTATTAAGGTGAAGATGGAAAAAAACCCTCTCCCACTGTTCCTGTAATTCTGAAAGCAAATGTTTCCATGTGTTTTCCTTCTGTAGGCTGAGAGGGTCAAGAGTGAAAATATTTGTAGGCCATTTCACAGCAACAGTTACCTGTTCCCAAACTAACAACACCAAGGTGGTGTCCAGATGAGCGAGGCCATGTGGTATGCGGTGCTGCAGACACATCTGCAGCACCACATATTACACATTCAGCTGTTCTCTGTGCTGCGAGGGAACAGCGCAGGGTGGGGTTTTTTTTGACCCCCTGGCTCCAGGGGTCAAAAAAACCCATGCAAAAAAAGACAAAAAAGTGGAGCAGTGCACACAGGGGCAGTGTACACCACTGGAAATCAGAGCCCGGCTGGTCGGAGCCACCATACTCTGGCTGCCAGTCAGGCTCCAAATGGCAGGATCACTGTGGCTTCAGCCCCGGGAGCCCCCCAGGACCCCAGGTAAGGCTGCTGGGGCCAGCCTCCCATACCTCACCTGGGGTAACCTGCCATGGCCCCAAGGGCATGTAGCAGAGGTACTGCCCAGGGACAACAAGCTGCGGGACAAGGTGTCTCACTGCCTGTTGTCCTCGGGGAACCAAATGTCCACAGTGGTGTGGATGTGGTCCAGATGGCATTGCAGCAGTTCTGATTAGAGTCACAAGCCCCACCAAGCTCTTGGTTCCTCTGAGCCTGCAATTAGCCTCAACAACCTCAATTATCTTTACTTGCCACAGCTTAGTGTTTTCACAGTAATACTCTGCCTGTACTCTAGTACCCTGCAGTAAGTGAAAGCTGAACCACAACCAGTTAACCCAGTTTTTTTCAGGGTAAACTGTCCTACATTACCTCTTATTGTGGGGTAAAAGTGAGCCCAAGGTTAATTACTGCAGAATAGGTAAGCCATAATTAAGAATCTGTTCCTTGTCACTTTTGGCTACATAAGAAATTATGGCTGTTCCAGTAAGTCCTTGTGTGATTACCATGGCAAGGACTTACCATGCCTCAGCTGCTCCACTCTAGTAGTCTCTGAATGAACAGGACTAAATTGCTTTAGTTCAGCTTTCACTTATCTTGGAATAATTATCCCTATGCCAACATTTAATAGGTAATGGGGGCAGAAATTTACCATGCCTCTGTGATAATTCTTTGCATGTCTGCTCCTATTTCAAGTAAGCAGAGGGAAATTTAACCCTGTTTTATATGGGGGAAAGCTACTCTGCTATAGTTCTTACCACAGTTACCACACAGCAACTGAGGCATAGTAAATCCCTGTACTTGTTAACTGGGGACATAAAATCAGCAGTAACTGTTTGAGGTGGTCTAAGTGACTCTACAACTGGAAAAAGTTTGGGAACCACTGCTGAACATGAAAATTCAGTTTCCATTCAAGGAGTTCTTCTTAATTTATTCCTTTCATTTTGGAAGACGCCTTGCTTTTCTTTGTGAGTCTTTCCATAATCAGGTCTTTAGCAACACTATCAAGACAGCTAAAGAAACATGATCTTCCCCCACTGAGGCACAGGGTTCTTGCTTTAAAATAGTTGCGTTCACTTCATTTTATGTAGTTATTTTTTGGCATCCCAAATTTGAAGTAACATGCTCTGGGTGCCTTACCCTTTCATTGCAGATTATAGTACTGGTATATTGTATTTTATTGAAGAGTCTCTTTAGCACACATCCAACCTCTTTTCTTGGCAGGCCATCTTCCTACTCCCATACGGCTCCATTTTTCCAGTGAAAAGCACTGATAGATTTTTACTTGGATTGTTAGTGGAAAGCAACTGATTTGCTTTATTCAGAAATCTGATATGTGAGTACTGATGAATGTCTATGCCCAGAAGGAAAAAAAGTGATGAGTGTCACTGAGTCACTCTTTGGCCACACAGGCATAAGTTTAATAAATTTTACTAGGCAAAATATAGAATGAAATGTGAATTGATGATACAATTTTGCAACAGAATTTAGTTTCTTGTATTTAAGATCTACAGAATTTCTAACTAATTTATACTAATCTTTGTACGTCTCATTACTGTGTGGTCGGTGGCAATGGTGTTTTTCTGCTGATCTCATAGTTCAGCTACGCTGTTTGCAAAATATACCAGTTAAATCCTGATGACAAATCTGGAGACAACATGAGCTCTGGCTGAAGCCCTTGTTGGAGCAGACACCCAAACAGTTATCACAGAAGCATGGTAAATCTCTGCCCCCAGTAATTGTGGGCATAAGGATAATTATTCCAAAATGAGGGAAAGCTGAACTAAAGCAATTTAGTCCTGTTTCATTCAGAGACAACTACTGTGCAGCAGCTGAAGTGTGGTAAGTCCTTTCCATGGTAATTAAACAGGGGCTTACTGGAACAGCTGTAAATTCTTATGTAGCCAAAAGTGACAGGGAACAGGTACTTAATTATGGCTTAGCTGCTCTGCCGTAACTAACCTTGGGCCTGCTCTTAGTCCATGATGAGAAGTAATGTGGCCAGTTCCTGAGCCTTTGTTGGGAAGGATAGCATATAGACCTAATAACTAAATAGATGCTGTCTTTTTTTTTCCCAGTAGGCTGAATGAAGCAAATTAAACAGAGGAAAAGTCCTGGCCTAAGAACACAGCAAAGCTAAGAACATTTTCACTAAAATATCAGAGACAAAGGCTGAATGCTTTGACAATAAACATTGTCCAATATCTTTCTTCCTTTTACAGGAATGCCATTTGGTAAAGGAAATACTCGTATTATCTTAATATGATGCAACATTAACTCCAGCTGCAAATGGATTATAGTTGAATAATGGAGGAAGAAAAATCCTGGAATCAGGAAAAATCCTGACAAAATTTCCTTTGTCAAACAAAAAGAAAAATTCATCTGAGTACACAAGACACAAAAGATGAATTCAGAAGAGAAATTTGGCTGTAAATCTACCTTCCAAACTTTTGATTTAATGACTAACATTTTTTTAGTTTGGTTTTCTGCCAGCATACTGCCAAAGCTGCACTTCATTGCTTAATAATTTCCACGCTTTGTGCTATCTACATATTATTTCTTACAATTTTAATCTCTTTGGGAACCATAACATGTTAGCTTTGGGATGATTTTCTTTCCAGGTGCAACAGTTATGGCCTAGGTTGTATTCCATAACTGTTTGGAAACATGCCGACTTTCCCAGAAGTATCTGGATTGACATTTTTTTCTGTACTAAGATGCTAAAGATTGGAGGTACTGAGAATGATTTGTGTTGTTTCAGCCTTTATACCTGGGTAACTCCTTTTTTGGTTTAAACATGGTTCTGTTAAATCAGCAGAAAAATACTATGGATCAGTTTGGCCTTCTATGTGTAGTTCTTGTGAATGAAGCATTAAGGCCTTGAGAGAGTCATGTAGTCAATCAGATCTTGCTGGCCTTTTTCCTGTTACTGGATAAAAATTGGATACATCATTTATGCCACTTTAAGATTAAGGGGCTCACTCTCATCTTCAATTAGATTAGATAGGGGAAGGTCTGGGACTGAAATGAAAAAGTGAAGAAATATAATTTATAGAGGTGTTCTTGATATATTTATATAGCACTGTTCATCCAAAAGAACCTCAATTACATAAATACTCATAACTGAAATGCAGCCATTTCTAAGGTGGAGTACAATAGTTGCTTAGTATAGGAATAGGAAATATTATATGCAGTTGAAACTGCAGGAAGAATTGAAGGAGATGGAGTGTTCTTAAATGACTAGAGCTGGCCAAGACCCAAAGATGAACTCATATTTGCAAAAGGTGCTTTGGCACCTTTAGGCACCACTATTGGTCAGCACCTTGAAAATATAACACCTTTGAGTATGGACTCAGGGGCATCTGGACCATTTCAAAAGGAGAATGTTTCAATAAGCAGCCACTGTTACATTCTAATTGTTGTATATTGACAAGATGGAAACAGTACAATGTAGCAAAACTACTCCAACTTTAACACTTCTTCATCCAGGATTAGAGCTGTAGTAGTTTTTCTATGTTTGTCCACATATAACAATTTTAATGTAACAGCTGCTTCTCTTTTGACATTACTCTAAATGTATGTGGTCATACCCTCCTAGTGCCATGCTGAGACATTACTGAAGTACTGATGCAGAGGGATGAATGTTGTATACTATAAATTAGATGGCATTCCTATAGGCCCAGTTCTGACCAACCCTTTTGACTCCCTCTAGTGTCCTGCAACTTTTTCCCACCCTTGCAGGAGAGATGGTGGAAAGACAGGGAAGCCAACATTCCTTTTAGAAAAGCTAACCTCAAAGCTGACATGTCTTTTCACTGATATTATGGTTTCAAAAGCAGAAGCCAAATGTAAAGATGTCCATGTTCTGGGTTTTCCCCAGATGTTTGATCAACCTGAATGATACAATCTGTATTAGACCAAAATGTCATGTGGCCCATTCATGTATCAGGCTTGGTGGAAAATCTAGCAGTTTCCAATCCAATTAATTATTTGGTGTTTTAGAGGCACATAGCTTTTCCTGAATGCTGGCTCCAGCTCCTGTTTTTACCCAATTTAGAGCTAAAATAGCTGAATTACAAGGTCAAGTATCTTGCTGAAGGCTATATCATGAGTCACTGGGTTAGAACTTTGTCCTTCTTGTCTCTCAGCCTTTTGTGCTAATCATTAGTATACATAATGTAATGAAATTTTGGAATATCCCCAGAAGGGAGTCTTGCTTAGACCACTTCCTCTCTTATTTGCTCACAGACCTCAGTTCTTGGCTTAGGCAGATTTCCAGCTGAATTTCATAATGCAAAATAACATGCTAAGTTAAATTTTCAAGTGGGATAAAGAGCATCTACAGCACTTGAAAATACAAACATTCTTCTAAATTTAAACATAACATCAAGAAGGAATGTTAGAGAGTATTCAAGAGTAAACAATATACTAGATAAGAAAAATATACAACAGGCTGTGCTGTTACTCACCACTAACTATCTAAAGAGATTTATTTAGATTTGGCAGTATCTGTTTTTTTACTGACTTTTTCACTTTTTATTTAACAAATATCTGTTCCTCATCCCTCTTCTAGGATAAAATGAAAATTGAAGAGCTGGTAAAAATAACCAGCTGTGCTGACTTGCTGAGAAATCATTAATAGTATTGGAGATTTCATTAAATGTTGTGTTAAAACTCCTCTATTTAATATCAGTATAAAGAAGCATCTTATAAACTCAGGGTGTTGTAATGAAAGATGCAATCGTTCCCATGTAACCTCATAAATTCTCTTGCTAGTCAATCTTGAGTCTATGAGCGCTAATAAAATTCTCATGAGAACATAGTATCCCTCTATAAAAACTCCTGAACTCCTCATGGGAATCAGCTGGTTTAGAAGGGTTCAGGGGGTCAAGCCTGTGGTTTATTTATTAAAATGTTCTCAGTAAGTATATCATGGTACACTAGATAACAACACATATTCTGTGTAAGGAACATCCATCTTCTATATAATGCATGAATATTAAACCTTAAAAGGAGAAATAAAGATTAACTTTAAACTAGATTTAAGCCCAAATACATCACACCATTTCTTAACCAGAGGCACACAACAGCAGAGATGAGGGTTTGTTTTCTTTTAATAAAAGCAGCAGCTCAATGAGTTTTTGTTATGTGTTGAGTTATGGAAAGAAAATACAGTTCACCTGAGTTTTTAGTGCAAAAAAATTGGGATGTGGTTAGTGTTAGGGTTATGAAATATGGCAGTGACTAAGAGTTCACGTACAAGCACCGATATTAGAAAAGCAAATAAGTACAGAGGCCCAAGTGAACTTAATAAAGTCTTCGGTAAGGAACTGTCTAGTAAACTGTCCTTTCTGCAGCTGGGACATACACACATACCATTTTGTATCCCTTTGGGATACAAATGTAGAGTATGTGATCATTTATTGTGTTTCTTTACCCATAGCATAATCAGAAGCCTGTGCAGCATGTATGTGTTCAGAAAATTTTGTTTAGTCTGGATAGTAAAGTACTCGCTTAATACTTCAAAGTTGTGTGGTTCAAATCCTGTTAGGACTGCATTTTTATTTTTAAAAATATTGATGTCTTTCCTGATTTTCCATGTGAGTACACTACATTTACAGATCTTAAATGCCTGGATTAGAAATATAATTAACAAAAATATTCAAACAACTCTTTTTCTTGGAGAAGCAAACTTAATATATTGTATCCTTAGCTTGCTGGCATCTTCCACATTGAAAACCAAATGATTGCTTAGGCAGAGAAGGAAGAATGTCTTTTCTAGCTATGCAGGAGGCATTTAAATAGCTTGCCAAATACCTTTCAAAACTAAACCCTAATCATACGAACAGGCACATTGTATGCCTTCACTCAGGTGAATAGTCTCACCTAAGCCAAGTAAAATTATATATAAGTGTTTGCAGGTTTGGTGCTTAAATGATTATTTTCCAGTTAGATGATGATGGTATTTACATTAGCCATTGGGTTTCTTGTACTAAGAATTAGGAAGTGCAAAGAAATAGAGCATTTAGCCAGTTTTCTAAATTAGAAATTGGATCTGGGTTCTGTTAGGTTCTATTTTATCCAAGTTTCAAAGAGAAATTATTCCAGTTGCATTTCTTGAAAAGATCCCAAATTGACAAGGCTTTCTTGAAATTATTGCTGCGAATAATGTATTTTAGTCATTAAAGTCACCATGGAAAAGAGCATGGCAATTATTTCATGATCATGCACAACAGTTTAGAAAGGAGATGAACAGTGCCATATCCAATTAAAAATAGGAAAGCGGGGGGGGGGGGGCAAATCTATGTAGGCAGACTATGAATAATAACTCAGCATGAAGAGTGCCAGCGAATCTTATACAGCTATAAGTTTTAACTTGCCACAATTACCTCCATTTCTCCCTTGCATCCAGAGCTGGCAACTCCCAAAGGAGGAAATGATTTTGTATCGACTCAGAAAGAATGATCTCTCTTGAAACAATAACTCCACATGTTGCATTTGTAGGTCTACCTTGGATTCTCCTTGTATGTTTAATTGGCCCTGCTTAGTTTGTAAAAGGTTAGCCTAAAGTAGTGCAGGCCAACCTTTTTGGCAAGCATGCCACAGATTAAAACCCATATCCCTTCCATGAGTGCCACTCCAATTCCCTTCAGTTGCCCTGATGAACTGCTCTCTGCTTCCCACCCTTCCTGCTGTGTACCACATATCACCCACACCTGGCCAAAGGCATTGCACATCTCTATGGTTGTTACCACCATAAATCATGTTTCACACAGACAAAGGATTATAATCAGTTATATTATGGCCCACAACCAGTTTGTGTCCATTTTGAAGGCAGGAAAAATCTGTGCTTTTTAGTGCATTAAAATACCAATATAATTGTTTGTTTTTAAGTCTAAATAGGGTTATAGATCTAAATGAGTCCATTAATTGATCAGTTATCTCAAAGCCCCAGCCAACTGCTGACAAACCAAATTCATAATTGGCACTTATGCTAAAAATTAATCATGGTAACACATGGTATTCATTAGCTATTTACTACATTTTACAGAGCCAATAGTTTCCTGACTCCATTTCAAGTCTCACAGTTCTTCATTTATGTAAAACTTGCAAAAACCCCCAAAACAAAACAAACAAACAAAAACACTGACAAGACCCTGACCCACATGTTCTTATTGCCACTGCCATTTTGAAATGCATGGAGGCTTAATACACATGATGGTGAGGCAACATTGAAGCGTTCTAATTAGAGCATAAACAAGCACATCTACCCAAAGTGCTCAAGAATACAAATGGTAGAAAGCAATGTTTATGCAAGAATCCATGAAGCACTGAAACATGACATGTGATGTTGTGGCCTAATTTTATACTGTGATATAAATAAAACACTTTTAAAATCAGTTTTATTTTTAAATAATTATGTAGAGTAGAGAACAATTCCTTATTACATTACATGGACAAGTTGTATCCTGTTGCCTCTAGAATCTAGGAGATGTTATTCATTATGCATGAATACATCCAGTAGCTTTATCTGAAAAGAAAAAATCAACTCTCTGTGTCCCAGAAATCTGTTAGTGCTTCAACAACCCATAAATCCACTGGATGCTGGGATGATTTAGAGTAGATTTAAACATACTTAAAACTGTGGCCCAAATCCAGCCTTATACAAGAAAGTCCAGAAACTGGGGGTAGAACAAAGGGTCCTTTGTGTCTGTCTTCTGTCTTACAGTTTAATATCTTGCCCTAGACATAAGGATTGAAATTTTGATTTTGCTGAAGGCATCTGGGCCTGGTGCTTTATTAGCTAGTAAAAGAATAGCTTATACTTTGCTGCAATGTCAGACCATTGGTCTGCATTCTCTTCCCTGCAGCAAGAGAAAAAAGGTACTTTTCATCTTCTTTATGGCAGCCCTTCAGGTATTTGAAGACTGCTATCATGTCCTGATCTTAAATGCCTTTTTCTGGAAGCTGAGCGTGCCTAGCTCCTAGTATGGTGAAATGATGATAGCTAACAAGTCTTTGCTCCTGTCAGAAGCTCAGGTTACCATGTGGTTGTTTTCCTGGTTCAGCACACTTTTGTGGGTGTCTGTGTATTATGGACAGGTCCTCTTAATTGAACTGATGGCCTTCTTCCTCATAACTCTGTAGTAGGACAAGCCAAAGTTCATTGCTTCAGGTGCTACAGACACTTTTAAAGGATATGATTCAGGTACTCTGTTTTATGCTAATGTACTATGAGATAGCTGCTTAGATTTTCCCAGAATACACTGATACAAATAGTTACATGGAAAGGTACATAGGACATACATGCCTTTTTTTTTTTTATACTAGCACAGCTGTGGGTACATCCTGACCTGTGTTGTTTATATCTGTACTTCAGGTTGATACAAAATTGCAGCTGAATGAGTACCCTGTGGACAGGACATAAGCGAGTGATCACATAGTGTCAGTCACTGTGAACAAAAGTCAGAGGCAGGGCACTCTGAAGTGCTCTGGGTTAGAATACAAGGCAGTCGAGGGGAAAGAGACTTAACAGTGGGGGTCTACTACAGACCTCCCAACCAAGGGAAAGAGCTAGACCAGGAATTCTTAAGTCAGCTCATAGAGGTAGTTAGGTCAAAGGATGTGGTCATCATGGGTGACCTGAACTTTCCAGACATCTGCTGGGAAGAGCAGTCAGCCAGGTCTGACTGCTCACACAGGTTCCTAGCCCAAATGCAGGACCTCCATCTAACCCAGGAGGTGCACAGCCCCACCAGGGAAGAC
>NW_017728918.1:42854475-42855702 GCF_001723895.1 Crocodylus porosus
AGGGGGCAGCAGGGCAGGCCCTACGAGGAGAGGCTACGGGACTTGAACCTATTCAGCCTCCAGAGAAGGCTGAGGGGGGATCTACTGGTCTGTTACAAACTAGTCAGAGGGGACCAGCAGGCACTGGGGGAGTCCCTGTTTCCCTGAGTACTACCAGGAGTAACTAGAAATAACAGTCACAAGCTGGCAGAGGGTAGACATCAGGAGGCGCTACTTCACAGTCAGGGCATCTAGGATCTGGAACCGACTTCCAGATGAAGTGGTGCTGGCTCCTACCCTGGGAGTCTTTAAGACAAGGTTTGACAATCACCTTGCTGGGGTCGTTTGACCCCAGTACTCTTTCCTGCCATGGCAGGAGGTTGGACTTGATGTTCTGCTCAGGTCCCTTCCGACCCTACTAACTACGAAACTATGAAACAAAACAATTGTATTTGAATTTGTAAAGGCAAAAAAACCCAAAACTGCTGTTGGGTTGAGAGTCTGTCTTTTTGAGAGTTTCAGCCAGAATTACTGTATTTATATTTCACAAGATTATAAACTTCAAATTAGGGTTTATGAAGGAAAAATACCGACAAGCCATTATCTGTAGTATTGTATTCACAAGGCTATAATTATAGCTCTACCATAATGAGTAAAACTTTGTGGTCAAAATGATCGCTGGAGTATAGTGTTTTTCCATGGCATGTTTCTTCCACAATAGACACTTAACTTGAAATCTGGAGTAGAGGCTGAAGTTTTCATTGGGAATGTTTTTTCTGATACCTGTATAGGAAGGCCTGTTGTGCTGAAGTTCCTTAACCCTGCACTGGTCCGGTCCTGCAGGGAGCAAAACAGTAAAGCCAAGGCTGCAACTGAACTCCAACTAGCTTTGAGCATCAAGGACAATAAAAAGTCCTTTTTCAGATCTGTGGGGAGCCAGAGGAAAAGCAAGGGCAACATTGAACCCCTGCTGAATCAGATGGGACAACTGACAACTGACGCCCAAGAAAAACCCAACCTATCAAATGGATACTTTGAGTCAGTCCTTCATCAGTCACATAGGATGCCCATGCCCAGTACAGGATAGGAAGGTCTGGGTGTGGGAGATCCTCTGCCCTCCATCAGTACTGACATCCTGAAGGAACACGTTGAGAGGCTGGATACCTTCAAGTCAGCTGGCCCTGACAATCTACACCCCAGGGTACTCAAGGAGCTGGCGAGCATCATAGCCCAGCCTCTGGCACTGAT
>NW_017728918.1:42855802-42859762 GCF_001723895.1 Crocodylus porosus
ATGACAGGCTGAGAGTGATGGAGCTCTTTAGCCTGGAAAAGCGCAGGCTCAGGGGTGATCTGATGGCCACCTATAAGTTTATCAGGGGTGGCCACCAGTATCTGGGGGAACGTCTGTTCACCAGAGCACTCCAAGGGATGACGAGGTCGAACGGTTATAAACTACTGCAAGACCGTTTCAGGCTGGACATAAGGAAGAATTTCTTTACTATCCGAGCCCCCAAGGTCTGGAACAGCCTGCCATCATGGGTGGTTCAAGCACCTACATTGAACACCTTCAAGAGCAAATTGGATGTTTATTTTTCTGGGATCCTATGACCCCAGCTGACTTCCTGCCCTTCGGGTGCGGGGCTGGAGTCGATAATCTTCCGAGGTCCCTTCCAGCCCTAATGTCTATGGTATCTATGAAACCCAGCCTCTCCTTTTGTGCCTACAAATAAACATGAATGTGACTTTTCAGGCATAATTAATTGCAGGTTTAAATTAAACATCTTCTGTAGGGCTACATTAAATTTGCGCAGACTAACTCTAATGCTGTACTTTAATGTCAACTTTAGCTTGCTTGTCTTTTCTTTCTTTTGATATCAATTTTGCATGCAACTTTTAGTGTTTAAAACCCCCCACAAAACCCTAACTATACAAGCAAGAGTTCCATCATGTGAAGATATCAGCTGGGATAACAAATGGGCTAATGATGAGGTTAGAACTTGGGGACCTATGGCAGAAACTTGACCTAACAGAGGAGAAGGTGGTTATCCTCCTACCACTAAAGTAAAGCCCATAACATTTCACAGTTGTTTTCTAATAGTAAAGGGAATATTTAGAATCAAGCTCTAAGTTCTGCTGGGGAATGTGTTTCAATGAATGCACACTCTTTCATCTCTGTTTTTCCTCATCCTGTTTCTCTTTTTCTCTCCCCCAGCCCCCAATCCCTGTCTCACTTTCTGTTCCTAAACTCTACATGCTCAAACATCTTTCCTTCCCATTTTTTCTTTTCTTCTGCTTTTCCCTACACCACCTTCTTTTCCCATTAAGTTCCTGACCCCTTCTTCCTCTCTGAATAGTCCCTGAAGTTCTTTCCTTCATTCCCAACCCCAGGTCCTCTTTTGCTTCCCTCCTATATATTCCTGTTCCTGTTCTTCAGACCCCAGCTCTTACCTCTTGTTTCTGTCCTGCCTCCATTCTCTCTTCTCCAAAACTCCCAGTATTCTTCTCCCATCAGCTCCCCAGTCTCCTGCTTTTAAACCCTCCTGTATTTGAATCAGGCAGCTTGCTTCTTTTCCTTGTTGCAAAGAGTATTGCTAGCACAGGAGAAAGTTCCTAAGAAGAGAAACTGTTTGGCAAACTGACCTTATTATCTAGGTCACGTTTGCCAAGTCTACCTACCTCACTTCATATCAGGACTGAGTGATTGGATTTACTGAACTCCCCACAACCTATTATATAGCAGCTTCTACCACTAGCACTAGTCACCTGTGATAAAAAATACAGCGATGGTTTAACAGGATTCAGGAACATTAAACAGCAGGCTGGGAAAGGAAATGAAGGGTACTTTCTGCACCTGAAAAGGTAAGTGAAATATAGACAGATAGTTTGCCAGGACTCTCACGTTCCTATGATAAATCCTGTAGAACCAGGGGCTGAGTTGCTCCTTGGGGCTTACAGTGCATGAAGAGAGTGTGTTTGTTCTACTCTGGAGCTCTCTT
Organism: Crocodylus porosus; assembly: GCF_001723895.1. NCBI lineage: Eukaryota > Metazoa > Chordata > Crocodylia > Crocodylidae > Crocodylus > Crocodylus porosus. Next base: position 42,857,508 of record NW_017728918.1, read on the forward strand.
AAGTAGAACGGCATGGTTCTGCTTAATACAATCCACCCTTTATTTTACAGCACTTTTCAAGAGCCACAATTCTCAGACTGCAGCATAAAAGCTGCGCAGGGGCTGAAGAGTTTAGTTTAAGAATCTGTTTTCAGTGACCATTTTAAGGGATGCCTTCCCTCAGGTGTTCTATATTTGTTTCCAAATATACTACAAATCTCATTTTCTTTGCATGAGAGACTTGTGGTCCAAGGAGAGCAGTTCTGGTTTCCACTCAGAAGCTACACAGCTAATATCAAATGGCTGTTTGATCACAAAAGCTCAGTGTTGATGAAGGCAAGAAATGGAATGCCAAAAACAGGAATAAAATCATGTAACCTAATAAGAATACTTTCTTCAGGTTCTAGTTACCTCTTCTAATGGAAGGATTCCCAAACGTTATGAAGTTCAAGAAATGAAATCTGAAGGACACAGTCTTTGATTGGGGTTATCAAAGGAGCCAAAGGGCATGACTATACTCTTCCCCTGGAAGCCCCAGCTTACCTGTTCCTGCTCTTCATGTGCATTGGAGTGCTGTGGAAGCAGTATAGACATATCCTAAGCTAAAGCTATATCTGTAACATGGACAAATAGCAACCCCCAGCTCACCACACTGCTCTATGCTGCCTCCTAATGTAGCTGGGTCTGCATGGCTCTGTGGAGCAGCTAATTATCCTGAGGACAAATGAACCAGTGCTATTAATGAGCTGGCCTGAAGAAAAGAACAAAGAACTGCTTCTACATTGGGAGGCAAGCCGCTCAGGCAGCATAATGTACTTGTGGACACTGCTGCTGGATGCAGAAAGTTTCTTGTGTAGTTGTGACTTAAGGAGTGAGAAATCCAGCTCACATTAGGCTGAATAGAAGTGTCTTATTCCCCTAGGTGCCCTTTGGATGCTGCTTTGCTTTGGAGAACCTTTGTGTGAACTCCCATGTAATGAGAGTTCAGAATGTCATGTGATCTGGCATTTTTAAAATGCACTTCTAATAGTGCACTGCTGTAGAGTGCTTCAGGGACAACAAAGCATCACTTCTGTTAGCGTCCTTTATATGTTTAGCTCATTCATATTAATAGCAGCCTTCATCTACCTGAAGGGTGTTCCAGAGAAGATGGAGCTGGACTGTTCTCAGTAGTGGAGGATGACAGAACAAGGAGCAATGGTCTCAAGTTGCAGCAAGGGAAGTTTACATATTAGGAGAAGTCATCTCTTGAGAAGGGGAGTGAGGCATTGTAACAGGTTACCCAGACAGGTTGTGGAACCTCCATCCTTCAAAGTTTTTAAGACCAAGCTAGAGAAAGCCTTGGCTGCGATGATATAGTTGGGATGGTAGGACTAAATGACCTCCTGAGGTCCCTCCCAACCCTGCCTATGACTTTAAGAAACGAAACATGTAGAAAGTTGCTAACAGACTTCTGGTGTATAACAACTGAATGCCACACTTGGGAAGGCAGGAGCAATAATTGTTGTGATTCAACTGAATTGTGTTTATGCCCAGAGAGCCATCAGGATCAAATCACCCATGCTAGAACAGTGATTCTCAACCAAGTTACTGTGGTACCCTGGGGTGTCCTGACATCCTTTCCAGGTCACCCTGGGATGCCAGACACCTATTATCTAACCTAAGCTTCCCCTGCTGCAACTTGAGACCACTGCTCCTTGTTCTGTCATCTGACACCACTGAGAACAGTGCTAACTTGATTTGCAGAATAAGCCTAGAGATGGCACATACGAATCCACACTTTTAAAAACATGCTTCCCTGTTGAGGTCCTTCTGAGTGCTTTGTGACAGGAGCAAGAAAGTCATTTTCTGGAGTCAAAAAAGAAAGAGGAGTCACAGGTAAGAGCTGGCCTTTTCCAAGGATGCCTCCAGCCTAGAAAGGTTTAGGACTGCTGTGCAACACCCCATCCCACCGCTGTTTGGGTGATTTCTTGTAGGAAAGGAGTGAGAGTGGCTGTGAGGGGTTGTACCCCCCTCTCTCCCTGCCCCAGCAGCTTCGCCCAAGAGTGGGTGGGTAGAGCAGCCGCGTGCCCTTCCTTCCCTGGCCTTCGACATGTGCACGGTGCAGGCTCCCCTGCCATGCTGCTTGGCTCCCCTCGGCCCGCAGCACCTGAGTGCCACCAGGACTGCCCCGCAGCCCCCCGGGCCACATCTGCCTCTCGCTGGAAAGCAAGCGAGACTGTTGCCGGCAGCGAGGCTCCAGGTGGAAGGGGCAGCGGTGCCCATCGCGGCGCGGT
>NW_017728918.1:42859917-42861232 GCF_001723895.1 Crocodylus porosus
AGGTAGGGAGGCCCCGGGCCGCGCTCAGGTGCAGGCACACCCGGCCGGGCTGCACTGCATTGCCCCGCGCCCCCGCAGCTGCGGGGAGGGGACGAGCCGGCTCGGTTCCCCTGCTCCCCTGCCTCCTGCTCTACTTTCTGCTCCCGGCCCGGATCCGCCCGGTGCGGCCGCCAGCCCCTGCCCGCGCCGCGACTTCCCCGGCCCCGGCAAGGGAAAACGGGCTGCGGGGCGGCCCTCAGGCAGGGCCCGGGGCCTTCCTCAGTGTTGGCCCGAGCCCTGCGCGTCTCGCTCTTCCCCCGCACCTGCCAGTCCCCTTGCGGGGGCCCAAGGGCTCTGCCTGGCAGCCGGGAGTGTCTCGGGCCCCTGCGCTGTGTGCCAGGCCTCGGGCCTGGTGGCGGTGGCAGAAGTGCACGTGGGCCCGTGCTGGCAGGTCTCTGGCAGAGGCTTCTGCTACCAGAGCTGTCGAGGCTGCCAGCAACAGCCACGTCCAGTGGGCCACAGAAAGTGCCCCTCAACTCACCCAAGCCTTCTGCCAGCAATCGCAGCTGCTTCCACAGCGCAAGCTCCTAGGGGTGCACGCACACCCCCTGAGATGGGCTGTGCACCCCCTGGAAGCACCAGCTGCAAAACTGGAAGTGCACTTCTGGTTTCACCGCTGGCTGGACGATTTCCCTCCCCCGACAATCTGGTACACCCCAGACTCGGGAGGCACTAGTCGCCTGTGCTGGAGCCATCTGAAGCCATGCAGGCATGGGCGTGGGGTGGCTGCTTTAAGCCAGCAGAAGGCTTGTAATATAGACAAGCCCCTACTCCTACACGTAGTGTAGGGTCCAATTAGAGATGAGACACAGTGTCTAAGTGCTGAAGGGAGCAGGGACAGGAAGGAGTGGGATTACATGATAAAGACCATGCATTTGCTTGACTTAGACGCACATCTCAAGTGTATTCAAACAGTGCTAGAAGATGGTTTGTTACTAATGCTGGGGACAGTGTATAAAGCTGAAAGTGGGATATAAGTTTACAGTAAAACATGCTTGTCAGCAGTGCTGCTGTTTCTTTTCTTCTCCAGAGTTGTCACCATGGCTGTTGACTGGATCGGTTTTGGTTATGCTGTGTTGCTGGCTGCTGGAGGTGCCATGGGATATGTACGGAAAGGTAAGGCCTGGGTGGCAGGGGACAGTAGCACCCAAGGGGACAGTAGCAGATTAAGATTTATTGAGGCCCTAGGCTCCAGCGGGCAGAAGGGCCCTGTTACCAGATTTGCCCGCTACTTTGGGGTATGCTCATTTATCAGGGCTAGGGTCGCCCTAGGCTC
>NW_017728918.1:42862290-42878027 GCF_001723895.1 Crocodylus porosus
AACATGGAGCTGACAGGTAACTCCCAAGGGGGGAGGCTGGGGTGGGATGGCACCTGCCTACTTTTCCTCCCTGCTCCCTACCCCTCACCATGGCTGGAGCAGAGTGGAGCTGAGCAGGGCAAGGGTTGTATGGGCTGCTGCCTTTGCCCTGGGGACCCTGCACCAGCCATGCATCCTCTGCCTACCCTGCAGTGAGAGGCATAACTTGCCACCCTCACTGCTGCCAGGTGGGCATGGGACCTGTGGCTGGTGCAGGATCCCCAGGGCAAAGTCAGCAGGGCCAAGGGCCCCAAGCACATAGCAGGCAGTCCACATCTGCCCTGTGCACAAATCTGGTGGGGCACGTACCTCCCATACCTCTCCTGCTGCCTGCCTGCAAGGGGAGACTCGCCGTTTCCCACGGGAACGCAGACACCTGGGGGTCCCAGCCCAGGCCTCACCGGCCCATGTGCTAATCTGCCTATGTAAGGGGAGCTTTATATCCTTGTTAGTTCTGCAGGTGGACCTGCTGCATAACTTAGGTTAGAGGTGGCCAGTCTGTGGTGTGGGTGGCCCCTGTGTGTACCACAAGCAGATTGGAGGAGGGACAGGCAGCACAGTAGCAAGTAGGGCAGGATCCAAATGCAGCACAGTGGGTTGGGCAAGGAGCACAGGGCAGGAAGCAGAGCAGCTGATCAGGCAGGGGAAAGGGATCAGTGTGGCACTGAAGGAGGGCGCAGGGCTAATTTGTGACATACCTGGTCATCAGGTTTCACCCAGTTGCTCCTGCATATGATCTAGTTACCTCTATTTGACTAAAACACATCTTCCAGAAAGGCATACAGTTCTTCTTTGAAGACTTCAGAAAATGCTGAATTCACCACAAGTATTATTCAGCAGACAATTGGGTTCTTGAAATCATCTACTGTCAGGCACTCTCCAGTTATTATTGGGACCCTTCTCTGGACCCTCTCCAAATTATCCAAATCCTTCCTAAAGCATGGACATGTTAGAGATCACATTAGTATGATATCTTCCCAAATAAAATATAAACTTACTTCAAATAGGTTCACACTCCTATTTGATTTTTTCCTACTTATACATTCAAGGATTGCATCAGTCCTTTGGGAACAGCGGCACAGGAGCTGTGATTAACCATTAAGTTCAGCTGATTATCCACCATGACCTTTGAGTCCTTTTTCAACAACCTTGATCTCCAGAAACTTTGTTACTCTGACCTACATTCTTTGTTTCTAGATACCTGATATTTGGCTGTATTAAAACAAAACAAACAAAAAATCCCAACATGATTATTTGCTTGCTTCCCTCTGACCAAAAAATCCAGTTTGTTAAATACCAGTTACTTGTTATCTTCATTAATTACTACCCTCCCAAGCTTTTGTGTGACTTAAAATTAGTAATGATTTTATGTTTTCTCACAGATCATGGATACAAATATTAAATAACATAGAGCTAACTGACTCCTACAGGACTGCAAGAATTGCAGCTGCTCAATGACAAATCTACATTTAAAATTGCATTTAGAGAGTGGCCGGTTAGTTAATTTTTCACTCCATTTAATGTGCCTTTTTTTTTTTTTTTTACTATATGGCTTAAGCAAGATACTGTGTGATAGCAAGTCAAATGCCATCTAGAAATCTGGATATATTGCACTGACAGTATTGCCTTTACCAATTAGTCTCAAAAGGTGATGTTAAATTAGTTTGACAAGATCTGTTTTCCATTAGACTTCCTTGGTTGGCAGTGATTATATTACTCATTATTCACTGACTCTGCTATCAGCTGTTTTATTGTTGCCAAGGATTGATGTCAGGATGAACTGCTGAAATAGTTTTTTTCCCAATCTTCTGGAACTTCTCTAGTGTTCTGAGACTTCCTCAAAATCAAGCAGTCAATTAAACTATGCCAGTCTGGGAGCAAGGTTACAAAAATCTCTTGGCTGTTTCCACCCTGGATGAGAAAGCTACATGAAGGCAAAATTAATCTCTCTGTCCAGTATTTTCAGTTAAGACACAGTTTGCTATCTAACCAATAAGAAACAGATTGCCTGGCTACTCACACATACAGGAAAATGTTTGGTAAGTCACACTGGAAAGAAGAGACTAGCATAACGAATTTATAGATTGCTCCCAAAAGATATACTGTGTCATGACATTAGCAAATACATCGGGGTAGGCAACCTCTGGCACTCGTGCCGGAGTGTGGCACAAGAAGGCATTTTGTTTGGCATTTGTGCCTTGTGGTGGACAACAAGGAAGGAACTGGGGCTGTGTTGCTGCAACAAGGATCAGGAACAAGGATCGGGCCCCTTGTGGCTCCCCCACCATCCTCCTCTGGCACGCCCCTTTTGTGGCTCCCCCACCATCGGCCTCTTACAAGTCAAGGTTGTGGGTGTTTTTGGCACTCTGCCCAAAAATGTTGCCAACCCTTGAAATACATAGCTTTTTCACAGGAAGGACTTGTAAGAAAGAAGGGATAGGGAAAAGACATTAATGGAATTTATGAAAAAAGAAAGTAATGTTTTAAATGCTTTGTTGCTGCAGGTAGTAAAACCTCCCTGGTAGCTGGTCTCATCTTTGGATCGGTGGCTGGTTATGGAGCTTATTGTGTAACACATGACCCCAGAGATGTGAAGATATCATTATGTAAGTATGTTATTTAACTAGAGGAAAAGGTATAGGAAACAAATTAAAAGACATTTTAATTGTTTTAAAAGACAATGTTTTTTGAACATTTATCCTTCATGTGTATAAATTCATCCATTCATGGTTTCATAGTTGTTAGGGGTTACAAGGGACCTTACAGATCACAGTTTTGTTCATCATACGCATGCCTTGGTTTGCTTGACAGTTTAAGTTGAGTCTTCAGTTAGACCAGTGCTTCCGAAACTTTTCTTCAGCATGACCCCACTTTCTTAGCATGGCCCCTCACTCCCAACCCGCAGCCCCCCACCCCACAGGTGCCTCTTACTCCTGACCTGCAGTGCCCTGCTACCTCCAGGTGCCCCAGAACCAGGTCCTGCTGCCCCCTGTCCCCCACCCCCAGCAGCACCCAAGTCCTGGCTGCCACCCACAGGAGGTGGCAGCTGCTGCCCTCCCTTCTCCTGTCCCCTCCCCTGTGGGTGGTATGGCCAAAGCAGAGCCCAAGGTGGTGGGGAGAGGTGGGATGCAGGCTGCTTGCTGAGTTATACTAAAGTGAAGGGAAGTGTCTACCAACACTGAAGACTGAATGTGGATTACTCTGCAAATGGGGCAGGTTGTTCAAAGAAAACTGGCAGCTGCCAGCTAGCACCCGCCTGTGCCCCACTTGTCTATAGGTTTATACAACAGTATGAACTATAAACTACAATAAAGAGCCAGGGAAAGATTACTAAAAGGAAATCTTTAAAACTTGCCTGCAGATTAGAAATAAATGTGGGCTGCTGACAGATATTGGGGAAAAGAAACCCTGCACTTTACTGGAAGAGCCAGCACATTCTAGACATTTGCAGGGGCATGCCAATTTTAAAGTAAAGCACTGTTTTGTGGGGAGGGGTTATGTCTGTAAGTAGCCTTAGTTATTACAGTTGTTTATGGGTCTAATCTTGGTAAGGGTGGCCCACAGCTCCCATTGAAACAAATTGTTTGCCATGGGCCTTGTCTTCACTGCCAAAAACCATCGTGGTACTTATCATGGGATAAGCGCTAGGTGCTAGCTACCAGGTTTAAAAGCCCTGATGGATACATACCACCAGAGTTTTTGTCGGGGTGAAGTATAAACAGGGTTGTGATGTTAGCTGTGCCTAATCACCTTGCAGTAAAAGCAGTAGTAAGCCTATCTGTGGGTAAAAAAAGTAGCTTTCTCCCTGTAAAACAAACACAAATTATCGTATTGAAAAATAATATTATCTTAAAGCAAAAATGTCACCTTAAGTATTTAATGAAAAAGATAAATCAAAGAAAATTAGATGCTTTTAAACCTGTTTCTTCATTTACACGGATTAATGATTTTATTAGTTCAGATCTGGAGTTTGTAGAAGAGAAGAAGTGTAAGTAAAAACCGATAATAAAGCATGTTTCATGTTTTTCTAGTTTTGGTAGGACTAACTCAAATTTTGCACTAGTCTGCCTGAGGCTGTTTATGCTAAGCATGCTAAAATAGTGTGTAAAAAGCTAATGGTGAGATTTGTGCATATAATAATTTGCAGAAAAACTTGTTTTGGGAGTTTTCTTTCAACATGGAAAGATATTTATTATTATTTACTAAAAATTTAGATTCATGAAGTAGCAGGAATGTCACTGTTCACTGAATCCGACATAGAGAAAATGTTCTCATGGTGAAAGTTTGTTTTTAATTTCAGTTTTGAGTATTTTTGCCTTATCTCACAGAACTGTAGACATGTTTGCTCTTGGTAATAGCCCCATTGAACTCTGAGCTCAGTAAGATAACTTGCATGTGTAAAGTGGGACAACTTGGATGTTTTTACAGGATGGAAGCCTAAAAGATAGTAGTGACTACTGTATTTTCTTGCATACAGCACACCTTTTTTAATCAATTGGCAGCTGGAAATTGGGATGCATATTTTGAGTAATGAAGTATGGTAATAGCAATTTCAGTAGCTTAAGCCTTTTCTTGGGGTGGGGTAGGGAGTGAAAGTAATGCTGCGTGGGCTACAGGGAGCAACACAGATGAGCATGCTGAGCTCCCTAGCTACCACTTCTCCATTACTTACTGCTACTTACCACTATTTTCAAGGAAAGTTTTTTTTTTCTTCATTCTGCCTTTCAAAAACAAGGCACACACAGTATCTAATTCTGGGGGCATGTTGTGTGGAAGAAAATATGGTATTTATCCATCTCAAAATCCAAGAGTAACAAGGGTATCATACACTAAACGATAAAGCTTTCCTAGGAGCCTAGGAAATAGCAGCCCTATAACTTTCCAGTACTGTAAAAAGCAAATACCATACAAACACTTAAAGCACATTTCCATCATTAATGTTTTATTAAACAATATTTCATTTTTATATTTCTTGCAATTAGCATTACATTTCTCTGGACAATTTAATTCCTATTTCAGTGATGGAATATTAAAAAATAGTTTGTAACTGAGTGCTCAATTTGAGGCAGCTGAGAACAGTATTTTTCTAGAGAAATCAATATTACCCCGCTCCCATTGATTTCATTTGGAGCTGTGGGTTCCTAGCACCTCTGAAAATATGAGTGTCTTGGAAAAGAACACCTAAAATGAGCAGTTTTGAAAAATTAGAAGAGAGAGTATTACGGAATGGGCATGCTTTTTAGCCTGGAGTGGTAATGGATGTATTAAAGGCTGTAAAGGAGGCTCATGTTGTGGAGTAGTTTTTCTGTTCTTCAGAATCATTCCTGAAAAGATCAGTGTACAGATCATAAAATCAGAATACTTATGAGCAAAGAAACAGAAGTAATTTTTAAACTGAGGAATTTCATAAAGATGTTTTCAGTTGCCAGAACTTGCCTTAGCATTTTGGGGTGAGCCCATGGAATAACTTTATGCTTTCCTCCCATTGAATGCAACCAGCTCCACTGTGGAGACAGCTAGCTTGTGGATTTTGGAAAGGGTTAGCAGGATGGCTCTTTAATCCTGCATAACAAAAGGAGTGGGACCTCGGGTCAGCACCAGTCTCCTGCTGTAGGAGCTGTAGAACTCAGCTACCCATGTGGAACTCCAGCCATATCTAAAAAGAGGTCTTTACTGGCTTCCCAGCACCATAGAGTTTTGTTTTTGTTCTTGGGAAAGCTTCCACCCGCAGAGCACTCTTAGTGTCATTAGGCCATCTTATCAAAATGCCCTGTATCAGGCAAGTAAAGATTTTTATAAAGGAAAAAAGAGATGGTAAGATTATATGACTTGGTGGCCTTAATTGTGTCACTGTTGGAGCTGAAGTTGGAGCTTAGTAGTCCTGTACTTTGAACATTGCACTGGTTTCCTGTCTCTCTGTTAAGCTGTCCCTACCTTTTTCAGCCAATGCCCCATTGGTCTATCCTTAGAAGAGCCATCTAGGATTGAGCTAATGCCATCAGTGCCACCAGTAAAGAATGGCATGAAGTCCCCTGCCAAAAAAGAAAAAAAGAACCTGTGGCTGAGATATAGGGGGACATTGATAGCTATGTTCTTTAAGAAAAATAATGGCAGTGTCAATTCTCAGTGCTGTTTTTTCATTTCTAAGGCTAATGCTTTACTTAGAAGGCAAGTACCATTTTTTTAACATGAAATCAGAGGCTGTTTCTCCATAAGCAGGTTATTAAACTTGGGCATTGGGAAAGGAGTTCTCATGTTTTATGATAGTACTGCTCAGTCTCTGACCTGCAGAGACGTGTCATCCAGCCTGTGGAGCCCCTTATGGGAACAGAAACTTGGTGGTGGGGGAACAGTAGTAGCATTAATTGCCCCCAGAGCCACAGCAGTTAATGCTGCCACCTCTCCCCCACTGCTCAATTTATGGCCCTGTTGGGGGGCCCCATGGTCTGGATGACATGGTCCTGTGCACCAGATCAGGCTGGCGCATGGGGTCATGCTGTGGCTGGATCTAGTATGTAGGTCATAGTGGTGTGCCAGATCATACCTGCACACTGGTCCCACACCTTTCATCAAGAATGCAGAATTGGAGAGGTTGAGCACTACTGGTGTATGATGATGGTCTTTATAAGACACAGTCAGCTTGTACAGTGAGCTATGGCTTTTTATCATGGCTCATACTGCTCCATGTCTCTACACATAAATGTGGAAGTATAGAATTACACTTTTGGATGGCATTATTCGTATCTGCAAAGTAAGATTTTTGCATTCTTTTGTGTCTGGATATTTTATTTCAAGCTGAGAAAATCAAGCTACTGAAAAAAGCATGTATTTTTTTATGGCTAATTGCATCTCTTTCTAATCTAATAGCTTATGCTATCAGAGTTTCATAGCAGAATATTGCAGAATATTGCTAACAAATAATACATTGCTTACTAACCATTGTCTTCAAAATTCCTTTGCTAGAAAAGTAAATTCTGTACTGATTTGTCTTTTACAGTTTCTGCTTTTCTTCTGACCATTGTAATGGGAGTAAGGTTCAAGAGGTCCAAGAAACTTATGCCAGCTGGCCTAATAGCTGGTATAAGGTAAATACATATTCAAGTTTCTATTGTAGTGGTGCCAACCGGTTTCAAATGGCTGCTTGCCAGTTGATGTCTATCCAAGTCAGAGTTAACTGAAGCTGAAGATGACTGGTTGGAGGTCTGAATGCAATGAGCTTGAAGGTCTTGATACAGTTCTGGTAAATAGGTGTTCCTTTAAAAAATCCATACATCTAACACTGGTATTCTGCACAAAGAGGATATTATTACCAGCGATATATCACTCGATATACTGATTAGCCATTGGAAGTGTGAGTTCTTTTTAGAGATAGGCACCTAAATGAAAGTACTCTGTTTTTCAGAATTACTAAGTATCTGTGACTCCCACTGAAGACTTACCTTTGAAAATTGGTCTGCTTATATTTAGTAGGTTTGATTTTTGTGCTTGAGATTGGACATCTGAATTTGAAAGTGTTGGCCAACATTACTGCAAATGACTACATAAAGCACTTGTTTCATTCTTTTGCTACTGCTCATCTTGCATATTATAGGCAATTTCTATATTTTAGTTCTGTAGTAAAATTCCAAGCTTGCTCTTCCAGTGACTCCATATTTCAAAACTCTTTTCAATTTCCAAGTCCCAGTTAATATTCAGAATGGGATAAGCTGAAAACTGCACCTAAAAATAAAATTTTCTTCTCTTTTGTACATCTGATATCTAAAAATTGTGTTATCAGAAACTTAACTGACGTTTTTACTGTTGCTGTATGAGGTAAATGAAATGTCTCTCTTCCTGAACCTGTATTGTCCATGCACAACTAATTGATGACAACTTGTTAGCATTGTATCATAAACCATATTGTCAGTTATGTTCTCAGAGCAGTATTTTCAGCAGAAGGGAGCATTATGATCATCCTGTCTAATGCTTCCCTTCCAACAACATACTACAGGCCATAGAATTTAACTAAATGATTCTGGCAACAAGTATTGGCAGGAAGAGCAACAGATCCAGTACAACTTCATGTATAAAAAAGTAAGCCATGTTTAGCACGACTTCAGCTCGCTGTTGTGAGCAGTTTCCATTGCAAAGTGTAGACCAGGGGTTTTCAACCTTTTTGGATCAGTGTACCCCCAGACACTTGGGGAGGGGGGAGGGCACAGTGAGATGTGACACGTTGGCAGCTGCCACATGCGAGCTTCCCCTGCGTCCAGCTGGGTGGGCATTACCTGCGCTGACCTGCACGTACCCCCAAGGGCCTTCTCAAGAACACCTAGTGTAGACAAACTTCTGGGTTCAGTCTTAAACTCATCAAAGGTTAAAAGGAAAGCATTTTAGTTTTCCAAGCTTCCTTGTAGCAGTTTTGTCAGTCCAGGCCTCTTGTAATTTTTGAAAATGAAACTGTGATGACTATCAGAGCTTGAGCTTAATGCTTTGGCATGGGCAGTTTGCCTATAAGTTATCAATAATGTGAAATAATTATGGTGACTTTGAAATAGCTGGATCACATAGAAAAAGCAATTTAGTATTTTTATTTTCAAAGAAACTCTAATGCATCACAATTTAAAGGATGTCTTATCACTCTCTTAGGGTTTCTATCACTGTAATTCCATTCACTATAATGTAATTCCATTCACCTACTCTGGCTACACATAAACGTAAGTGAAAATTGGGCCCAAAGGGTATATGTTTCTTGGCATTCTATAATCTCTAAAGCCTCATTCTCTACACTGTTGCTCTTTTTATGTTGATGTAATTTCATTAACTTGACATAGAGCTGGTGTAATACTAGAGTCATGTTCTACATGGAGAAATGCTTTAAAAGGTCCTCTCTTCAAGGTTGCAGATTCTCTCATCTCTTAACCAATAGCACATTCATGTATAAGCTCTTTGCTGTATGATTGTCGGTACACAAACTTTATTGTGCATTTTTAAATTCTGTTCTCTGTTCTGTTGCAGCCTTTTGATGATTTTGCGACTTGTTTTTATGCTGCTGTAAGAAACCAGAACCAAGAATTGAAGTAAAAGTATTTTATCTCTGGACAGATAGACAAGCTCTTTATACTTGAAAGATAAGTTTCAACAAAGCCATTTCTGGCATTTTTCTGTTAAATGATATGCACCTGTGATGTGTTCCTGTGATCACCTCTGATCTCAGATTTCTCTGGTATTTTTAAAGTTTGGTTTATTTTATTCAACAAGACTGTTTGTTTTCATTTAAGCAGCTTGCTAACTTGCAGGTAACTCATTAGCTTAATTTTTCAAATGTTCTGAGCAGGTGACACTCCAATGGAGGTCACTGAGAGCTAGAAATGCTGTATACCTTGGAAAATCAAAACATGCTCGTGTGTCAGGAAAGCTAAAAAGCCATATAAACTATAAGTCTCTTGCTTCTGACACTATGTAATCAAAAGAAGCTCTAAAATATTGTCAGTATTGATTGTATATATTGTATCAAAAATACTGAGTAAGGGTAAATGCCTTGGCACTATAAAACACTGTTTCACAATCTGTAAATCTCTGGTTTCCATGTACAAATTGTCATGGATATTCATTCTAATAAAAGGTGGAACCTTTTAAAGTAGTTTTTCTTAATTTTGTTTATCTATAAGACTCCAAAAATATTCTTTTTAATGCTGAATGTGGAGTGGAAGAGATTTGTCTGTTATCTGCATATATCTTTCCTTTAAGGACCCATGACTATAAGGTGCCCTCAGTTTCCACTGAAATGAATGGGAGTTTGGAACTGCTCTACATCTTGCTTAACATTTTAGACCCAATTAACACATCTTGTTTGCACTTTTGTTGTGCAGACTCTCAAAGCTGACTTGAGCTGGACAAAGACACTATTTACCATTTACTGTTTTCTTTCAGGACCAGACTTAGGGAAAAGGCAGACAAGGGTCTTTGGGTAAATCTGGTATCTTTTATTAGACCAACTTAAACAGTTGGAGAACAATTTTTAAGCAAGCTTTCAGGCTTAGGGAAAAGGCACTTGGTTTTTATCCAGTATATTACTGAATAGAGTGTATACCCAGGACACAGTAGATCCAGGCTCAATTCCTACTTCTGCATAAGATTTGAACCTGTACCTTCCAAAAGAGTCCCCTCACCACCAGATAATAGGCTGTTTTGTAGTGAGGGTTTTCTCATTTCTTGTTCCAGCTGTTCATTTGCATGAAAGAAGTAAATATTCATTAACATGAGCAAGTGAGCATTGTTCTGTAGTCCAGTGGTTAGGGACTTACCTGGTAGGAGGGAGACAGACAACTGGGGCTCAGAATCTGTATAGGAGGAAGTCTCATATCCTTGCCAAATGACAAACTGTTAGACTGCTGGTTAAAAGCATGTGAGAGTAGAGATGGTTTGGTACACCTCTTTCTCTCTGATTTTGAGCTTCGCTTGTTAAGTACTCTCAGAGCACTTCTTCTCAATTGAGCCCTGCATGTTAGCCAGTCAGAGAAATGTCAAGTTTATGAATTTGGACATGTGTGACCTAGACATCTAACTACTCAGCCCTGTAGAGATTGAAGAATTCTGGGGGTGACACTCGCAACGTTTTACGTTCCTGCAGACTTCAAATATTTCAGTTCTCCAGTTCTCAGAATATGCCTAACAGAATCAAGTCCATAACAAAATGCAAGGGCAGCTGGCACTTTCTTTTAAAACAGAAGTGGTGGTACCCCCTTTAAACAAGACCTACCAGTTAAAGAACTAGTCCATGAAAGCTACTTTGCCCTGTCAAAGCCATCCTTTTATTAGACTAATTCATGAAGTTGGGAGACATGAATCAAGCTTCCAGTCTTTAAGGCCCCTTTATCAGGGCTCAGGGATTGATGAAGGATGTTTTAAACCCTAAGGCTGGTCTCTCACGACTACGCAAGTTTGTTCAATAAGAAATACTACCTCCAGCTACAAAAAGTATTTAATAGGAAGCTAAGGAGTCAGATACAACACATGCTGTGGTTGGCTATTCCTCCTTCTACCCATCTTCTGTTTCTGTTAGTTTACAATAGATAGGGAAGTCAAATATCATGATTTAAAAAAGCTTATAAATAGCTTTCAGTTCCCTTTGGCACTTAGTCTTGCCATGTATTTATTAAATTTGTGTTAAAATCTCATTTTCAATTTTGTTCTTTTATGCTTCATGTATTAAAAAGGGTAATATTTGGTCTCCTATGTTAGCTTGTAAACTTATGCCAGAGTCCTGAGCTCTCAAGTGAACACCTGTGCAAGAAGATATAGGCAGCTGTGCAGAAATGGGGATTTTACAAGCTGTATGAAAAAAGCCTTGAGAGGCTTGAGTGATAGCTGAACTGTTAAAGGAAGCATCATGAGACAGTATATAACAAAATGGGCAGAGGCAGAACACTTGGGTTCTATTTCTGAAAATAAAGGAGTTTTCCAGAGTGTCACAGCAGTTCTTTTATGCTTCAGTTTATGTAACTTTAAAATAGGGAAATAGTATCTGCCCTCCCTCCTAAGGTTCTCAGAGGGTACAGCTGAAACGTACTATTCAGGGGCAGATCCTTGGGGATGGGGGTTGGGGTGGAGGTGGTACAGTGGTACATTTGCATCCCTTTTTCATTCTTGGTCCACCCAAAGTTTAAAACCAACTGCCTGGCAGGAGTGAGGGAGTTACTTGACTTCATTGCTCATTATATACCCGATTTCTTCTAAATACTTCAGCTACATACAGACATGGAAAAGAAACAAACAATGCTTTGTTTTAAGCTCGGTGTGCCCATGCAGTGTGTGTAGCATATGCCCAGAAGATGCATTGTATTAGTTGGAAGCAGTTGGCCCAATGGCTGTATAGATCAGGAGCTTCAGCAGAACAACTTGGTGTTTTTATTGAATAGATGATTCAATCAGTTATTGGATAAAAGGGCCAAAAGCCCTGCTGAAGAGCCCAATCTATACAGATGCTGCAGAGCCAGGTCAAGCTAATGGGCTGCCTCTTCTGGTAAAGCGTTGTTGTTTTGTTTTGGGTTTTTTTCAAGTCTTTCATCCCCTTGCATTTCACAGGTGTTAATGACTATCTCCTTTTTAAAGTCTTGCTGTCCCACTAACCAAGCTACCTTTTTTCCTGCAATTCTGTTGTCTGCAAATGTTCCTCATCATCTAGTTCCTATTTCACAGCTCTGCAGACTGAGTTTAATTCTACCTAAAAGTATTAACACAGGTATGGAAATGTTAATTCAGATGAGCTTTGACTCAGGTATGGAAACAACTTTCAGTGGAGCACTGGATGCACTGTCAAAATGCTCAAGAAGGCTAGATTTTGTATTATGAATCTGAAAAAAAGAAATGTATGTACATTTTATTGACTACAGGGCTAATGAAACAATATATGATTAGTTTTGCCTAGTTTGATTGCTATATAATATAGTGTGTAAATATATTTTTGTACACAATATATGATATAGCAAATTAATGCTCATTCCAATAAAGTTATATTTGTTCTTGCTTTGATCTTAAAACTGAAAATAGGCATAGGCCCCTGTCATATTTGTAAAGCCTCTAATTTCTAAATGTGTTGTGTTATGGGTGACCTAAACTATCCGGACATCTTCTGGGAAGAGCAGTCAGCCAGGTCTGACACTCACGTAGGTTCCTAGCCAAGTTACAGGACCTCCATCTAACCGAGGAAGTGCACAGTCCCACCAGGAGAGCCGCCTTGTTGGACCTAGTGCTGGCCATGGGTGATGACCTGGTGAGAGGACTGCAGGTGCTCGACCACCTGGGTGATAATGATCATCGCCTGCTGGAATTCACCATCCAGCGCAGAGTGTCAAAGGCCTGCAGCAAGGCAGCAGCCCTGGACTTCAGGAAGGCAGATTTCAATGAGGTAAGGAGACTAGTCAGGGCACTGAGGTCCTGGAGGGGAGGAGAGTTTGAAGTCTGAGAAGAGGGGTCCTTAAGGAGACAATCTTCCAAGCCCAAAGGGTGACAGTCTCAACGTGGATCAAAGGAGGCAAGAGTGCTCAAAAGCCCCCATGGCTCACCAAAAGCATTCAGGAATGTCTCAAAGCTAAAAAGGAGGCATACATCCAATGGAAGGGAGGGACTATCACCAGTGAAGATTATACCTCCGTTGCTTGAGATTGTAGGGGGGCTATTAGGAAGGCTAAAGCGGAGATGGAACTAGTGACCCAGTTCAAAGAGACCAAGAAGTCTTTTTTTAAATACATAGGAGGTAACGTGGGGCCTCTGCAGGACACGCATGGAAATCTGGTGGTCACACCAGAAGACAAAGCTAACCTCTTTAACAAATTCTTTGCCTCCATTTTTCTGAGCAGGGACCGGGCCATCCCCCCCCGCCCCACCGGGATCCTGAATGGACCCAGGGGAGGCACAGCCAGGCCCAGGGTCAGAGGGAACCTAGTCATGGAACTTCTGGTGGGAATGGACATGTTCAAATCAGCAAGTCCTGATGATCTCCACCCCAGAGTGCTGAGGGAATAGGCAGAGGTCATTGTGGGACCCCTGGCACAGCTTTACGAGCACTTGTGCTCTGGCGAGGTGCCAGAGGACTGGAAAAGGCCAATGTGGTCCCCATTTTCAAAAAAGGGAGGAAGAAGGACCCAGGAAACTATAGACCCGTTAGTCTTATCTCAGTCCTGCGGAAGCTCTTGGGGAAAATTATCCAGGAGCACATCTGCAGGGGACCAGCAGGGGTGATTATGCTTAGGGACAACCAACATGGGTTCAGTCGAGGCAGGTCCTATAAGGCCAATCTGGTTGCCTTCTATGACTAGGTCACAAAATCCTTGGACGCAGGTGTCACGATAGACTTAGGGCTTCCTAAAGTCTAGTAAGACTTTGACACTGTCTGTCACCCCATTCTCATTAAAAAATTAGGTGACTGTGGTGTCAACGCCTACACAGTCAGAAGGCTTGCAAATTGGCTGGAGGACCACACCCAGAGAGTGGTGGTGGATGGGTCATTTTTGACCTGGAGGAACGTGGGCAGTGGGGTTCCGCAGGGCTCGGTCCTCGGGCCCGCACTATTCAACATCTTTGTCGGTGACTTGGCCGAGGGGTCTACTACAGAACACCCAACCAAGGGTGAAGAGCTGGACGAGGAATTCTTAAATCGGCTCATGGAGGTAGTTAGGTCAAGGAACATGGTCATCATGGGTGACCTGAACTTTCCAGACATCTGCTGGGAAAAGCAGTCAGCTACGTCTGACGGCTCACGTAGTTCCTAGCCGAGATACAGGACCTCCATCTAACCCAGGAGGTGCACAGCCCCACCAGGGGAGACACCTTGTTGTACCTGGTCCTGGCCACAGGCGGTGACCTGGTGAGGGGTCTGCGAGTGCTCAACCACCTGGGTGACAGCGATCATCACCTGCTGGAATTCACCATCTAGTGCAAGGTGGCAAAGGCCTGCAGTAAGGCGGATTTCAATGAGCTAAGGAGAATAGTCGAGGAAGCACTGTAGTCCCAGAGAGGAGGGGAGTCAGGTGTCCAAGAAGATTGGTTGTTCCTTAAGGAGACGATCCTCCAAGCCCAAAGGGAGGTTATCTCAACACGGCTCAAAGGGGGCAAAAGTGTGCAAAAGCCCCCATGGCTCACTGAAAGCATCCAAGAACGTCTCAAAACTAAAAAGGAGGCGTACACCCAATGGAAGGGAGGGGCCATCAGCAGTGTGGAAGAAATCAAACTTTGCATTGTTGTTCAATCAGAACTGACAGAGTCAGCTTTTCTTTATTTAGGGCTATACTGTGATCACAGGGAGAATTCCATACAGCAAGGGGAATCACTCACTTGTCTGTTTCAAAGGATTTCTCGGACTCTCTAAGTTTACAAGCATATTTATACTTAAGACAGAGAAAGAGGAAAAGAAATACAGCCTTGGAGAAACAAAACAACAGTAAATTACACAGACATTTAGGAAGTTTACTTAAACAAACTATCTGTGCACAGGGTAATATATCAAGACAACCAAGGCATGCAGGATTTCGTAGAACCTGTAACTGAAATAAGCAGTATCAGCTCTTCTGGTCTCTGTCTGTTTTTCTAGTCAAGTAGGCCAGAAGCCCAACTAAATTTATTACCACATTGCCTCGTTTTGTTTTTTTGTTTGTTTGTTTTCCATCAAGTTAGATATTTATAGCCATTAGCCTTTCAACTTCTAGTTTTTCATTCTCTTTACTTTCTGCTGTTTCAACATACAAATTATATACTTCATTTCTGGTTGATGGACTATTTCGCATTTGCTTGGTAGCACAACTTAAGCAACATTGTATTATCATAAACACTAGACATACTCCAATAAAAACAACAAAGAATATCAACAAACTATGAATGACAGTAGAGTCTAAGGAATTAAAAATAGAGCTAAACCAAGAATTCAAATTCCTACTATCTGACTCATGCAATTTAGCTGCTTCTTTTCAAATACGTTTACTTAAATCCTGGATTTCTTCTGAATTATCGTGACTATAAGTACAACATTCTTTACCTATTAAAGCTCAGACTTCTCCTTTGCTGGCTAGTATATAATCTAACGCAAGTCGGTTTTGCAATGTCATTTGCCTTATTTCTTTCATTTCTGTATTTATTTTATCAAAACTATCAGCAGTAGCATTAGCAATCTTTTCCAGAGATGCTGCAACTTTCTTTATCTCAGACATAGCTAAGCCTGTGCC
>NW_017728918.1:42878436-42881200 GCF_001723895.1 Crocodylus porosus
GTATCATGGGTATTCCTCCAGTAGAATAGATAGGGACATGACTACATATCCAACAATGAGAGACATTTAAATCTATCCCAATTTGATTAACTAAAGACAAGAAAACATTTTCATGAAATGATCTTCTTTGTCGGTGCAGAAGTGTAGTTTGGTTTACAGAATTTTTTATAATTGATGAATCAAGTTCATATAAGATGGCCCAAAAAGAAATACTGAGAACTACCCAAATCACACCTAACCAACTCCACCTCGGGAACCAGGAACTAGGTAGAGGCCTTTTTCCTGTCCTGAAGGACATAGTGGTGTCGTTGGGGCACACCCTCTTCACCCGTAGGCGCTTGGCTCACTACTGGTCTTGAGCTCTCCTGCTGGCAAGCACTAGGCTTACTACCAGTTTGTGGAGGCTGATTACAAGATTGATATGGAAGAGACTCTAGATCTAATGGAGCTGATGTTTTCTTACTGTGTGAAGCGTGGATCCATGTCTGGAGTCCTTGACACTTTATTGCAGTGTTGGTGGTCAGAAGTACCTGGATGGGCCTTTCCAGTGAGGTTCCAGTGATGACTTTCGTTGATGGACTTTTATATGGACCCAATCTCCAGGCAGGATAGAATGGCACGGCTCATCTGGTTCTTTGGGGAGAGCTGCCAATACCTGTGAATGAAAAGCCTTAACACACTTCATTAGTGCCTTACAATAGCCCAGAATGGTATCATCAAGTGAATGTATATTGCAAAAGTGGGAGGCAACAGGTGGCGAGGTGGGGAGCCTCACGGGTCTTCCCATTACAATTTCATGTGGGCTAAGCCCAGTCTTTCAGTTGACAGTAGATCTCATACTCATAAGGGCTATGGGAAGTACATCTGGCCATTTCAGGTGAGTCTCAGCACAAATTTTGGCCAGTTTATTTTTCAGAATGCCATTTTGGCATTCCACTTGGCCTGAGGCCCGTGGATGGTATGGGCAATGAAAGTTCTGTTAGATCTGCAGGACTTTGCAGACTTCTTTCATTATCTCTCCAGTAAAATGAGTTTCTCTATCAGAGTTTAGGGATAAAGGAAAACCAAACCTTGGAATAGAATCTCTGAGCAACTTTTTGCTTACAGGTATGGTGTCAGCTTTTGCACATGGGTAGGCTTCTACCCATCCAGAAAACATGCATGCAATAACAAGAACATATTCACAAGAACATTTCTGCATTTGAATAAAATCTAATTGTAAATTTACAAACAGTCCCCAAGGTGGGGGATGTGCTGCCGCCTTTGTTTTTACAGGCTTTAAGAGAGGTAGATGCCAAGAGCAAATCATCAACATATTGCACAAGCACAGAATTTTTTTAAAAAAAAATATTATGTCATCTAGATCTTTTTCAGAATTTGAGAAAAAAAAAGAGAAGGGGATTCAGTATAGCCTTGGGGCAATTGCGTCCAGGTATACAGAAGTCCTTGATAGGTAAATGCAAAGAGAAGCTGGCTATTAGGGTGTATAGGAATAGAGAAGAATGCAGAACACAAATTAACAACAGTAAAATAACAAGCATTAGGAGGAATACAAGACAAGATAGTAGCTGGATTTGGTACAACAGGAAAAGTAGGTAAAACTGCAGAATTTACCACACGAAGGTCTTGTACAAAGCGATAGGTATTCTTTCCAGGCTTTTTTTACAGGAAGATTAGGCGTATTACAAGGGCTCTTAGTCGGGACAATGATACCTTGCTTTAAAAGGGCAGTTATAACAGGGCGTATCCCTTCGTCAGCTTCTGGATGTAAAGGGTATTGAGCAACTTTGGGTAAAGGCCTAGCTGGGTTTAATCTGATTTTTACAGGCTGAGAGTATGGATTTGTCTCACTTCATTAGCATGCTGGGACCAGAGAAATGGAGGGACAGCTTTTATGATTTCTTCTTGCGATACAAGAAGATTAGGGAACTCAGGCTCAGGAAGTGAGCTAGCTAAAGTAGCAAGTACTGCTATCTCATTATCACAGGGGACATCTAAATAAACACCATTAGGAGAGCAATAGATAGTACAGACGAGTGTACAAAGCAAATGTCTGCCTAATAAATTAACAGGAGAACAAGGACTAAGGAGAAAGTCATGTTGATCAGAAACAGGACCAAGAGAAACATGTAATGTTGGGAAACAGGATGAGGAACTATTTGATTTGAAATTCCTACAGCGTTTACAACAGCAGAGGAGAGGGGAGTTGTAGAAAATTCTTCAGCTCGAAGAGTAGAGTGGCTTGCATCGGTGTCTACTAAACATTTTGTAGAGAGGCCATTTATCACGCAGGAAATGAAGGGCTCATATTGATTAAGTGGGAGAAGCGGGGCTGTGATGATGTTGCTATTCCTCAGGCTGGCCTAACAGGAGGCTCCCTTATTAGGGACAGAAAATTGAGTGAGAGGAGATGGTGGTGGGTTAAACATCATCCCCAGCTCGCCAGGCCAGTGAGGACATTGAGCCTTCCAGTGTCCTGGTTGGCCACAATAATAACAACTGTCATTATTTTGGGACTGAAATCCTCCTTGTCCCATCCCACAACCACGTCCCTTTCCTCTGAACTGTCCTTGATGGAAACTTCAGCTTCTGCCCCTGCCTAAAGTCTGTAACTGTAATGACATTAGCTTAATTTCCGTGGATTCCTTTTTCTTTTCCTGGCAGGTTGTACAATGATTTGCAGTGGTGACTAGTTCTGCAAGTGGCTTAGTCTGCCAACCTACAGCAGTTGTGCACAACTGTTCCTGGACTTTAGAAAGAAGTC
>NW_017728918.1:42881863-42883000 GCF_001723895.1 Crocodylus porosus
TTGGCGTAAAGGCATAAGCTGAGCCTTCTTAGATTTTAAAGAAGGGGCTGGACCATAGTGGGTACCAGACCTTAA
The DNA here is from genome assembly GCF_001723895.1 of Crocodylus porosus. NCBI lineage: Eukaryota > Metazoa > Chordata > Crocodylia > Crocodylidae > Crocodylus > Crocodylus porosus. Next base: position 42,881,939 of record NW_017728918.1, read on the forward strand.
ACAAGAGGAGGGGGTTGAGATTTCAGGAGACAGATGCCATGCCTCCGGTGGACGTGGGCATGCCCCGGGGGTAGGTGACGGTTGTTGAGTGATAGTTTCCTGGTAAGGTGGGCTAATCCTGCCGGAAGAGTCTATTTGGTTACTTTGGACTTCTTCAGGTTCAGATTGTGCCTGGGACTGATATGGGCACATTAAGAAAATCTATTATATCTTCTGCAGGTTCATTCTCAGTTATTTGTGGATAAAGTTGATTTGGTGCTGATGGTACCGTTGATGGGGGGCAAAAAAGAAGGTACCGGGTAATGCGGAACCTCTGCAAGGCACACTAGGAAATCTGTTCATTGCACCAGATGACAAAGCTAACCTATTTAACAATTTCTTTGCTTCCATTTTTCTGAGCAGGGACTGGGTCAGCCCACACCCCACCGGGACCCCGCTGTAGGTCCCAGGGGAGGCACACCCAGGCCTAGGGTCAGTGAGGACTTAGCGAACTTCCGGAGGGACTGACGTATTTAAATCAGCTGGTCCTGACGATCTCCACCCCAGAGTGCTGAGGGAATTAGCAGAGGTCATTGCAGGACCCCTGGCACAGCTTTACAAGCACTCATGGTGCTCTGGTGTGGTGCCAGAGGACTGGAAAAGGGCCAATGTGGTACCCATTTTCAAAAAAAGGGAGGAAGGAGGACCCAGGAAACTATAGGCACATTAGTCTAACCTCAATCCTGAGTAAGCTTTTTGAGAGAATTATCCTGGCGCATGCTCACAAGGGGCCAGCAGGGGAGATTATCCTTAGGGGCAACCAACACAGGTTCATTAGAGGCAGGTCCTGTCAGACCAACCTGGTGGCCTTCTACGACCAGGTCACAAAATCCTTGGACTCAGGGGTAGCAGTGGACAGTCTTTCTGAACTTTAGGAAGGCCTTTGACACTGTCTCTCACCCCATTCTCATTAAAAACTGTCATGGAAATTTTTAAGTGTGTGCTGCCAGTACAGAAGAGGTTAAACTGACATGCGCGGTTTGAAGCTGTGAGTGGAAATTTCCAAGGCTCACCCAGTCCTTG